>NW_026055129.1:0-441554 GCF_022829205.1 Neoarthrinium moseri
CTCTCTCTCAGAGACGTTTACTCTCCGTCGTCTCATTGTGTTCTCTCCCTCCTTCCCTTAGCGGGACATCTGGCCCTAGCCAATGCTCTCCAGGCCCCTTTCCGTCTACTGAGTTAGCAATCCTTACAATCCATGCCCCTGCTGAGTGCTTCGCGATCACATGCACAGAATATCACCAAGCCCAATGCTGACCTTCTCGCGCGTCACGGGCCTGCCTGCTCGAATGTTCTCGACGTTGCGGGTGCTTTCCTCGAAAACTTGGTCGACACCTTCACCAGTCTTGGCAGAGCATTCCAAGTACCTGACCGCGCCCATATCCCGGGCTGCCATCATGCCCTGGACGATGTTAGTTAGTAGTTGCACGACAATGTGTAGTGAGTGATATTACTCGCCTCGCCGAAGCACACACGGGTGTCAACTTCTTCGATGAAGGGAGACCAGACGCCCCTGTAAGGTCGAGTATCCGTCTTCAGCCCAACGAGGAACACCGGAACACCACCGCGGCAGTACTTCATGACCTCTAGGGCCCATCTGTTCTGGGCATTGATGAACTTCCTGTCGCTGTTGACACTGAAGCAGATGAAGATGGCGTCCCAAGTGAGGTAGTTAAGAAGAGACAGTTGATGATACTCGAAGATGCCCGAGGTGTCCCACAACTCGAGGTCGTAGGCCTTGCCATCGACGTCGATATTCTTGCTGAAGAGCTCGTACTGGGTCTGGTTCCACATCTCCGGAAAGGCACCACGAGAGAAGCGGCTATCAGATGGCAATAATCAGCTAGAAGAACAAGATCGAAGACACGCAGTTGTTACTCACAGCAGCATGGACGTCTTGCCGCACTTGGTGTCGCCGACGAAGACGTATCTCAGTCTCTTGGGGGGGGGGGGGGGGGGGGGGGGTCCTGGGCAAGGGAGTGGCAAGGATCGATCCGTTGCCCTGAATGGTAGGGCCAGCAGGCTGATCATGGCTTCGGGGGAAGTTGAAGAGCCCCGAGACTCTTCGTGCAGCCTTGTGCGAGGATTGTAACACGCGATCGCGTCGCCGAGTTGTGGCCGGTTTGTGGTGGTCCCCGGAAGAAGACAGTTTGGTCTTCTTGCTGCGGTGCTCACCTCCATCATGGCCATCAACAGCGCCCTCAGGGCCCTATCATTTACGATTAGCCCACTCAATATTCGGGGAACAAAATTAAATTCTTGATCCTCTGCTCCCAAAGACGGAGGACAAAAGTCCAACAAAGGTCGCAAATCACTTACCAACGAGCGCTTCTCATTCTGGTAAGTGGCAGGCTCAAATCCCATGTCATGATGAACAGTGGGGACCTCAGTGATCCATCTCATCAGGTTGCCGTTTGACTTCCAGAGACCGGAGACCGAGAACGGGAACGTCTTGGCAGTAGGCGGCTTGAACTTGTCGACAGGATGCATACGCAGCGGGTCCATGTCGCCCGGAAAGCGAGGCTTGGGAGGCGACGCGATAAACTCGGATGAGGACGACGACGCGGCCATGGCTAGTAAGTTGCCGGAAACGATGAAAGAAAGATGTTTATGGGACGAAAATGAAGTGATGACGTTGAACGGACGACGATCCACTACGGCCTGGTAAGACCTACCAAATTCAGATTGTTGATGATGGGGTGATGTGAATTTTCGCGTCAAGTGCGGCGATGAGTTTGCGGTATTGGGGTGGGATGATAGAGAGCTTCGGCCACTCGAAAATGCCACAAGGTGAAGTCTTCTGAAGCTTGCTCACCTGGTTTTTTGCGTTGAGTAGGCGTGTTTGTGAACTTCCTACCTTCGGGAAATAAACACTTGTACTTCTGGGGGCAACGCCAATGATTGCGCATATTCACCACCAGAGTTTTCACGCCTTGTGTATGGTACTTAAATGGTCCTATTCTTGTGGCATTCTTGAGCGTTTCGTGCTCGTCATGCCTACTCACGCGGCGAGTGAACAATATTTCCCATAGTGATCTCGTCACTGTTCCCGCATACTGTCATGTCCTTTGGAGTTTCCGTTGCTCGCCATTGGACCCTTTGTATTGTCTTTGCAAGACTCGAAACCCCCATGTTCTGATTTTCTCCATCTGGTCACCTTCATGCCTTTCTTTTTGTTGCATGATAGCATAAGGGTACCTGTCGCTCTCCGTTTGCGTGTCCTCTTCATAATCACCCTCTTGAACCTTGAGTACAGAGATTCTCTCACAGATATTCCGAGCCCAGAAAATATTCATCTCCGCATTCCCATGATTCTTGTCTCGCACCTGGCAGCCAAGCTGCTCAGATCTGTACGACATTAGTGGCTTGCGCAAACTGCAAAGGCGTCTGCGAAGCTCACTGAAGTCTACAGCTTCTCAGCAGCCTATCATCAATAATGCATTTAACTGTTCAGCTGATTCTCCTGCCCAAATATGGAGGCATTTCTCGGATCTAGCATCGACTGCGGCAGATACAATACATACCTCCTTGCTGTGGGGCCCGACCAATCACGGGACGGCCCCTACTATGCTCATGACAATTATCGAATCGAAACCGATAATCCGGTTCAAATTTGACCAGTGTTTAATCAAAGCAGTCTCAAATGTCCCGAATATGTGCCTCAAGACGGATCAGCAACCATGTAGACCTATCGTACGGCTCACACCTCAGTCAATGTGCTCAGCGGTGCGAATCTGACCCTTAGATGGACAATAAGCGGGCGAAAATAACGCCCGCCCGGATGCTCCGCACCTAGCCCCGGTTGGATGACGTAAACCTGATTTCTAATCCTCATCGCACCAGTATACTCATGCCATAGAGCCCCAATCATTATAATAAGACACGAAGCATTCCCCCCGGTGATTCCTCCAGTCTACGATGACAGCGAGAGTTGCACAGATTGTATCCCAAGTAGCTTCAAATATGGCTGAGAAATCCGAAATCCACCTTTACACAACCCAAACGCCGAACGGCATCAAGGTATCAATCGTTCTGGAGGAGCTGGGTTTGACATACAAGGCATGTGGTCATGATGTTTCCAACATCCGCATCCGTCTGGCAACTCGCAACTGACCGATCCCCCAGACCACTCAAATTGAGTTCAGCAAGAACACGCAGAAGGTAAATACTGGAGGACTCTTCCAGTTGCCGGAATCTGGGACTGACACATTCACCAGGAGCCTTGGTTCCTTGAGATCAACCCCAATGGCCGCATCCCGGCTTTGACGGATACGTTTGAAGATGGGAAGACAATCCGGCTATTTGAAAGCGCATCCATCATGCAATACCTGGTGGATCGCTATGATAAGGACCACAAAATATCCTACCCTTACGGCTCTCGAGAGTACTGGGAGGTCAACAACTGGGTATGCGATGATGCATCAGTCACTGGCTTCGTGCACTGACGTTGACATGAATAGCTGTTCTGGCAAATGGGAGGACTCGGACCCATGCAAGGTCAACTGAACCACTTCAACCGATATGCGCCTGAGAAGATCGAATACGGTATCAACAGATACAAGAATGAGACCCGTCGTTTATACCGCACGATGGATACGGCCTTGGCGTCCTCTTCGTCTGGGTACCTGGTCGGCGATCGCGCCACCATTGCCGACTTCTCATGTTGGGGCTGGGTCGCTGCGGCAGGTTAGTCCATTGCTCCCCCGCTCTTCTGTCGCATGCAACTAACAGCCTCTAAGCCATGGCCGGCGTGGATATCAACGAGTTCCCTGCTTTGAAGCAGTGGAGGGATCGGCTACTTGAACGCCCCGGCCTGGAGAAGGGTCGACATGTCCCTTCCCCCCACCGGGCCCTGGAGCAGGAGAAGTTGACTGACGAGGAGATTGAGAAACAGGCCGAGAAGAACAGGGCCTGGGTGCAAGCTGGGATGAAGAACGATGCGAAATAAGGAGATGTCGATATATGACTAGTCACGGAGCAGAATGTGCCATACAACAAATTGACCTTGACCAACATGAACAGTACGCGCAAGGATTCGTGGTTGAGGAGGTACGCGCTCAAAAGACTACTGATTATGGGAAACAACAGCACAAACCATTCAATCTCTACCTTACAGAGTATCTTATTTGCCGGTCAATCCTTTTGCTGGTTTCCACTCGAAGTGATGCATACCCTTCTCCGGCCCGCCCACTGGATCACTCTGCTTGTCAAACATGTGCTGTCCAAAAAAGTCCAGCTGGGCCTCCATGAACTGTGTCGGTAGCTCGGTCGACGTTTCGTACTTATAATACTCCAGACTCTGACTGATGGAGGGCACAAAAGTATCAGCCTCTATGGCTGTCAAGACGACTTTCTTGATCATTGGGTAGAGCTTGGATAGTTCGGTGCCAACTTCAGCGTTGCCAAGGATATTGTCCGGGTCATGGTCTGGGCGCTTGTACATGCCATCAAGAAGATCAGCAATGTGATCCGCCTGAATGATACACCCACCACGCCAAAGCTGCAAAATCTTTCGGTAATCCAGGTTCCAGCCTTCTTTCTTGTCCTTCTCTCTAATGAGGTCAAGTCCCTGAGCGAAGCATGCCAAGAAGCAGAAATATGTCGTGTTATGGAGGAGCTTCACGAAGTCGTCCTTCGACTTGACCGATAGCTTCTGTGCTTTCACACCCCCGGATGCTGACGTAACGTTTTCCATTCGTTTCTTGAGGTGTGCCGACGCGCAACGGAAAAGGTGCGCGCTGAGAATAGAAGCAGCCGGGGAGTGCAGAGTAACAGCTTGCTCGCAGGTCCAAGTGCCTGTGCCTTCCTCTTCATCGACATCCTGCACGACCTTATCTCGGACTTCCGATAGCACGTGCTGACCATATTCACCCTTAGCCCGTTCGATGTCGACTCCAATTGCTATGAGGAAGCAGTTGTTGAGGGGTCCGGACTCGTTCCACGACTTGAAGATAGTTGCGACCTCCTCGTTATCAAGATCCAAGCCGTGAGTAAGAATGAGCCAAATCTCGGCAATTACCGACATTATTCCCTGTTCGATACCATTGTGTACCATTTTGACGTAATGGCCACTGCCGCCTGGACCAACTGGACTTGTACATGGGCGACCATCCTTGTCCTTGGCTGCCATTGTTCTCAAGAACGGCATCACCTTCTCCAGCGCCTCAGCGTTGCCGCCTGGGGACATCGACGGACCATGACGAGCACTCTGGTAACCACCAGAGACTCCACAGCCGATGTAGTGAATGCCTGTAGGCTCGAGGGCCTTCTGCCGTCGCTCCGTGTTGGACCAGTGTTCATTTCCACAGTCAATGATAATGTCGCCCTGGTTGAGATATGGCCGGATTCCATCGACACATTTATCGGCAGGACCGCCGTGCGGGGTGCTGAACATGAAGACCTTTGGCTGCCCCGAGATTTCTATAGACTTGCAGACATCCTCATAGCTCTTGGCTCTAAGCACCCTTTTGTCTTGTTGGATGTCCTCTCCTTGATGCTGCAACATGTCCATGTTTTGCTCGCCTGAGACAGCGATTAGATTTCTCATCGTGGGACTAACGAACTTCACTTACTGGGGTCGAAGAAATGCACCTCGAAACCGTGCTCTGACATTAGCAGAGACATCATTGCCCCCATGCTTCCAACGCCAAGCATACCGACCTGATTGAGAATAAGCCCATAACTCGGATATACTCTGCTTCAAGACAAACCTTCTTCACATCAAGACCGCCGGATCTGCTCGCCATTTTTATTAGTAATATGAGTCACTTGTTTATATGCCAATACACTGAGTTGCGCTGATTGAAGTTTGAGGGATCTCGCAAAAACAATATGCACCGTTGATTTAAATAAACAGAAATTTGCAGAGCGAACACTTCAAAATACTGCCAAGAATTTTCTTTATAGGCCCGATTGCAATCGCTATGCATTCATCAGGCCTGTTTTCTTAGACCCATCAGTGTTACGTAGTCTCGGTGGGCTAGAATGGGTACTAGTCGTTGACGTCAGAATGAGGTCCGCAGTGCAGCAGAACTGTACCGCCCGGCCGGTTCTGTTAACACGGTATTGAAGCTCAGTGAATGGAAACGGTTTGAAGCAAATGGAAGTCATGGTATCTCAAGGAGAATAATACCATGTGGCAATTCAAACTCAAGTCTGCCTCCTGATTGCCGAAGGTTTTGACGTCAGACTATCGTCTCCGTCTATTACACTCACACTACTATTTTCGCCTTGCAGGTGGTCTTGTCAGAACCACGAGACCATAGACAAAGTCAATGAAAGCATAGTGGATCATATATCGATGTTAGTGGGAATACTGATACCACTTTGCCTGGGCGTTCAGCCGCGATGATGTCGGAAACTTCTCACTGAGCGCAGAAACTAACATACTCACCACTGAGCTGGCGAAGAGAACCGTTAGACCAAGATCGATACTGGTTCACAGGTGTATTCTACATCCATTGTGACTCAAGTCCATGGGTTCTGCTGAAGAGGTGAATATAACAGTAGTCAAACCTCTGAACCGAGAGATCGTGACGGCAAAGATCAGTTCTCAGGTCAAATGTAAGTAACTATCCACCTCGATATACATTCCTAGACTGACTTCAACATGACGATCAGAATGAGTATTATTGACCGACACTCTATGGAGTTCATGTAAGCTACTACGATTCGTCCAGGCTAGCTCTGATGTTCTCGATGTTTCATCTTGATACTGGGCTGCTATGAGAGCATTATATTGAAAGTGAAGTCAGCCTGAGATCTTCATGACGGATTGTCAAAAACACCAAGTCATTTGGAATAATCCTTCTCTATATCCTGGCAATGACGCAGTCGTGTTGTGAATGATGCTTAGTTTCTTAACTTCTACCCAGAGTTAGATCAAGAAACTCCAGTCTATTACTAAGAGAATAGTATAAAATGGTATACACACGTGTACTCTTGCATATTATACATTTGTTTTCATTCAGGGGTATATACCGCGCTAAATGAGACTGAGACGTGTCCATCGAGTAGATGCATCTAAAGCTAGTCCATGCGATTAAAATTAGTTGAAGTAACACCTCTTGGCGTTATGCAATCTAGCAGTGAAGCCACGCTGGTCGGTATAGAGTTCGAACCAGCGAGTCTATGTATGTATGTATGTCCTCTACACATGATGTCGAAAAGGTCATCTTTGATCATGAATAGCGCCATCGAACTTAGATCATCCTAACACGGGGCTCGGTGCTTATGGCAAGAAGCGGGAAGCTTAAGCACATGTAAGGGGATCTTCAAATGAGCGTGCCGAGAACCTTAACTCTGTCTATTAATTAACGAAACATCCGCCGGTGCTCTTGGTGGCTTGGGTAGGCTGGGACCAAGGCAAACCGTTTTTCGTGGCTGGAAACCCACGCCTCGAGGCTCAATGCCGCGCCGAAAGTTAATGCCAGACCAGATGACTATTGAATTCATGTCTTTGCTGTCCCGTCCACCCGTCCATGATGCTGTGGAAGAACATACGGCCTAATAAGGTAGATAGTTAGGCGAATCGGGACGGCCGTGCGCCACTGTCACCACGTAACAGGTTCAACACCACCGGCACTAATACGGCGCTGAAAGAAAGAGCTTGCATAAGCTGACAAGTGTCTGTTCGCAGCTTATTAAGATACATGACCCAAAAGAAAGTGTTAGTGCGGCGTCTGTGCTGATATGTCGGATTGAGCCTATCTAGGATCGCGGGGAAGGGGGGTTTGCAACACCCCCTGCGACCAGCTCGATGAGGGGCGTGTCGTTTCGGGAGCTGTTTCGATCTCGACGGGCGGCATTCGAAGCAACATAGCGAGAGTCGAATTGTTTCGCCTCTGTTTCCGGCCGGTCATTGCGGCCACGCTGAAGACCCGGCGGCAATAATGGCGATGGCTATCGTGTTGGTGGGATTAAGGTTGCACCTCGACCTCCATCTGCCGCAGGCGTCAAGCCGCAGGAATGGATCTGTGAGCGACTCGTGCGCATTGACTGGCGGCCAAGAATATCTGTCAGGCCGTTGGTTGTACATGGGGGTTCATGCGTGGGCCATGGGATCACCTACGAAAGCCTACGGCATTCTTCAGGTGGCGATCGATCTCACGGCACCTGGACCCTTACTTCTTCCTTCGTGAAGTCTCACGCTGTTTGTTGGTTGTCTGCTGGAAAGCTTACGATGCCTGCCACGATGAAGAATCCCAAGCGCCTATGCATCCCACGTCGACGGATGCGCGATACCACCCTAGGAATCTTGGAGGATGACGAATTCAGCTGCGGACGCTGCGTCGCCGCATGATTATCTTGACATCCACCATCAAGTTCTAGCCAACAAAGACACATTTTCCCCACGAGGCCGTCAGGAATGTGGGATTGGTGGAGTCATTAAAACTTACACATATTATTCATGCAAGGTTGCGGAATAATGGGGTCTTTTTTCGTACAAGCTCGTCCGTCAATACTATATTTGTATACTCGACTAGTGGGCCCGGCTCAGTGCGGCGATATAGGTAAATGCGAGAGCCGATGTAGCGATCATCTGCCCACAAAAGACCAATACTGGCCACCTTACATAACGGTCTGCAGGGCCGAGTGCCAGGGTTCAATTTGAGTTGTGTGTTGTTCCACAGTGGCGGAAAATGCCGGATATGTCTTGGGGGTTGTTAATCTGTTAAAGCGTCGGGCGGGGGTGCTTAGTCGGGCAGGAGACCATAGAAACCTTTGCTTGTGCCTTGCATACGTTCGCTGCACAGTCCTCAAGGAGCATGATGGGCAGCCCAATCTGGACTGTCGACCTCTGTCGCATGCAGTAATATCTACAGTCAGGAAACAGACAGGAACACCGGCAAACGGTTGGTATGCGATCCACGGAATCCGGCGATCTGAGGATCGTTCGTGCTTATGGTTAGAAAGCCTGGATCGCGGAAGCTTGTCACTTTGGTAATGGTCACTATTAAGCATAACCGGCATCTTGGAGATGACTTGCAGCTTTAATAAAAACTTGGGTATCGTGGTATCATTCACTCTGCTCTCTAAGCCCGTGAACGTCGTCCTGCCAATCGTAGCCAATAGGTATCGTAAATGCCTCCCCATTAATGAATCCTTTCCCAGTGGCTACTCGAGCCATGTATCCATACCCAAACCAGTGCGCCTAGAAATTTCCGTACGGCTATTACAAGCCCAAAAACGCCGTGACCCATGTAAATTCCTTTGAACTCCTGATAATGAATGACTGTCGTTTTCAAGTTACGCCTTGAAGCTGCGTCGGCGGCTCGATTTCAAGCCGCTGAATAGACTTTTCTTTGAAAGTGGGCTGAGTGGTGTTATAGCAGGTAATGATGCGACAGAGTCGTTTCTTGTTGTGGCTAGCTTCCTTGAAGTCTTGATAATGTCACTGTAGCGCACGGGAGTTCGAGGTGGCTCTGCGCTACGGACTGGGCTATCCAATATCGGTGCCTGCTCGGTTGTTGGCGTAGATATCCGTGATAAATTCAGACTTGATGATGATGCAGCCAGAGCGAGATCCTCCCTAGACACTGTAGAGTAATTGCGTAGGAATGGCCGGCTGCGCTTCCTGACTATGCTGAATGTCCTTTGGACGGTTGTCTTCATCGTAGTCGGCTTAGATGCACGCGATGTGCCGTCAAGCCTCTCTTCTTGAGACAGACCCATAGTGTACTGGCTGCCTGCATAGGGGTCGTCCCTGAGGAATGCTGGTTGGTTTGATTGTGCCAGGCTGCTAGTCCGTGGTGGGCGACTCTCCACTGACACTGAGCTGGTGGAGGGCGAAGAGGAAGAACCGCTCTCGGAATCCGAGCCCTCGGTGGTGGAAGGGCTAGTCGATCGCCTTGGTGAAGGTAAGTCGACAATGCATGGCTTGCCTGAGTAGATGACCGACACGACCCGTGCCGTGTCCTCGTAGCTCTTCCTGCGCATGTGAGACTTCTCCGAACCCTCGCTGGATGATTCCCAGTCATAGTCTGAGAAGTCGTCTGCAGAAGACGAGCCGTCCTCTTCCGAGGACAGGTAGACGTCGTGGCGGGTGTTGAGGGATTGCGTAGCAGACTCGATCGAGCTCAGCTTGAGGCTGTCCAGAATGCGTGATGCTCGCAGGCTGGACTTCTGAGGAAGCGCAGGTGGCTCCGCTGCGGCTATCTGCATCTTTGGTTCTTCGGTGCCAACCATGGTAGCATCTGCCACTAAGCAGTCCTCATCCATATCCGCAAACTCGTCGAGAATGTCGGCGTCGTACGTGGTAGAACAGGTTGTGTAGCTGTCATGAGACTCGTCACGGGTGAGATTTGCAGTGGGCTTCTCGGGAGCCTCGAACTTCTTGACACAGGTTTCCGTGGAGGAAACACCCTCTGTCGAAGCCATGGCGGGCTGGTCTGGTAGTAATAGACGTTTTCGCCCACCCGTGCTCTTCTCGTATAGGTGCAAAAAGTCGGTGGGGCTCGCCGTTATGTTTGCCCCATCCACACTAATATATTGCAAGCCTTAGATTCGCGTGGCTTCAGGTGAGTGAAAGTGAGGATGGGATTATAGTATTTGTGCAATACGTTTTCTAATGAAGGGGGAGCAACGGGGTGTAGTGGCATACAAGTAGGCCTGGGTCTTGTAAGTCGATACTTGGGGCCAGGATCCACCCAAACTGTCGACCCCTGGTCCTGGGGACAGCTCAGAACCCCTCGGTCACGGAGTTGACCACAGAAACGTTTCTGCTTACTGAAGGGGGTGGTGTGGTAGCGGCCTCGATGCAGGCTTGGCGCACTTTGTGCTCGAGGGCCGAGAGACGTAACCGGTTAGCCAAAGGAGCCTTGGCTTCGATTGGTCGCAGCCGATATCTGTTTCATGTAAAGCTGGGGGATTGCGAATATGAGGTTAGGTTAGCACAGGCCAGCCAGGTCAATATGTGCATGCACGACGGTAGACCACCGGGGGCCAAGAAGGAATTCTGATCAGGCACGAAGCAGCGACGGGACAGGAGGGAGAGATTGAAATATGTAAGACACACACGGATGTCTGTCTGCCTGTCAGAGCTAAGTAAATAGCTGAGAGGTTGGAAGAGCCATCGACTAAGTAGGCGCACGAAGTCTATTCCTGATCACTTGGGATCCAACATGGCATCCTGCTTCCCAACTTCGCCGCCCATTACCTCAGAGTACATTGCCATGTACTGCGGTACCTTGGTTGGAGGGGTCCAAACCAGGGAAAGGATGGCAGTGCCCTGAACCTGAACGGTAGATCCGAGCAGCAGGCCCCTACTAGGGCGCAAGGTTTAGTGGCAGGAGGAGCGACAGGGGGCCCGGTGGAGATGGCCCAGGCAGGGGCCTTGGTTGGCCTCGCTTCACCATGTCCATTAGGCCTCCGCTAGCGCGAACGAGATAGAAACGTAGCGCCCATCCAGCGCCGCGTGCCTCAGACAATCATCACAGACAGGAGGCTGTTACGTGCCCGCGGGGGGAGGGAAGAAGGAAAAAAAGAGACTGAATAGCGCCAGCCGACGAAATGAGTGGGTGATGGACGCCACCGCTTGCTCTCACGCCGTTGCGTGGCTATAGACATGGGCTCTCGTGTTGTTGACGACGGCCACTCTACCTGCTGCCCGGTGCAAGCGTCACACTTTTATTCTCCACCGACGAAGATACATCTCTGGGGCCATGGGGGCTGGTCACCCAGAGAAGGTCATGACATGACATGCGGCTCTTTGCTCCCGGAGGGAGCACTTGATCGGCCTTTCGTTGAGTGTCTCGTCGGCCACAATTGACGGATTTTTTCTTACTAGTCGCGCCCGCCTAGAACACAGAAGGGGGTCACCCAACGGCTTATTAGACAACGCCGGCTTGTCGCACCAGAAAAGGTATACCGGACCCGTCGTGCCGCATAAGTCAATGCTCGATCTTCATTTGCAGCCTCATGCGATTCACTCCAAGTGAACTCAAAGCGTGCAGCAAAAGCCGTAGCTACCATACTCATGGTTGCGGCTTCTCTTGGTTTTTCTTTTTCGGTGCGGGACCTGTCACAAACCTCTTCGGGGTATGGCTCCAACCTCCACGGCCCTCCACATCTCATGCCCTGTAGTGTGTATAGAGAGTTTTGGGAGGATGTGCACCGTCAACCTCCTGGCTGGTGCATGCTCGCCAGGCACGAATCGAGAGCTAATCAATTGATCTGCTCCAGCCTAAAGCCATCAATCAAGACCTGTCTTACGAACGCGATGGGCTAGTCAGAAACAGCAGCGCAGGGGGAACGCCATTTTTTGAAGCGGTCATGTGCATCGTGACAAGTCGACACCTACTGCGTTCTTCAGCGGCAAAAAGGGGTGCAGCATGTCGGCTGGCCCAATCATAGCTCAAGGCGGCCGGCGTGGATGTGCTGCCACGATACTCGGCCCCAGAGGCGCTACCACCTCGACCCATTCCGACACCTCATTGCCCACCTCACACACCCATTCCGCCAGTAGTGTCGACGACGTCTGCAAATCATGTCGTCGGACTCTTGTCCAGGTTCACAGACCGACTTTTATCCCGCTCTGCGACTTCACAGCATCTTCGAAACGAGACAAGCAAGCACCGGCTATTCTCTAAAACATTTCCTTACAGTGTCCAATCAAGCCCGGGTTGGCCCTGCCCCGTGGTCAGGTTCGAAGTATGGGAAAAAGTTTCGACACCCTTACCGCCGGCGCCGTGGCGGCATGCGACACTGCATAGGCTCAGGAGCAATGAAACATCACAGGCACCCTCGTTCGTCTGATCTTCTTCCACCTGCGCCGGACTCCCGAGAGCTTCACAGATAAGCAATCGCTTGCCGGCCACGCCAAAACACATTTGACATCGGAACTGCTTCAAGATGAACGAGCCGTGATCTGTTCGTTCTTCTGGAACATTTCGTAACCCCGTCTGTTTCTGTCTACGATCAACCCGATTGGCAATCCTCTGGGACGATGCGACTCCTTTCGATCAGCAGAATGCGCGTCCATCAAGTATGTATCTGGGAGGTGATAAGCGCTCTTGATTGCCACGGGTGAACTTCAACACATCCTCCAGACAATCCGGGTTTTGCAAGAATGCATCACCACCGTGTGGTGCCATGGGATTGGTACCCAGCCCAAGATGGCGTCACTAGTGAGCTGGGAACTAGGTAGGAAGTGCGTGGGTACCGATCTGGCGGAGATCCCAGCTCCAGCCATCTGAAACCAGCGAATAGCGTGACGGATTGTCCAGTTGGAACCGCTCTAGCTCAACACGGTCTAGCGCCTGCGCTCCCATAATAAAGTTAGTCTTTAACCTAGCCGAACGATGGGGCTGACACTTTTCTCGTCAGCCTTCCAGAGTCACGATACCTGCCTGTGAGCTCCTTGTAGTAATAAGCTTACTTTCCAAGCGAGTAGCCAACACTTCTGTTAATGAGCAGAAAAAATATCGCTACATTCGTAAGCGGAGGGTCATATCCTCCGCTGCCTTGACTGCGGGGGCTTTGAATGCTGACGCTGACGCCGAATGCAGACATCAACGGGTATGCAGAGCTGATCGCCCAAAGGATTCCAGGGTCCAGGGTCCTTCAGTGGATGCTCGATATTCCCACGAGCAGACAAGGCGATCTGGCATTTGCGATTGTCATCACACCAGCCTATCCGAAATCCTCAGTTGCATTTCTGATACTTCGTTACTTGATGGTTGCGATCATCAGCGGAGTATGGCATCAGTCCGCATGAAGTCAACTTCCCCGCCAGGGTTGATCCCTTCATACCCAGAACGTGACATACCCGGGCCCCAGTAGTTTCATTGACCAGATCGCAACAAATGACTCCCTTGCAAAGCGCACGACTCCCTCTGATCATCTGAATTCCGATTGCCTTCCCAGCTGCCTCCCTGGCGCGCCACATGGCAACGACTCATGCATTTCTAACAATAGCTTGATCAAGCATCGGCACTTTTCTCGCTCCCTTCCATCGCCTGTCCCGGGTAGCTAGGATCCGCATCCACCAAGAGGCTGAGGGCGCAAGTGTTGGCAACTTTGGCGATTCTATGATCATACTTGCTCGTCTCCATGTAGTTGCTTATACGGCTCCGTGTTGAGTCTTTTTCCTTTGCGGAACGTTGGCCGGCGTGTCACTAACTCCGAAGCATGTTGCACCATATCAATTCCTCGGCGGCCCCCAGCCCTTGATGCATATGTGCAAATAAGGTGGTTACCTGCAGTTGGACCACCCTCAGCCTCACTAGCTGAGAAAGCCGCGGGTTGTTATTGGCTGCCGTTCCGATTGCACCTGTCATGTCGAGGCTGAGTTCAGTTCGGAACATCGGGTTACCGCCTAACAAAGCCGTGTAACCAATGCTATTTTCAAAGTTAGGAACCAGCCGAGTATCGGACGACGGATCAATCAGCTGGCAAGACCATACCCGCAAGGCTGTGGTTTCCGGGCAAGCCATGGGTCTTACGGGTGGATGAGGACACCCATGTCTGTCTATACCTCGCTGAACTTCGTGTACACCGGATGCTGTACTCTCCTCTTCGAGTCCCTGAATCGGCGTAAAACACCCTTGCCTGTATTATGCGATGGCCGCAACCGACGGTTATCTTTGCCCCAATACTCCATGATACGCATGAGCCTTGCCAGCAAGGAATACACCCCTGCTCACCGATTCCAATCGTCCCAGTAAGTGGTTGACTTGGTGGGGAAGGACTCTCGACGCAGAAGTTACCCGTGCCCTTCATCCTGAGAAGCGCCTGCTTATTCCACAATCTAGCTATGCAGACGTGTTCTCTGTCTGCAGGCATGGGATAGTGGCAACGACGCACTTGAACCAAACGGTACGCGACGATACTTCCACGATCCCACTACCCTTGGGCAAGCTGCAGCCAAGAGCACTGATTATTGTGTCGAGTTCCACTGCATGGCCCACCTGAGACCCGGAAATCCTATTGGTTGATGGGGGCCACGACGAGCATATTCTTCAGGTATACCACTGTTCGTGAAGAAACCGCCCCGGCCTACACAAACCTGAGATAGCATTTTCACCAATCCACAACTCTCTTCTCCTTTTTGCACATGTGCCTGTCTGTAACGTGGTGTGAGACTTTTCCCGTTTCTCGATCTCCCGTCAGCTCTCCGCATTCCGGTAAGTGCACGCATACGCAGGATTATGCGTCGGGCTGGACAACGCCAGTAACAATCCGAGACCCCCAATCCTACAGGATCACAACCACCACCACACGGGCGGAGTGCAAACCTCCAGATCCCGCAGCCTTCCCCCGCCATCTTTGCGCCACAGGACACATATGCATCATATTCTCCGCGGTGATTCTTGCTCATCGCCAAGCCAAATGCAAGTAGCACATATCGTAAGTTCCGGGAGATGTGTAAAGTATGCTGCCTATATCGCCTATGAACCGCTGTTTGCGCTACTGCCTCGTATGCAACTATGTTGCTAAATTCTTGAGGGAGCTTACGTAGGATGGCATCGCATAAATCAGACGCGTAGACATGGTGTTTCTCATAGACCAGACGAGGTGTCGGCCGTGCTGAGAGGAACGGCGGCAAGTAAACAAGGAGTGCTGTTCTTATGCATTGAGCGAAAGATCCTTCACAGCTAATGGCTTTGAGTGAGACTTGACTTCAGGAGAGCATCGCACACGAACTTGAGCATGTATTACAGAGTAAGACCCAGCCACCAAGGGTTTGTGCAATGGCATGACAGCTGTGTGCGATCAGATCAATCCCCCGGCGCCCAAAGAAAACCCGCAGTTCCGAACTAGATTAATGCGAGCGAAGGAGTTCTGAGGCATCGAGACAAGTGTAAAATCCTCAACTCCGGAGAGGGGAATATAATTGCGAGCGTAGGAGATTACCGGGTACCGCTGCTGCAACTCAGGGCCACTAGGATAGACACCCGTGCAAATAGTGTTTGACACATCTGAAGCCGCCACGAGTCGTACCCTAACAGCTCCCTCCGCCTCCTGTGTGGTGAAAGTGAGTAGCGCAGCCGTTATGATGTCCCCCGTCCGACATCTTCCTCTCGATGTTGTGGTCGAGGGCGCCATTAATTATTATAGACAGGAGACTCCTTGCGTAGAGACAAACAGGTTTCTCATACTCATTAGATAAAGACAGATTTGGCAAACGATGAAAAGCTTCTGTTTACAGAAGAGTAATAGTCACCATACTCGTCTACGTGCCATGTTTAGCTATACTTTCTACACCCCCCTTGTAAACGCTGTTATGCCCTGGCCCATACGTCTATGAGATCAAGTACACTCTCGGACAGTCGTAGAGAGGTTGCCTTCGAGGCTCTTGATATTGCTGTCACGTCACTTTTGACCGTACGAAGCAATGGGTTAATGGTAGAATTTGTGTCTAGATGGCAGTTAATGGAGCCTGGTACCCATATTTAAAACAGATCATATCAGTCTCGACAAGGACATTTCTCATTACTCATAATACAAGATATATACATGGCTCGCAACCCACCCGAGCGCCGCAATCGCGTACCCAAAAAACCTACGACAGCATATGAACACTACAGCGGCGGCAGCTCCTCGCGACAGATCGGGCACTGCAGGCGGAAGCGCATCCAGCCCTCGAGGCAGGCGCTGTGGAAGATGTGGCGGCAGGGGGTGACCATGTAGGCGCGGCGGGCGAAGACACCGGCGACGCCGCCGCCCGAAGGGTCGGACTCGCCAGCCCGGATGACGGGGACCTCGAGGGTCTCGCGGCAGATGGCGCAGTCGATGGCGTGGATGCGCGTGGGCTTGCGCGGCCCGGCGTCGCCGCCGCCGCTGCGCGTGCGCTCGAGGGTCGGGGAGCTGGGTGCGGTGCCCGACGAGTCCGACACGAGCCCGATGGGCAGGCCGCCGCTCTCGACGCCGTCCTCGCGCAGGATTGGGTGGTACTCCCAGGCCTCGGGCATCCAGCCCCTGGGGATGCCGAAGCGGGGCCCGAGGACGTTCTGCGCCACGAGGATCCAGATCTGCACCCAGATCCAGCCGGCCAGCACAGCGAACGCTTTGCGGTCCGGTATGGCAAAGGCAAAGTTGTCCCTCAGGAGGTAGAAGTAGGCAATGGGGAGGAGGCGCAATACACTTTGGCCGATGACGAACTGCCAAGAGAGGGCTCGCCGGCAGTTGCGGTAGATATTGCGATAGATCTGCGGGGTCCAGAGGGATAAGTAGGTAAAGGCGAGAATGTTGAAGTATATGGAGCGGAGAGTGGGACGCCAGGTGATGGCGGCGAGGGTAAGAAATAGTGTGGTTATGCCAACCATGATGATGCGACCAAATATGCTACTCAGAGTGGTGGCTTGGCTGACGGCTTGATTATTGGTGGCATTAGGAGCGGTTGTAGGCAAGATGGGTCCTGTGTTGTTCGTCACCTCCTGGATCTCAGCATCAATGTCCTGATCCGATGGGATGATGATGGGCGGTGTCGGCGGCGGCGGGTTTGCACGCCGGGCAGCCGTAGAGAGTATAGTATTGGGGACGGTCCCGGGGATTATTCCAGGTATACCGGTAGGAGTAGGAGTAGCTGGCGGTCGTGGCGTATTGCTGGTAGACGTGGCCTGCCTGTCCCGATCCCTTCTTCGCCACTCGGGCTCTTGGACTCTGAAGATCTCTCCCAGAAAGAAGATGCCCGTTGTCGTAGCCAAGCAAGCGGCACCAGTGATGACTAGAGATGGGAGAAGCGTAGTTGAGGCCGAAAGACTCCAAGCCGCAGAGCCAGCAAAGATGATTCCGTCGGCTAACAGGATCATGCAAGCAGTGTAGAAACTGATCCTCCCTAGCGTTGATGGCGTGGAGACTTCTCTCATCTGCCTTTTGAGTAGCTGGACCTGGGAGAATATGACGACGGCAAAGCCGAGCATCCAAGTATTGACGCTGTGTAGCCATTGCTCCTGCTTCCAGCCCTCCAGATGCCGCCCCTCCGTGGGTGGGTAGTCTGGCGCGCCTTTGGTCTCGAGCATGAAAGCACAGTCAGGGGAGTAGACGACTGCAGACATCTGGAGCCTTGGTAAGCCCTCCTGTGGAGCACCTTGTGGGAACCTGAGTTCATGCTCCAGTTCCTCGATGGCTTTGGCCACGTTTTCAGGCCCGGTGAGCGTGGGTTGCACCCTGAGGAGCTCGTTACTTGGAGGGTGAATTTGTACATAAAACACATACTCGCAATGCGGCGAAGGCCCAAGTGCTTCACTGGCACCGTCAAGGCTCGAGCCCCATGGGTTTCCATGGTCTGTGAAATAGCGCTTCTCTTTGGCCTGTAGCACCTCGTCGAGCGTCCTGTTTAACAGTGCCTGACTGGATTCGAAGAACTCGGGGCGAGAGGTGAGATGCGGTAGACCGAATATGCCGGCATACTTCTCGCTCGTTGTTGTCAGGAGTAATGCTCCTTGTCGTGGCCAGTGGACGCCGTGGAGCCTCATCTCATTGCTGCTTCCGGACCCTTCCTCATCGTCGACCGTCACAGTAGCAGAGACGGCCCTAGCCCTGATCTCGGACGGTAGGAGAAGGCCCTTCTCGTGGAGTGCTTCCTCGCTCGGCTCTGTGCCCGCGTCTTGATTATCATGGATCCGGACCATCATCTTGCCCTCCCTGCCAGTGATATTCCTGCTCCAATCGGCGGCCCAGCCGATCCACTCGACCTCTGGAGTGATATTGCTCAAATTGTAGCTTGAATGGTATCTCGAGACGGTTGTCTCCCTCCTGGCCCACGGCCCGCGAACCACGCCCGACACATTCTGCCAGACGGGCGCAGAGACAGTCGGGTCGCCCACGGCATTCCGGCTCCATTCCTCACAGCGGTTCCTGAAGCGCCCGAGATCGTCCCAGGCGTATTTGTCCTCTTCCCGGAACCCCGTCAGGTTCAGGTAGCGCGGCGGCTCGTCGGGCGGGAGCTCTACGTCGGCCAGGCGCGGCGCGAAGTCGCCCCAGCTGGTGCTGTTGAGGACGCCGTGGGCGTAGCGTTGCCGCGCGAGCCGGGCCTTGGTCTGGGAGGGCGCCTGGACGAAGCCGGCGCCGTTGTCGTTGGTCGAGACCCAGAGTAGGAGGATGATCAGAAGGACCACGCGGGCGTTGTCCTGCGGCGGAGGCATGGCGACGGGCGCGCAAGTGCTACCTAGTTGGCAAGCAGGCTTATGTTGTCGCGCATGGAGCACGGCTTTATGGCGTCGTTGGGTTCTCGATCATCGTATCCATGCTGGCATTCCGCAGCAGCCCATCGAGATCAGACTGTGTATAGGAGCATACGCAGGAGGGACTTGCGGCGTGGATTGGTAGCAGGGCGTTGGAAGTCTGGTCGCGTGAGGTCATACGTAAAAGCAGTACGGTAACTTCCAGAGCTCCAGGGCTCGGTCGGAGCTGTGCCGCTCTGGGCCGCGGCCGGGATTCCAGGGGTCTCAGCACGGCCCACCCCGCCGACCCAGGCCTTACCACAGCACCACAGCACCACAGTAATGCGCCCGGGGGCCAGGCGTCCAAGCCGCTGGCGCTGACTGACACTTTCCGAAGCCTTTCCTCAGTCCCTCGCGACGACGACGACGACCAGAACAGCGAACCACGTCTCGTACGCGACAGAAGTCTCCTCTCCATCACAGTGCCGGTCTTCCTTACCGACCCGCGACCATGTCCTCGAAGAAGCCCGAAGAGAATGATAAGACGCAGGAGCCTGCCGGAAATGTATGTCGTGCTACCAACACCCTGGCCCATATCTCCACGCGCATCGCGGCTTACTCGTTTCTCGCAGTCCTCCGATGAGTTGAACGCCGTCCTCGAAGACCTTCTGAACACGTTATCCAACAAATTCGCCGGCGTGTCGAGCGAGATCTTCGCCAAGAGTATGTGGCCTTAGCCCCAGCGCACCGTTCCCTCCTCGACTGGCGCATACGCCCAATAGGTGCGACCAACTGACGTGTCAATGCGAGCAGTGGACGAGATGTCGCGGAGACTAGACAACCTCGAGGCGGCACTGCAGGCGCAGCCGAACAATTCAGGCTCGTCTTCGAAGTAGAGATGGTCAGTTCATGGGAGTAGTATATATGAATGGGAGAGCTACGGCGTTCAAGGAGTTTGGTTGTCACAGAGCCGAGGCCGAATCCACAGTGCACACACACAGGGCATTGCCAGGGTCGACGAATGATTGGGCTGCCATGAGCAAGAGATGGGAGAACACGCAAGACATGTTCATGAATGACTGTCTCGATTGAGGCTTTCGCCCAAAGACTACAGATTTCTGGTACTTGTGGATGCTGTTTCCACGATCCCGGATCCGGGAATGTCATAACCCATCACTCATCACTTCTTCTGCCCCGGCGTCGCGGATTGTGGTATAGTATACTAAGGACGTGATGATATCGCTCTAGTGTAAAGGAATGAGAGGCCTGCCCTTGATGTGATCCCGCAGCTGTCTATCAGCGGTAGCTTCTAGAGCTGCTCCTACAACTCGTCCTTGCTGCCAGTGACCTTGTCGGCGAGGTCTGCGACGAACTTCTTGAGAATGTTGGTCTTGCTCTGGAGCTCATCGACCTTGGCGGGAGCGAGTCCACCGCGCTTGAGGATGCCATCCAGACGAGCCAGCTCCTTGGCAACGTAGTTGTCGCTCTTGGAGAGCTTGTCGAAGACACGGATGTAGTATTCGGCATACTTGTACTGGGCGTCCTTGCCAAGACCTTCGACGGACTTCTTGGCCTCGGCAGCCAGATCCGTCAGCGCATTACCACCGGCGGCGAACTTGAGGGCAATGTGGTTCAAGACGTCAATGGTTCCGGCAGTGGCGTCAAGACCTCCGCCAACAACGCGGTGGGTGCCGACCTTCTCGTTGATGAAGGCGACAAAGTCAGCCTCGGACCGGCCACCGTTGTAGGCCTCGCCGTCGATCGAGCCAGCGGGGAAGAACTTGATGGTCGGGTACGAGGAGACGCCCTGGTCCTGGGCAGTGGCCTTGCTGTTGTCGGCCTCGGCGTCAACCTTGGCGATGGTTACGGAAGGCTCGAGGATAAAGTCCTCGGCGAGCTTCTCCCAGATGGGGGCCAAGGTCTTGCAGTCTGCATTGGGCACGCGTAAGCTTAATTCCAGGAATTACGAGTAGCACGGGTGTTCAGTGGAGACTCACGTCCGCACCAGGGGGCAGTGAAGGCAACGAAGACGTTCTTGTCACCGCCGACGGTCTCCTTGAAGGTCTTGTCGGTCAGCATGTCGACCTGGCTGGGCATCTCGAGCTTTCGCTTGGGCTTGACGCCGGTCTTCTCGGTGATGAACTTGGTCAAGCTCTCCAGATCGCGGCCACCGTTATAGTCCGAGGGCTTGTCGCTCTTGCCGTCGAAGAACTTGAGAGTGGGGAAACCCTGGACGCCGAACCTCTGGCCCAGGCTCCTCTCGGCATCGGCGTCGACCTTTGCGATCTGCACGTCCTTGGAGGACTCGAAGGCATGGGCGAGATCCTCGTAGACGGGGGCGAGGTTCTTGCAGTGGCCGCACCAGGGGGCAAAGAACTCGACCAGGGTGGGCTTTCCGGACTTGAGGACGACCTTGTCGAAGTTGTCGGGGATGAGGTCGAGGACGGCAGACTTGGCGGCGACGACGGCCGCGAGGCCGGTGAGCACGAAGCTCTTGATGAGGACCATGGTGAAGATGGGGTATCTGCTGGCGGGACGGGACGGGACTAGAGCTTGTGGAGATGTGATGGGTATAGGGAAAAGAAAGCACTGCAGTGATGTGAGAAGACAGGCTGTCCTCGGGTGAATGAATATGGAAGTACTGGTTTCAATCCAGCCCCAGCTGTTACGGACTAGGTTTGGTAAGCTACGTAGGTGATAAGTTAGGCGCCCCCCAAGCTCTCTCTCTCTCTCTCTGTGTGTCAGCAAGGCAAGCAGCAACCTGTCAATTCGCCTGTGACGGGGGGGGCAGGGGTGCCGTGTCTTATCGATAACTAGTTAAAGGGGAACTCGGGCGATGTGCTCATCGGCAGCGGCTAAAAAGCCAGGGAGCAGCCTGGATTGGGTGGGCGGTGGGCATTGGACATTGGACATTGGACATTGGACATTGGACAGAGGTCGAGAGGGACTGGGATTCTGGGCTGGGTGTTCTCCAGAGTGTGGCGCTGGAAGAAGAGACTCCAGGTTGTGAGACTGCATCGTGTGGCTGTGCTCCCCGTCCTGCTGCCCGTCCTGCTGCCCGTCCTGCCCGTTGCGTTCAAGCCACTTTTCCAACCCTGCCAGAGTTCGCAGATTCGCGCCAGCCGCCAGAGGGTGGGCCCCACTCCGGCGCACACCAAACCACAATTCTGAAAATAATTCCGCTTGCGTCTTTCTCCGTTTCGAGGGACCATTCGCGACCAACGACCAGACAACCGACCGTCAACCCACAGCACACTCCTGCTTCCACCCACATCCGACAACGTCGACAGTTCGTCAGAAGCCACCGCCATCATGTCTCACGAATCCGTCTGGAACTCGCGCCCCCGCACCTACGGCAAGGGCTCCCGCTCGTGGTACGTTTCTGCGAAAGACTCGATAGGATGGATACCAGCTGGACGAGAAAGGATCACGATGGGCTAACATGACACTTTTTTCTCTCTCTCTACAGCCGTGTCTGCACCCACAAGGCCGGTCTGATCCGCAAGTACGGCCTCAACATCTGCCGTCAGTGCTTCCGTGAGAAGTCCGCCGACATTGGCTTCGTCAAGGTACGACCGGAAACCCTTCCCCCCCTTGTCCAAAGCAGAAGCGAGAGGCCTGCGATCACGGAAACGACCCAAATCCCGAGAGCCACAAAAATACTGACCCTAGCAATCCAGCACCGTTAAGCGTCTTGCGTCCTACTCGTCTCCCTCTCATACCCTTCGCCCAGGCATCTACGATACGAACGCTGTTTTGCGGACATGGAGTTGTGGTTTTTGATCATGGAAAAAGATACGGTTCCTCAGCATATGCCTTAGTGCAAACGTGGTGGGCTCTTATGGAGGGTTTGGGGCTCGGCTGTCACAGGGTCAGGCTAGATCACCGCGACAGTGCACAAATGGATTCTCAATGAACAATGCCTCGACTCTCTCCCTGTTTTCGACTTGGTGAATCGACCTGGACCTGGATCGACGATACAAGAGGAAATGTAGGAAAAGCCCTCGAGATAGCCCGAACGAGACACCCGCCCACCTATCTGCGTATGGGCTTGCCCTTGCTTCGAGTGTCCAGGGATTTGCCCGTGTCCATTTCGACCGCCCTGGCCGCGCAAGCTCCATTTCCCCGGGCTCAACCTGTCCGCTCGCTCCCTTACCTGGCGTCTCCCGACTACAGCCGAAGGGATGCTAGCTATGGCCAGATGCGTTCAATAACTCCGCTGTGGCGCTTGAACGTTGCAGACAGTACACGAGCCACTTACGTCCACCAGGCGAGGCCTCCATACCAGTCTCCTTATGTTTCTCGTAGTGTATCCGTGATATGTCGTAGTCTTGTGGCGCTTAAGCTCACGAGACGAATCGTACGAATAGGCATATTCTACCATCTCCAGGAAAGCTCTGGTATTACGATAGTTGACTTCTGTTACCCGGCTCCCTAACCGCATTACTTCATTCCCACCTTTACTCCCAGAAGATTAAGGAACAGTGGATTGTACGTTGTCTAAAGAATATATTCTCAGAGAACCGGTACAAGACATGCTGAATACTACAATTGCCCGTTCCTCGGAATGATGTTCCGAGCTTTGGTCCATTACCGTATCTCAAAGATCCCGAGCCAGAAACGAATTGATTGATTGATGTCAATGACCGGAGATGCCCGTCCAAGTTCTCAGCTACCAGCTACGAGTATTTTTTTCATGTCTGCTGCTCACTTGAAACGCTCAAAGTATGCCAAGTTTATTTGCTGGAAAATCATTCAACGTGAGCAACGTCTAGCACAGTTGATGCCATGTTATGGAATACAAGAGCTGAGAATGGATCTGCGCAAGCTTTGCACGGCGTTGTGGCTAAAAGCAACAGGTACGTGAAATTGCCTGTGGCTCTACCACCAAGTACTCCTTTGGGTTCGCTCGGAATCCTGAAACCTTCTTTCTTCCTACTTTGGAAATGTGAAGCCAGATCTCCTTTGGCTGAATCGAAATGAAGACCATAGTTTGACACCACAGTCGTGGTGGTAGGTGAATCTGGTGGAATGGGGCACAAACATCGCAACAGACATCTATTTATCATCACGCTACTGTAGAACATTCATTCTTGTCAGTCACTGAGCTCGACTTGTTCACATCAACATGAAGCAGCGCACTTTCTCTTTCTGTGCGACTCTCCCTGGGCTGATGTCTGCATCACTAAAGCCATAACTCCCTGAAATGTGACATTCCTCATCACTTGTACTACTACTTTCAGGCCTGAGGTTGCTGATACTCAGATATTTTCAAACGGTAAGCCTTTGTGCCTCGTGTGTGCAATACCAACTTGTCTGATTATGTTGTCTTTGATGGCTGACAGAAGACATCCAGCAGACTTCTGCAGTTCAGCACTGTCCCCCCTTACAAGCTTAGTGCCCACCCTCACTCGTTCCTCGTAGCAACTGCGTGTGGTTTTGGACATGGTGAATTTTTCGTCCCTGCCAAGGTACAGGAGATGGCATGGCAAAAGTCATCATGTCCATCGTCGTGGCCATCATCATGAAGCGCGCGTGGTTCAATCGCAGGCGTCACCCCCTTTTTACCCCTTTAATTTTTTCCGCCTTTCTTTAAATAATGCTCAAGTTTCTTACTAAGCTCACCCCAGTACAGGTAATCAGAGACCAGATTTGAAATCCAATTAAAGACTTCATCTATTTTAATTTGTAAAGGGGTCAATGGCCACCTGACACCAAGGTGCGGCACAAGATTATCAGGACAAAACAAGTTGGAGAAGGAAAAAAGAGATGTATGAAAGTGCCTTGCCCGTAAGATATAGCTACACCTTAGAGCTTTCCGTCTCTCACATGATTCCAGGTGCCCAGCACGAGATGAACCAATATGCTTGCTCTTGCACTGCGTTCGCCCGACTGCCATGGGGTTTGGGCGAAAGCCAGGGTTGACCAGTGCGAGTCGGCATCGAACGACCACTCCGCCGTGTTGCCGAATTTGTTGTGAGGATCACGGACTGTCCGGGCTTAAAGGGTCTCCTCCCAGGCATGCTGCTATTCACGGGAGTCACAACATGCCACCCCAGATCACAGGTCAGAAGGCTGCAGGGAGAAAGACAAAAAAGATGTGCCCAGCTGATGACCTCCATCCGCTTGGCATTGACCTCTCAAGGATAGGAGTTCTAGCCTGATTTCCCCCGGGACAATGGGGGTGTGTCAAGGGGGTGGTCAGCGGAGGAGGGGGGGTGATCAGGCCGGGGCTATTGATATCGCAGCCCCTTGATTTCCATGCCTGCCATGGAAGGGGCAGCTGGTTACTACAAGGGGTGCTGCTGCTCGACCATTGAGTCGTGCTGCCGGATTTGTTGAGGAGCCTCTGGTTTATTGCACTACATGAGGCCTGGCTCCGCTTCCCATCGCAGCCAGCCAACTGTGCGTGCCGTCTCGCGGGTCCATGCGGACGAGCCGGTGAGGCTATCGCGGACATCGGTGGCCGACAAGGTCGGGGCCCGGACGGACGAGCCGCCCCCGGTCGTTCGCGCACTCCGGTGGCCGACAACAGACGGGCCCGGCAGCAAGGGAGTTTTCACCTCTGGCAGTGCAAAAGCATCAGCCACTGGTTTGGGTGATATCTTGTGATCCATGCCTGCAATATTCACGGAATATATAGCCAGTCGTGTCCTGTCAGGCTCTTGTGCAGCTCAGCTCATGCAGCATGGCCAGTGCCCCCTTGTGAATCAAAGTAAGGCAAGCAAGGATTCGTTAGCCATGTCATTTGGAAGTGGCTGCTGGTGACCCCATAAACGTTTTGTCTCTGTTCGTTGTTTGCTCCACGGCTACAACGGAGTCTCCTTGTCCAAAGGCCTGGCTCTCCTACTGCCAGTCACACCTTCACAAAGAGCCTTGTCCAACAGCCACACGAGTCTAATTTACCACAAGTATCAAAGAGGAGCATTGTAAAGATCCTGTGGGGATTATGCACGAAGCGGAGAATGCTGCTACGAAACCACCGATCATTACCCCTATTTCTACTATGAGATTACTGTTGCTGTCTTGGCTCAACACAAGCACAGATTTCAACAGGGAGGAGGCATCCCCAAAGATGCTACGGAAAGAAAACGAGGACCGTAGGTAGCATAGCATCGATAATTTGCTTAGCTTCCCGCCATATCATGCACATATGCGCCATCCACCCTTGTCAGTCCCGAGGCTCCTGATACGCCTCACCAGGCTTTTTGCGCCATCACTTCCCACCCTCAGCCGCTCCACGGCGATGGAAACAACACAAAATGCGACCACAATCAGGAGGAGATAGTGCCAAGTGTTCCACTCATGTTCCCAGACGACCGGGTCCCGGAGCTCGGCGTCCAAGGCGATCTGACGCGCCGTGTCGGCCCTGTGCAGGGGCTGCAGCGCCCAGTGGCAAAAGTCCTCGCCGCGGAGAGCCAGTCTGGCGGCATCCATCGTCAGCTGCAGCTCTCTTACGGAGCCAACTTGTCCAGCGGGGCAAGTGCCAGCGGCAAACTTACTCTTCACAGGCTAGGTAGTGACCGGCATAGGACGACGCATCACGGTGCGCTACAGGAGGCATGGAGGACTTGGAAGTCGTTGCGTGTGCAAGGTGGCGAATAAGAAATATATTTCCCTATGATTGTGAATGAGACTGAAACAGCGACACAGGCGAAAAACAGTTGGGCTGGTAAGAAATGTCTCAAATGCAGCTGCGGATATAAAACTGACAAGTTTGGTGGCGGGTGTGTAAACTCGACTATAGTGCACCTTTCTACGAAAGCATGTAGTACAAGAAACGCTGGCTACGCGTGCGAGATAGGTGCTTTACCGGACTACACGAAGGCAGGGCACACACAGGTAGAGTAACGTTGCTGTCCTACGGCATGAAATTGCCGGTTTGGACGACGGACGAGGCATCGCCAATTTCGAGGATGACAGTGATACGTGACGGTATGATTTCATCAGAACGACGTTGCCAGCACCACACATTCACGTTCAACTAGAAGATTAAAACGTTGGTTGGATTTCTTTCGTATTGCCATGAGTTCCTCATGCATTCTAAATTACAGGAGCAAAGACATGGACAGAAGGAGTAGAGGGGAGATGGAGGGAAGAGCGGCCGTCAGAACCAGAGGCCGAAAGCCAAAATTTCGAGTATACATGGGGCTCCCAAAAACATTCGTGTTGTACATTGTATCATACCATATACAGGTGTCTCAATAAACTCCTTTTCCCATGATGCCCGGAGTCTAAGCAAGCTGCCGGCTCAACCCTTCCCTCGTACAAGTATTAGTAGCCTTCTGCATTCCTAGGCTTGTCTATTGGATGATTCGGGTAATGATGCCAGTGGCGACAGTGCGGCCACCCTCACGAACGTTGACGCGCTGACCGGCCTCGATGGCAATGGGGTTGTGGAGCTGAGCGACCATCTCCACGTTGTCACCGGGCATGACCATGCGGCTCTTGTCCTCAGCGTCCTCGGGGAAGAACAGGGCACATGCCTCATCAGCAGTACGCAAGAACATCTGGGGTCTGTAGTTCTCGTGGAAACCTGTGTGGCGGCCACCCTCATCCTTGGTCAGGACGTAGAGGGAGATCATGAACTTGGTGTGGGCCTTGACGGTGTTGGGCTGGACGATGACCATACCACGGCGGACGTCCTCGCGGCGGATACCACGCAGAAGCAGGCCAGAGTTGTCACCGGCACGCGACTCGTCACATGACTTCTTGAAGGTCTCGATGTCGGTAACCTTGGTCTTGATAACCTCACCACCCTTGCCGACCAGCTCGACCTCGGAATCCTTCTTGAGGACACCACGCTCAACACGACCGGAGGCTACAGTTCCACGACCAGCGATGGAGAAGACATCCTCGACGGACATGAGGAAGGGCTTGTCGAGGTCACGAGCGGGGGTGGGGATCCAGGCGTCGACAGCCTCGAGGAGCTCATCGATCTTCTGCTGGCCGATCTCAGGACGCTTGTTCTCCATGGCCATCAGAGCAGAGCCCATGATAACCGGGGTCTCGTCACCCTCGAAGCCGTAGTGGGTGAGGAGCTCACGCATCTCCATCTCGACCAGCTCCAACATCTCGGGGTCCTCAATGGCATCGACCTTGTTGACGAAAACGACACACTTCTGAATACCGACCTGGCGGGCGAGCAGCAAGTGCTCACGGGTCTGGGGCATCTGACCATCGGAAGCAGCAACAACGATGATGGCGCCGTCCATGTTGGCAGCACCAGTAATCATGTTCTTGATGTAATCGGCGTGACCGGGGCAGTCGACGTGCGAGTAGTGGCGGTTGTCGGTCGAGTACTCGATGTGTGCGGTGGAAATGGTGATACCACGCTTGCGCTCCTCGGGGGCCTTGTCAATGGCACCGTACTCGAGGAAGTTGGCCAGCCCCTTCTCGGCCTGACGCTTGGTGATGGCGGCGGACAGGGTAGTCTAGATTCGATGTATAAGCCGCCGTACGCATGACCTGGCACGGGATGGTGTGGGCGTCGGCAGGGGGCGTCGCCTGCTCTCCGGTGTTGCTTACCTTTCCATGATCGACGTGGCCGATGGTACCGATGTTGACGTGGGGCTTTGATCGCTCGTAGACGGCGGCGTAGGAGCGGGCGATGTTCAGGGCGGCCGTCACATTCTGAGATCTTTTTAAGGAGTACTGCAGAGGGTTGGCGGTGCTGCCGGCTCTGAGGGATTGGCGCGAGGCGCGCAGGAAAGGCGCCAGTGTTCTGAGTCCTGCCGACATCTTGAAACTACAGACCCGAAAGACTGGGGAAAAGGCAATACAACACGGCGAAGGGAAAGGAGCGGAGATGGAGAGATGGGATGGGATGGGATGGATGATGTCGCTCAGGGCGAGGCAGTGGATGGAAATGCACTATGACCGACAGCCAGCCAGTCTGCATCTGGAGCTCCTGCGACTCTCTGAAATTTTCGCTAGCGCGACGCGGAATCGAACACCCCACCCAATTGGGCCAAACCGCCCCGAGGTCGAAGCTCAGCAAGCCAATCAGCATCGCCAATTTGTAAAGCTGGACCCTCGAGGCTGAGAGCTCTGGGTGATCGATCCATGTATGCACGTCCGTACTGTAAGTTAGTTCCTCAGCCGCTTCGGACGTCCCGCCGTTTCCTAGTCGCTAACATTAGAAATGCCATCAACGTACGATCTTATCATGATCCCCGACGATTCGTTCAAGCACCTGTACTCCCCAGCAGATGTAAGTCCAAGTTTTGAGGTCGTGTTCATTGGAACTTTTGCTGGCTGCACCCCAATGTGGACGCGGATAAGTCAACCACCTCCTACATACTGGAGAAGTCTTGCATATAAGTGATGAATGATTGGAGACTGTCTGTAAATACATGTAAAGTCACTTTTCTCCCGACAGGGATTCGTGATCTCGAATGCTTAATGTAAAGCCAGCAATATCTCATACACCTTTCACTGCTCTCAATCATCTCAATTGCCTCGATGAAGCCATCGACTCCCCCTCGGTGCCCAATACTTGGCCTGTGACCAGGTTCCTCAGAGGGTGCCGGTCGTCAAGCTTATCACCCACCAGCTGCTGGAAGAACCCATGCCGGAGATTGCCCCAGCTCCTCGTCCAATCTCCATGAATAGGATCTTCATGAAGATAATCAACAGGCTCGGCGAAGGCGACCTTTTCGTCGCCTGGAAATATCCCCCAGGGGCTTTCATGGCACTCGCAAGTTGCCCGCTCACCTGTATCGGGACTGTCGAGTTGCGGCGCCGGGGGCAACTTGCCTTCGTTCAAATAGGCTCTGATGTGCCCTATGATGCAAATAGAGGTGCAAGCTAGCGAGCAGTGGCCTTCTGTCTTCTGCTCTACTATACTGCTGTTGGCGAACTGGCGGTTCACCTTCATTGCAGCCCTCAAGGGTGTGACGGGGTCGAGGGTGTTGGTGAGTACGAGGATGGGGAAGCTCGTGTTGATGGGTGCCGATTCATGAACCGGCCCGGTATTGCTCGTGTCTGGCGGCTGTCGGACCTCAATCGGCCAGCCATTACAGACCAGATTCAGTCCTAGCCACTGCAAAGGCCGCCGTTAGCACTTGAGGCAGTATACGCAGGTGACCTACAGTTGGCGGAAACTTACTACATCGGCGAATGACGAAACTTTGGCCAGCTTTTCGAACCGATACTGAAGTTGTGGCAGCGTTTCGTTAAACTAGGCCTCCATTCAGTAAACCACATAGAGGCGAGATGCTGCTCGCTTTGATGAAGTACTCACACCGGATTTGACCCTGTCACTGCAAGATATGGCTGCAGTAGAATCATCTGGTCGTATGGGCAATTGAACCTCACCGCAGAGAAGCCACAGAACTGGTGTTGTGACAAAGACCCACACAGGCTGGTCTGTCCAGAGAGCATCAAGAAACTCGGCCATTATCGGAAATGTTCCAATTGGGTTGTAGAGAGCTGCGAACATGGCCGAGTGGACATCACTAGCTGTCAAAATGACAGGCGTATAGAAGCCAGGTATGAACACGATCTTGGGCTCGGTTCGGAGTGAAGCCAAGATCTGCTCATATCGGGTCGCGATATCCTGAACTTCGTCGCCTTGTCGGTATAGTTTGCATCTCCATCTAGCTTCATGGCAGTATGTGTAGAATTTGTCCAGAATCTTGTCGGCATCGACCATGCTGTCCATCCAGACGGCCTCGCCATATCCATCGGTATCTACCACACCATCGAGAATGACCCGCCCGACTTTGTCAGGATAGAGTCGAGCAAAGGTCGCCCCGAGGACGGTACCGTAGCTGAAGCCCCAATAAACAAGCTTCCCCTGCGTGCCATGTGTTGGGGTATCTGGGTCGGTGTTCATCCGAGTATGTTGCGACGGATCTGACACTGGCGCATGGCGCCCAGCCTTGGCTGCTTGGGCACGTTTCGACGACCCGAGCTTCCAGTCATCCCAGGCTTGAATCACGGAGAGCATATCTCGAGCAACATGTGCAGTGTTCAGGTAGTGGAATATACTATCCTTACCTTGGGCATCCGAGTTGAGCTTGCATAGCTGCCCCACTGCCTTTGCACGAACGGCGTTTTGCGCAAGAGCATGGTCGCTCGAATTGACGAGGCCAATCTCGCGGCCGCCGATGACCCAACTGAACCTGTTGAAAAGGTCCGCATTGGGACCGCTACCCGTGGTATCGGGAGACTCGAAGCAATTGACGTTTGGCGTGGTTGCGCCCACCCCGCGTGGATCGAACCCGAGTATATCATGGTCACCGCCAATGGCCCCTCGCAGCTGCTTATTGTAGAGAGCCACAAAAGTAGTTCCACTACCCCCAGGTCCTCCTGGATTAACCATAAGGGGGGACTCGGCGTATGACGCTGGATCCTCGGTGCGGCCTGGGGCTGGGGATAACACTAAGGCGATGTGCACTTTGGGATGACCGTTTCCCATCACGAGGGGACGGTGATAGTCCATTGGGAGGGTCAGTCTTGCACATTTCAAGTTAGCAGACAAGTTTGAATAGCATGAATGCCATGCAAGCTGTTCGCTGGGTTCAATCTACATGACACCTCTTAGCCAAGACTTCACGAAAGTCGGACGTCTATGCCTATGGCAGGGCTTACTTTGGTCCAATCAACCATACCATGCTGATCATCAACGTTGTCAAGGGGTGTAACGGGAGGGGAGTGCTGCCCCGAGAAGCCGGTAAGAAGTCCAAGCGGATACCGCGCATACCAAACCAGACATAGAAGGCATACTAGTCGGAGTATAACCCTGCGAGCAACCCACTGTTGCCCTTGTGCCGAGGGAAGGCCTTCTATTTTCGACTCCCCAGTCTTTCTGTCAGACAGGTTCTGAAAGGGCGGCATCGCGGAGTTGTTTGTGCACTTCTGTGGAGCAGATGTCTACGTGGAATCGGCCAGGAGCACACAATAGTATTCTGCATGGCCATAACGTTGAGTTATGACGTCGGGAAAGGGCAAGCGACGCCCAGAGGCTGTGCCGCTCCTTGTGGCATTTGATTGGTGTCACTAAACACGTAGGATTACGCCCGGCAGGCAGCCATAGAATGTTTCTCCCTCGAAAAGGTACACAATCTCACTGCAAATCCTTCTCTCCATTATTCCACCACGTATATAGTCAGGTAATCACTTTGAACCACTTGACTTTGGGTGTTATTAAGGGTTCGGTCTGATAATCTCAAAGGGTGTGGCATGAAACGCCGTGCCCCGCTTTAAGCTTCAGTATAGTCGGTTTCGCGCTAATAAAAGAAGCCCCAAGCCAGCCAAGCCCGCAGCAGCATACAAATGTACGTGTCGATCCAGCGGCGCTCTACCGCTCCATCCCTACATCCCTAATTGGATCCATGGCCATATCAAATCTCTGCCTATGCCGGAGGAAGAAACGCCTCCGGTCTTTTGCGTGATTGCCCGACCCCGAAAACCATCACGGCCCCGAGATGATTTCAGGGGGTGACAGCACTTATGGAGCCAGTGTCCATGCTGGCGATTGCACGGCCAACCAAACGGGCCGTCGAGTTCTAATGTCGACAAACAAATCCCACTGTATGTCCGAATCTCTTGGCGGTGCTCCATGTCGTAGTCGAGGAAGCCCGTTTTTGAACAAGGACCCTGGTTACTCGCATTTTGTCCAAGATCCTTCCACCAAAGTTCCGTCTTGGTATGCGTCTCGTCTCTGGGCATCTCTGACCGTCGATCTGGCCCTGAAGCACCAGAATCCTTGGGCACCAGTTACCCACCAATTGCTTCGCCCGTCCCAACTCAGACATGGTTGTAGATCTTGGTCAAGACCTCCCAAGGCTGGGGTACATGTACTGGTGTGATTAGGCAATGCTTGACTTACTACTCTATAATTGTGGCCCTCAAATGGGGCCCTTTGAGATCAACCAGTGGCTTTTGCATCATTACTATACAATATGGGATGAGCTTTCCATTCAACGACGGCGAGAAACAACAATACAACTTTAAATGCCTAGTAAGTGAGTATTTCTGGCTCGCCTGCGTGATTATCCATTCCGGTTCCCACCCCCAGAGAGTAGTAACTACCGATGTATTCAACTAGACTGGGTTTGATCATTAATCTGCACGCGGCTTAGTCGCGTCGCAGTCCAAAGTCTTGGAAGTAAGAGCGCATCTGCAAATATGCTAAATCCAGGCTATCGTGGTGTTTGGGGATCCCGCTAATCACTGCAGCTCGCTGCAACTTTGGGGATGGCGGTTTGCTAGTGTGGCACATATCACCATCAACCATGCACAATGGACCCCAAACACACGGCCGGCAATTGTTAAAAGGACTGAGTTACGTAGACTGACCGGCTGTTTGTTCATGAATTGCCCTATCAGCGTTGTGTGCCTTTCTTGAAACATCAAGGTGGCGGGTTACGGTTCTACCCCTCGGGTCTTGGCTTCTCGAAGTATACCCACTTTCTACCCCAGGCCCAAGACGGCTCCATTTGCGGAGGGCATCTGGGCGAGACTGGTCGGTGACTCGGTGGAGATGCTCATAGGCCACCGACAGCAAGACAAGACAAGACAAGCTCTACGAGGGCACCTCCAGAAAGCTTCTTCCATGTCGCACGCACTGGGCGCCGAGGGGAATCCGTCTTGGTGCTTGGGTCCACGCTTGGCAGGTCTCATGAATGACTGACCCACCCGGCTCTCACAATGCGCTCTAGTATCGCTGTTGCGTCGTGCCGCATTGACGCTTCACTGCACTTGGCAGCCTCAGCCAAGAGCCTCAACGCTACATCAGCTTGACTAGCTCGCGCACGCGAGCAGCAAGGCTACTCAGCGGCGCTGGTTCAGCACGTTTCAAGAGCAGCTCGTACTGTTTATCCTGTCAATCCGCCTGCAAAGGCCAGGGTCTGGGCAGAGGAATCGCCACCCCTGCTGGACTGGCAGTTATTTTTGTTATCATGGTCCAGGTCGCAGAAACACCTTGGCATGGCAGGGGATGCGATTCACCATGCCGTTCGCTCACCAGCTTGGCGGCGAGCCCTCCGTCCCCGGTGGCCAGGCCTTCGCGGCTCTCGACCGGACCCGCTGGCATATATGAAGCTCATCATGGCATCTCATCTTTTCAGTTTTGTTCCTCAGCTGTGCTCGAGTCCAGAATCCGACCCTTTCGTTCCGTTTCTATATTTTCATTCTTACGCTGGTCGCCGCTGGTCGCTTGTTTATACTATTAGTCAATCATTCCAAGCTCTCTCGCCAACTACTTTCAAACAAAACAAATTCGCTACCTTTAATCAGTCAAGATGGTTAGCTATCGCCTCGTCGCTGCCGCCGGCCTTGTTGCCTCGGTCTACGCCCTTCCTTTGAACATCAACCTCGGTGCTTACTCCCCTGCCTTGTAAGTATTGGTTGCCATATACGGACCCCCCCGGGTTTCCACAGATGTCTAATTCATATACAGGGTGGTCGGTGATGGTGAAATCTCTTTCGGAGGTGGTCAAGATGTATCGCAACTCTTCAACACCCTAGAGGGTGCTGCTGTCAACGCTGCTACCGGTCAGTCCAACACCGGACGTGCTGGAGGCGCCGGAGCTGGAGCTGGAGCTGGAGCTGGAGCTGCCGAAGGTGCTGCTGTTGCCCCAGCTGCTACACCCGCTCAACCCGCCACCGGTGCTGCCACTCAAGAAGCACCCGTTGTCGCCGCCAACGCTGCTTCTGCCGACCCGACTCTGTCCCAGCAAGGTAGGACTCAATGAGACTCAAGTAGACCGAGCTAGGCTAATCCCCTGTTTAGCCTCTCAGATCTCTACACTCCAAGGAATGGGCAAGGAGATCGCCCCTCGTGAGGGAGAGTCCCCCAAGGCCAAGCGTGACCTGCAGGGCTTCGACCGTGCCCTCCAGTACGCCGAGAACGCCTTGACCAAGGGACCTGTTGTTCAGCTTGGCACTGGTGAGGGTGGTGCCGGTGTTGGTATTATTGTCGACAACAGACCCGCCAACGGCGCCGCCGCTGGAGGAGGTGCCCGTGCCGGTGCTGAAGCTGGTGCTGCAACCCCCGCTGCTAAGCGTGACGAGTCTTCCGCATCCCAGCCCCGTCGCCGAACCAAGGTGACCACCATGTACGTCCGCCGTGGCGTTCCGGCTGGTAAGTTTATAAGACCCCAATCATGCAGTTACCAGCTATCTACGGCATGCTAACTCGCATTGTCGAAGCTCTGCAGACATCTGAGTTTGAGACCCGCGACCTGAAGTCGGTCCCCGTTGTGGCTGTCGCCCCTGCCAAGGAGAGGCGCGAGGAGGCTGCCGAGGAGAAGCGAGAGACAACCACCAGCATCGATGCCATCAACCTGAACGTTGACGACCCTCAAGGTATCACCATGACCTTCGTCGAGACTTCGGAAGACGACGAGTAAACGATCGATACACCCTTAATCAATTACGACTAATACCAAAATCTACTCGGCTCTCTACGAAAAAGACACTTGTTTCGACGGGCTCCTGTACAATGGCAGCGATGATACCATAGGCGGAAAGAAGACGGGGATGTGGCGGGCGCGTGGTTCGGGGGTTGTCACCACGCGGCACTTGGCTTTTGTTTTTCATTGGAGCGACATGCGAGTCTTCGTTTCCGGGCGTTTTCTGGTCCAAAATGAAGATTTTATTTTCTCTATCTATCTAGGCAAAGACAGCGGGCAAATTGGTTAGGTGGGAGAGAGCCACACGGCATGCTCAGCATACAGAACTAGAAAGGGGCTTACTATAGTCTGCCACTCTTAGTATAAACAGCTTAAAAACGACCGGCCTCAATTTACACGATTCTGGACAAAAAAACAAACCCCGAGATTTTCTCGCTTCCGCATGACTGTCTCTTGTGTGACTATTTGGAAACTAGACATAGATGATACTGTCTCGGCGCTCAAAATAGCAGCCACTCCAAACTGTCACGTTAATCCTCGGTGCCGATGGGGGACAGGCGAGTAGGCGATGGGATGAAAGTAACCCTCCCCACACCCGAGTGCAGACTCGCATGCGCATGCCTGGTCGCCAGTCCCCCCACATTCCAAGAGGGATTGATGTGAGATGATGTGAGACAAGACCGGAAGGGAAGGCTTCCCGGCCTGTGAGTGCATGAAACAAGCATTTCCCAAGACGGCAGTGGCCTGTCCAGATTTCTCGTTGGCAGCGTCGATCCCGCCGCGGCTGCGACAAGGCCAAGAATACCGGGTTACAGACCGCCACTACGTTTGTATGCGTTACCAGCCGGTGGGGGGCAGCGTCAGGGGATAGATTGATCGGAAGTGCGTATATTTGTTTTTGTCAGCGGGCCCGTTGATGGACGGTATTGTGTTTCCATGCGTCTCATTCGCATAATCCCACAACTCGACAGTAACTCCATACCCAATGTAGATGCGTATGGTCCATCTCTACCAGTCTAGATGCCTCGGTTCCAGACTCCCATGCAGCACAATGTAACCCTGCCATTCTGTTCGAGGAGCACTTTCACATTTTCAAGCGAAAGTAATCCAAACTATCATGAATCCATCCCATCCTACGTGCACCGGAACTCCCAACTATGACATTCCTATCCCTACGTGTGCTCGATGGGTCGTTTCGCTTGCTCAAGCCGTCCAAGGCTTGTATCCTTCATTCTTCTGCCTCTGGCGTGTGTTCCAGCCTAGCTTGCCGCTGATGCTATTCACCCAATCCTCGCTCCGGCGGCCCTGCGGCATCACTGACGCGAACGGGAATCTGCTGGCAGAAATAGTCACGTAGTCGCCGGGGAACATCTCGACACGCTCGCGCCCGTCGAAGCTGGCCCATGAATTCGTTCTGGCATCGTATGGAACTCCGATGCGCAACACGATGGTATCCGGAAGGATGATGGGCCGGAAGGATAGTGTGTGCGCGCAGATCGATGTCACCAGCATCACGGGGTTCTCAGGGTGGCAAAGAGAGCCCCCTGCTGCCAAGTTGTATGCTGTCGAGCCTGTCGGTGTCGAGACACATATACCATCGGCGAGTACTGATGTGAAATGCTCGTCGTCACCAAATATCTCAGAATATGACATCGCTGAGATAAAATTAGCTTCGTGTATCATGACGATGCTGGGCCGACTTACTCGGATTCGGACCCCGGTCAACCACAATCTCATTCAGGATCTCATACGTGCCGTCAGGTCGGTGTGTATGCTCGTCATCCTTCTCTTCCCCGATCAGCTCCTCAACGAGATCCCGTCTCCTGTGGGCTTCATCGTCGTCCTCATCACTGCCGTTTGTGATGGATCTCTTTTTCTTCTGACTCCTCATGATTGTACCTTCGAAGCGCAGGCGCAGACTTACGCTCACACCATCCCTGAATGACTTGGTCAATATGTCCTCATATTCGGAAAAATCGAACTTGGTCATGAAACCCAGACTCCCCAGAGCAAAGCTGAGAACTGGCGGAACAATGCGTTGGAAGAGCCAACTAGCATACAATACGGTGCCGTCGCCTCCCAAGGTGATGACAAAATCGAACGTGTGCGGCCGCTTCCTGCACATTTCCTCATTCCAGTATCTCAGTCTGCCGGCAAGCTTCTCTCTGGGCGCGTCTGGTTCGATCTCACCAGCGTCGATGTATGCCTGCCTCGTCTCGGCTAGTAATCCCTGGGCGTCGAATTTCTTGTTGTCCTTCAGCCCGTCCTCAAGATAGACCGTGTACCGTACATCACGCTCGTGGCTCAGCAGCCACTTAGTCACTTCCCTCGTCTTGGGTATCAACTCCTGGTCGTAGATCTTGGTGAGGATGAAGATAGTCTTGGCCTTGAACTTGAGGCGCACACTACCTAGCCTCCTGCTCAACTCGCGGACGCCCCAAGCCATCTCACTCAATTGCTTCTTGGTAAGAAGCCTGCTGTGGAGTTCGGCATGTTGCTCGCTGTTGAGGTCGAGTTCGGATCCTGTCTTGTCGATGGACGACTTCCAAGATTTCTCGTCAAGCTGCCCGGCATCTGTGCTCTCGGCGCTGTCTGGCTCGACTTTGGACCTTGGGGGGCTGCCTTTATCCTTGCCTTTGCCCTTTGGCTCGACCATGCGATCCATGCCATTTTCATGGGTGATGCTATCGTGACCGCTACGTCGCCGATGGCTCTCCAGGATCTGGTGCACCAGGCATTGCGTTTTCCTAGTCTGGCGGTCCATCTGCGGCATTACCGCGTCATTGCTTACTAGGGAGCTTTTCCTACGGTATGGATTCGTAGGGTCAAATGAGACCTTGGCGGCAAATCAGCACTGTAGTTTCTTGACTCATAAATGGGGAAGTAACAGTGGGAAGCGCACCTCGACAGCTTTCAGGTCCTCGTCGCTAGCACTTGACATGTATTCACGATCGTCGTGTTGAGGCTTGAGTTGTTCGTTGTCGTAGTGGACATGCCTCACCATATCCTCGGCCGCCTCGGGTTTCAAAGTGTCTGGCATGCCTGCGGCAGGAGCAAAGCACCGGCAGCCGCTTGAAGAGGCTTTGAGTCGTGTACGAGGCGTGACTATTTTCCTGCGTGGTATACGACAAGCAACGCTGGGCAGACAAGTGTGGCTTTTATGCTTGGAAGCAGTGATGTCGTTGCAACTGGCTGTGGTGGGGCAACCCACAAAGGTAGCGACCCCTCCGAGTTCCAGGTTGCAGGCGGGCCCCTACAGTTTGTGATATTCCTAGGCCAGGCCGGAGGATGCGCCGTAGGTCCCGCTCAACGCTGGGTATATCCAAGGACACTAGAGCCGAATCTTGTCGTGGGAGCGACATGGGCCTCACCATGCAGATGCAGTCACATCATTCTTAAGTAATATGTCTCTTGACGGTTGCTTATTAAGAGGCGGCTTACAACCCCTGGGTTTCCGTATGCCAGGTCTGGGTCTGAATGGCTCGACTCAAGCTGCATCTGCGAGATGATCCCTGCAACAGTGCTGGGAGAGATTGGAACTTCTCTAACGGCACTATAAGTCATCGCTATTGAGCATGACCATATCAAATCATATCCATTCGCTCGTTGCCGTTGCATCCGTACGCCAAGGTGGCTCGTTGACCATGACGGGCTGTTGGGGTAGAGCAGCTACATCCTCCGTCCAATAGGGGAGCCACATGCAGCCACTGATCGAGCTAAGCTATGTACCACACCGTACCCAGTGAGCATGGCGGGTACTTCGTATCCCCATAAGTCAGGGACCTGGACGGTACGGACCACCGCCCAAGGCTGACGACAACGCCAGTGCTGCGCCTGCAAGGGACGGAAGCATGTGAATTGCTCTTTGCACGACTTCCCAAGTCCGCCAGGCTCACCAACCAAGGTCAACTGCACCCCGAGAACCTCCAGACCGGCCCTCCAGCGCGCAACCCGGTGGGCAATGGCTTCTTGAAACATCGCCGACTGCCATCATCCCTCCCGACAGCCCCGGGAGATGCGACAGCACAGCACGCCCGCCCCTCGCATGAACCACCAGCCGGGTTCGCAGCCCAGGTCCTCTCCGGGGGTTCGATATGCCTGAGCATCTGAGCCCTTCGACAGCAGCACGACCAGATGCCATCAGCGAGCTGCAGCAGGAGAATGAAGCCCTGAGGCTCCTCTCGAGGTCCCCCCACCCGTACCACCGCCAGAAATCCGAGCTCTTGGAGCCTTCGGATCGCTTCGCAACCTACAGCACCGCCCGCTCGGCGCTCCGGTCCAGCCTCGACGGCAACCAGCCGCGGAGCCGCACTTCGTTTCCGGCCGTCTCCCGCGACACCACTCCGACGAGCGACAGCGGAACCGAGGCCGACGATGAACACTTCCTCAAAGGCCTGCCGGCCCCGAAGACGAAGCTGCACAAGGGCCTACGTGGGCGCAACGAGGTCCTGTCGGGAACCTCGACCCCTCTACCCTCGCCGGCACCGCTCGACGACGATGGAAGACGGCAGTTGTATGCCACCTCGGGTCCCAAGAAGGATCTCGGGGTAGGCAAGGGGAAGCGGGCAGACACAGATTACACGAGGCGCATGAAGGTAATAGTCCGGCGACTCACCGAGTTCCTATTGCTCGGAGGGCTTGGTGCTCTAGTCCAAGCCAATGACCAGGTCCGCCCAGTATTACAAAGATGGCATACAGGTAAGGCTTTCCTCAGGAACGAGCTTTGGACCTCCTACTAAGCTCTCCACAGAGCTCTACACCGCCCTTGGCCTAGCAGGTGCTCTCGCCGCGCTCTATCCCTTGAGGTTGACCGTTTGGGGATACCGGCATCGGTCACCTTCACAGAGGATACCAATTCATGTGTCCACATCACTGGACCCGGCGCCACTGTTATACCCCCCGAGCATCACCCTCTTCGTTTCCGCTCTCATCGCGGCGAACAGCGAAGCAGTTCTGCTCCCCAATATCATCCTATCGCTCTGTTCTCTCCCGCCCGCTCTGTTCCCAGCATTATCGGAGGGCGAACTGTGTAGCTCGCTGCACTGGCTTATAACATGCATTCCCCTCTTCCTTTCCAAAACAGACAGTGCCAAACTTGGATCACTACCGCCGGGAACCAATTCGCAACTTTCACCATTGCAGGCCGAAAGCCTGGTTCTCCTATACCCTCTACACAAATATCTGTGCATGACTCTGCATTCGTTCACGACTTCCAGTCTCTTGACTGCAGAGCTCCAGCTTCTATCAGTAGCACTCCTCAACGTGCTACTGTTAGCATACTCCCCGCAGATCACCATCCTCAAGGCCATGCTGTGGGTAGGTGGTCTAGATATCCTCGTGCTGTGCAGGCGAGTGATACTTTGGGCGATTTCTCTTGCTCGCGTGCCCAAATGGCGATTCAAACGTGTCGAGTTGCCAACGAAACGCTCCTCCTCTATATTTGCTGCCCTCATGTCGTGGAAACGAGTCCGGCACGATTTATTCCATGCCTCCATGGATAGCTCCTCCTGCAGCTCATGCGAAGCTGTGGACGATCATGAGGATAGTGACGGCTTTGGAAGCCCTTCGTCTCAAGGGCTCGCACGCGTGAGGACCGTAGGGATGGATGGCGCCGATGCGACTGGTTATGATGGGCCGCTCTCAGCTGTCGACGACGATCGCCACGAAGTCAAATTCACTTTGCCAGAAACGCAACAGGTCTTTGGCCATCAACGCCGACATACGTTGCCGACCCTCGATAGACCGTCCAAGAAATCTCCTACGCATACACCGTCAGGTCGACGAAAGCGCTCAGCCTCTTCGTCTGTGCGAGCATTCTTCTCGCTTACACAGACTCAAGCCACGACCAGAAAATGGCTGTATGCTCTATACGTCTATATCTGCATTATCGGGGCGGTCTTTATCCCTGTTGAGCTCCTCGGCGTTAAAGACTTTGTGCAGAAACATGCCTTACATGGATACGAGCCGGTGGGATGGGCGCTCGGCTATCTTTTTGGCGATCTGCCCTGGTTCCGGTGGCAAGTTGTGAGCCGCAACCTAGAACGGTGGATTTGCCTTCCACCTCGAACAGAGATCCAGGGGCTAGATGATCTCGGCTGGGTCCAGTATCTTCGACTGGGGGTTTTCGGTGAAGCAAACACGCGACTTCTTCTATGTGCCTACTACCTCCCGGTAATCGCATGTGGTCTCCTGGTCGTCTTTCAGCTTTCGCCAATCTACGAGGTGGACACTAGGCGGAAAGTCTTCCACTTCATGATGGTGGCCATGTTCGCCCCTTCCATCTACGTTGACCCACCGTTCGTGGCACTGGCACTCTCGATCGTGCTTGCTCTCTTCCTCCTCCTCGATCTACTTCGAGCGAGTCAACTTCCGCCCCTTTCGAAACCCCTCGCGTCTTTCCTCGCACCGTACGTTGATGGCCGTGATCTCCGAGGGCCCGTGGTCATCTCTCACATATTTCTCCTCATCGGCTGCGCCATCCCCCTCTGGTTGTCCCTCGGGTCACTGCCCCGAACGGGGTCTGGCTACATGGAAGGATGGGAGGTGCCTACTCGTGAGGTAAGCATGGTGGCTGGCGTCATCTGCGTCGGCTTGGGTGACGCAGCGGCCTCCCTGATCGGCCGCCGCTATGGACACCGCAAATGGCTCTGGGGCGGCGGCAAGAGTCTCGAGGGCAGCGTGGCATTCGCCACGGCGGTGTTTTTCGGCCTCATGGCCGCGTACGTCTGGCTGCGCATCGGCGGGTGGCCGTCTTCGGCACAGCTCGACACGCTGCCCGTGGTGATAACGAAGTCGGGCGCCTGCGCCAGCGTAGCCAGTCTTACGGAGGCTGTCCTGACCGGTGGAAACGACAACGTGATTGTGCCCGTGGTTCTCTGGACTTGTGTTAAGGGGCTCGGCATCTAGAGGTCATGCTTTACTTGGTACTCCTTTTCTTTCCCTCTCGGCGGTCCAGGCGTTTACGGTGACATGCAATCATGACAAGGGGGCAACGGAACTTGAACGAAAATCAAATGCATCTACGGAGAGGTCCTGGCTGGACGGGACGGCTTCGTGTCATGTTATGTATGTATCTAGACCTTGGTGGACCTGAAACTACTCATACCCTAGTCGCCTCAATTAGGGGGTTGTTTGATAATAGCGAGGTAAACATAGAGATGAGACACGCGCACGCATGCGTTGCGCGCCTACGGACTCTTTATACAGATTCGCAAGTAGTGAACCACCGTACCTACGAAGTATTGAGGATTCCAGTATCTCCGATAACCTGCGAGATTGCTTCTTCCTGCACCAGAGCCCTAGTCATGAGAACGGCGCGTGTAAGGCCCCGGTGTAGCACAAAGGGCACTGGCTAAATCTGCACCCCAAGATTTTCCAGTTGTGTAACTCCTTCTGGGTCTACGGTCGTTAGGTTTCGGATTTCAATTAGGGCGGTTGGGTTTAAGTAGCTCAACGAGATCCCGATCCGAACTGTAGGAAGTACCCTGCGATACTAAGCGGGCTCAGCTGACCGAGTGTCCATTAAGCAGGTAGTTCTTTCTCTTGCTCTATGTCAAGATTTCCATGATTTTCCACTGTCTATACTGTACTTTATGTCAGCCTTGATCCAGCCCCTTCATCCTTGATTTTGCTTTCCATACAATGGGGTATTTCACTACATCAGCAAGTATACAATATCTTTTTTAAGCCCGCGAGATCTCGGCCTTGACCCATTTCTCCAGGCCGCCTCTCGCGATGATCTCCTGGACGTTGGGCGGCATTTCGCCAACCTTCTGACTCCACGTCTGGCCGCCCTCGCCCTCGGTGACCGTGACCTTGCTCCTCCTCACGTCCCACAGGATCTTCCACCCGGTCCGTCTGGTGGGAATCTGCGCCTTTCCGTCCTCGGCCTTGAAGGTGTCCCGGAGCCTTTGGATGAGCTTGGGGACCTCCAGACCCAGGAGCCCGTTGTTGATGCTGTTCCGGCTGAAGATGTTCCCGAAGCTTCCAGAGACTACGAGGGGTATCTTTTTGGCCAGAATGGCAGTAGCCGCCTGTTCTCGCGAGCTGCCACAGCCAAAGTTGAAACCAGAGACGAGGATATCGCCTTCCTTGGCGACAGCACCAAAAGCCTTGTCGTAATTTTCCATACAGACCTCGGCCATCTTCTCAACAGACACATTGTCCTGATATGTGTACTTTCCGGGATATATGCCATCAGTATTGACGTTATCCGCATCGCAGAAGACGATCTCTCCCTCGACCTTCTCTGGAAAGCCCGGCAGAATGTCAGTGAGAGTCTCGGGGCCATCATCTACCTCTGTGGTTCCAGCGCCGCCCTCGGCATCGGAGATGAGGCTATCTGCCTGAGCGATGATCTTCTCCAAAGCTTCTTCAATGCTAATTGCGATGTCCTTTTCCAAGTTGCCATCTCCTTCACCAATGATGACCTTATCGACATCATCAGGCTTTTGATACCAGCCGGGTCCTGCAATCTTCCCCTGAAGAGCACTGGCGGCGACGACTTCAGGACTTGCCAGGTACGCTTTCGCTTCCGTTGAACCCATACGCCCCTTGAAATTCCTGTTACTCGCACTGATCCCAATTTCACCCGGCTCCAAGAGTCCAGTACCAAGACCGATGCAAGGACCGCAGCCTGATGGAAGGGGCTGCGCGCCCGCGTCTAGTAGTACCTGCCAGTCACCTGTTTCTTCCGCTGCCTGTTGTTCGACAGTAGACGCGGCAGCGATGTAGAAGTTTACACCTGGGGCAACCTTGGGTTGGGCCCCTTTGGCTGCTGCCTCTCTGAAAACGCGGGCAGCAGCGGCGAGATCGGAAGCTCGGGAATTCGTGCACGAGACAAGATACGCCTTGTTGAGTTTGATGTTCTGAGCCTCAAGGTCCTTCAACGGCGTGGCAACCTTGACCGAGTTGGGTCCTGAGACAAACGGAGCCAGTGTGGATAAATTCAAATACAGGGATTTTGCGTAGGTAGCGCCGGGGTCTGCTGTGAGTTTGTTCTGAATGAGATCGTCAATCTTCTGGTGTGAGAACTGGTTCAGAGCAACGCCGTCACCGAGAACAGCAGATGAAGTTGCCTTCGCACGCAGCCAAGTCTGCAGAGTGGCATCGATGGGGAAGAGGCCACTCAAGGCTCCCTGTTAACAACCCGAGTTAGTAATTATGTGGTGAAGTATGTTCTGGGGGTTACAAGTTCAAGCCAGTCATGGGGCGTGTGGCTTTTTGACCACACAGCTCCTGATTTCTTCAAACTTGCCAAAGAGGGTTAAAAAGTGCAAAGCGTACATACCCATTCAGTCGTCATATTTGCGATCGCAAGGCGGTCATCGACGGGTAGGCTCGCCATAGTTTCCTCTGAACCAGTAAACTCAATGGCGTGGTTGAGGACGTCGTCTTTGTTGAAGAGACCGCATAGCGCCACGATTACATCCTTGCCAGTAACGCCGGGAGGAAGAACGCCAGTCAAGGTGACCTTGGCGATTGGCGGCACTTGCCACCATGTGCGTCCTGTAGCCCAAATGCTGGCAGCGTCGGTACGCACTACTGGGGTGCCGAGGCAGCCCACACCACCGTACATGTTCGAATGAGAATCGCTTGCCACGGTGACAGTACCGGGCCACGCATATCCTTCTTCCACCATGATTTGGTGACCAATACCCCTCCCGGCCGGGTAGAAATCGACGCCGTGTTGCTGCGCGAAGTTTTGGATCTGGGAGTACTTCTTGAGATTTGACTCGCTCTTGTTCTGTACATCGTGATCCAATGTCATGACAAGCTGCTGGTTGTCATGGATCTTGGATGCGCCAATGGACATAAACTTCAAAGCAACAGGCCATGAATTGTCGTGCGTCATGCACCTCGCGGGAGACATTGTGACATAGTCGCCTGACTTGACAACCTTGCCCTGGGCTAGGCCGACGGAGTGTCTCTGTACAATCTTCTCCGTCAGGGTCTGGGGCGTCTGGGACGCCGTGTTGAAGGAGGAGAGGACGGCTGAAGATGCCGAATTGTCGAGCTGTGAATGGAACGCGGTTTGTCGTCGCTGGGAGGTCGCAGTGTATGGGCGTGCGATGGGCCGGCTGATGGACCGATGAGGGAGGGCATAGGTCCGGAGCGAGGCTCTGGCCGCCAGAGTCATACCCTGTGAATCGCGTCAGTTGATGATGTTCTGGAAACGAAGTATCAACGCAGGTACGTACTACGAAACGACGCATGGCTGATGATCAAGGGTCGCCGGTCTCATGGCAACCTTGGAACAGCACCAATTGGTAGGTATACAGAGAGGGGCGGCTCGCAGACCCGTCAATGGAGAGGAATCGTTGCGAGAGAGTCGCCAATGTAGTCAGACCATTGAAGACTGGTCAGGTACGAGGAAAAAAAAGTCTGGAGAATCCTTGTTCGGTAGGCAATTGTCGTGGGGCCGCGCTCCGGTATCGTGCCGTGCTGGATAATTACTTGCAGGTGATTGGACAGTGGGGGTTGACGGCCCCCGCGACACGCTGTGGCAAAGCCGCGTCCGGTGGCAGGCTGGCAGAACTGGCCGTTCACCTTTGGCGCACACGGCCTGAAGACGCCTCCTACAGTAGCCTCCTCATCAGCCACAAGAAGATCTCATTGTTTCCATGCACACAGCACTCATTCACCCACACTCCGGCGTTTGGGGCGCGTAGAGCCGATTGGTCACTTCGGGTGTTCCCACTGACTTAGCAGCCGAGCAGCCAATCTGCGAAACCGACTACGAACACGGAGTACAAGGGACGGGACACGGAGCAGATCACGTATCTGTAGTACAAGATGCCAAAGGATGGGGGGTGGCTTGCCAATACTTTCTTGCTTGCTGTAACTTACCACTGTGACTAATAAAGGGAGACAGGAGGCAGACATGGTGGACTTCTCTTTCTGACCAACTCGTGAATTGTGCTGCCTTGACTCGGAAAGTCGCCGAGCCGGGACAACTTTGAGAGGACTGGCGGAGGCCTCGCAGCTGGCCCGCAGCCCTTCGGCGGGGCGCGGCAGCCGGCGGCAGCTCCTCGAGACCCCTGAACACGCCGCTGGCGGGGGCTGGCTCGAACCTAGATTTGATAAATCCATCCATCGGCTTCTGCACGCCAAACCCCCGGGAGAGCCACGGGGTATGATGACATGTCCCTATGCGCATCCAGGGTGTCTGTCACAGTGTCTCTCTTATCCTCGCATTCCATCCATGTTCGAGCACATCCAGCCTTTTGGGAAGGATTCGAGAAGCCTGTAGCTTACACAGTACCCTCAGCTTACACGCCACGTCTGCCTCTGCGCGCGCGCCCCCCTGTCAGGCATCAGAATCAGTCTTCCGGCTTGGATCGCGCTCTTATCCGCCAGAAAAGCCCCTCCATCAGGAAGGATAAGGCACACTAGTGTCGCGGACGTGCAAGACAACCCTCCCAGCGCCGACCACCTGCACCAGAACTGCTCCAGCACTGCTCCAGCAGGACGGTTCGCATTCATTCTCCATATCCGCACATCTGCCCTCCTTGCTCTGCTCATCACCTTGCATCATAAGCTTGCTGTCCGGCGGTTATTCTCCTCGATAGTTGCCATCCCTGGTGGTGTCGCCGGCCTGCACCGGAACCCGAAACCCGTCTGATTTTGTATTGAAACCCAGCAGCTCTCTCGGGCTTGTATACACCTACACGACCTGAGAGACGCAACTTCGGATGACTGGTCTTGACAATGTCATCTTCTACGCCGGGGAAAAGTCCCCGAGTCCTGTAAGTGCTAGGTGTCGTAATACAGTCGAGTCCATCTTTTGCTGATTGCGTCAAAGCGCCTGTGTACTGTGCCAACATCGGAAGATCAAATGTGACCGGAACTCTCCCTGCTCCAACTGCATCAAGGTGAGAAACCAATATGTGTGCGTCTTTTTTGGCTTCCAGGCGCAGCCCTAACATCTTTGCGCAAAGGCCGGCGTGACCTGTACACCAAGTACTCCTGCTCCCGCTCGGAAGAGGCGGCGGCCAAATCAGGACTTGCAGCAGCGCTTAGCAAAGTGTGAGGAGCTGTTGCAAGAATATGCTACAGCCAAACCGCCAAGTACCAATGGCGAACCGGCGAATCCTGAAGAAACCTGGAGGTCACTCGGCAAGCTGATCATTGATGACGGGAGTGTACGCTTTATGGACAGCTTTCTGTGGGCGACTGTACATGATGAAGTAAGATAAACCCTACCGTCACACCACATTCCTTTTCAGTTCACCGGCCACATGTGCCCTCTTCCATCTGCTCCGGACAGGCCTCTAAAAGTGTTGGCAGGTACGAGCTATGCGTGAGATTGTCGACGAGGACGACAAAGATGATGAAAGCTCGGGCGTAACGCCCGCGGATGGCCAGACGCCTGATCATCACACCGGGTTACTGCTTTCGGATGGTTCGGACTCGAATCTGGCTGACTTGCACCCTGAGCCGGCCCATGTGTTTCGCCTATGGCAAACCTTCCTAGAGCGAGTGAATCCTTTGACCAAAGTGATACACGTGCCCTCGGTTCAACCATTAGTCGTTGAGGCAGCGACTAACAAAGACAACTTACCAAAGAATGTGGAGGCTCTGCTATTTTCGATATACACTCTAGGTGTAGTTGCAATGTCCGAGTCTGAATGTATCGCAGTACTCGGCATACCCAAAGACGACGCTTTTGCACGATTTTCAAAAGGTGCACGCGTTGCTCTGATGCGCATTGGCATCCTCCATAAATACGATCTCGTCGTTCTGCAGGCAATGGTCTTATATCTGGTAGGTGTTACAGCATCATGAAGGTACTTCTCGGACACTAATATGTGCTAGACCTCCATAAGCGGTCGCTATGATCGTCATGCAGCTTGGATCCTCAATGGAGTTATTATTCGCATTGCTCAGAAAATGGGCCTACACAGGGATGGTGAATTATTAGGTCTTTCTCCTTTTGACACGGAGATGCGGCGTCGCGTCTGGTGGCAGATTATTCTACTAGATGCCGTATACGCAATGATGTCTGGGCTTGGGCCATCTATGCTGCCACGACATTGGGATACGAAGGAGCCCAGGAACGTTAACGATGCAGACCTTTTCCCAACCATGACGAAGGTTGAAGCAAAAGACGGCCCGACTGACATGGTTTTCTGTTTGATCAGTTACGAGATTGCCAGGCTGTTGATGGAATACCCTGGCCTCGAATCTGTGATCCTGCAGAACGAACTGGGAACTGCTGATAGCCCTGGCACATCCGAGGTAGAAGCTGCGCGGCGACGTATAAACGACCTTGATTTTGCTATAGGAGAGATTCTGAGGAAGTACGGCGACCCATCCATGGGCCCGATCCACGAACTTGCCGCTGAACAGAGGCCAATGATGGTCAACAAACTCCGAGAACTCATTTGTCCTCCTCGAGAACAACCTGAATGGGGCAACGAGATCTTAACCCCGAAGGACAATTTATTCAAGATCGCCATTACGACTGGCGAGCACTCCCTAAGGATGTATTTGCACACGCAAAAGAGAGGCCATTTCCTGTGGTTCGGTAAGACTTGACCTCGCAGTCTTCTTGACCTCCTGTACTGATCTCAACTTTAGTTATGACCCACTTCCAAGTCGAAGTCTTCCTATTCATGGTTGGACAACTGTGCTCACGTACGAGCGGGCAGCTGGTCGATAGAGCATGGCACGTTGTTGATCAGTTCTACCACTATCACACCGAGATGTTTAAGCTGTCTATCAAGCCGCACGGGTCCCTGGCCGTCTTTCTACTTCGAGCATGGAGGAAGCGGGAGGGGGTTCTGCGAGCATCTACTGGCAACACCCCGACGACGCCGTGGTATATTGTGAGACTGCAGGAACTCCTCGGCGCCGATGCCGAGGCCCAGGAGGCCGTGGATGACGAGACAAAGGTGCCATTGCCGTCCGTCAATGTGGACGGCATGGCCAACAGCGTCGACATGCCGTGGGATCAGATGCTTGGTTTCATTGATACGTCTAGTGTACACTGGGATATGTTTGGCCAGGGTGGTCAAACCATGGGTACGGACTACGCAAACTATGGGTCGTCACATCTGGGACAATTTCACCATGTCAACCAGTGGTTGTAGTTTAAAGTTTATGAGTAATGGCGAATCACTACTCCTGTACGAGTATGACTCTAGTCCGAATCAAATAGAATTTCTGTCAAAGTGCGACGGGACGTGCTAGCAATCAGGCACATGGAACCAAGATTTTCACCCCATGTATACGTGTCTCGTCATTGTTCTAGGTCTTGGTGACTCATTGAGATGAACCAATCTGGCTTCGCCAAACGTGCTCGCACATGTTGAAAATACCGAGCTGCGGTAAGATTGCTGACCCGCGTTGGGCCCCCTAAAGTAGATAGCTCTGTACCTTTTTCCTGCCGCTAAGCTCTGGTGGCTGTTCCCGTCCTAGGCTCTCGGGCTCGGAGCGGAGCGGGCTTAAGGACGCCCTGAAAGTGTGGGTGTAAGCATTCCCAAAAGCCGAACCTGGCCACAATGGAGCACCTGTGGTGGTTTTCTGCTATATTGAACTATTAGTCGAGGGCCTACTTTGGCACGGAAAAGTTCATTGATAAGTAATTACAACCTTTGTAAGTCTCGATGGTTGATGTACAAAGTCCCGCTTCTGGTATGCGACGCTAGTCAAATGCATCTAGTCAATGAAAGCAAAAGAATGCTCTCTGCTGCGGAAGGAATGCCATCATCCCGTCTCAAACACATATTCGATGGTAGCAGTCTCCAACAGCAAGACACCAGGCAGCCATATTTCGAGGTGCGGGAAGCCTCGTCAGCTCGGTGAGGAATCCTTTTGGGTAAACAGGTACTATGTTTGTGTTGAGATCGCTTCGGATATGAACTCGTCAACTCGGTGCCGAACAAGTTTGGTGGTAAGCGGCCAACGCTTGCACCACCAGTTCTCTGGGACTCCAGGCCTGCCAGGGAAGCCAAAGCGATGCAAATAGCTGACCAATCCGCCTGATATTAGGCCACGAAGCGGGCCGCACCATGCTGGAACGGTGCCCTGCCGAAACATGCAGGCTTATGTTTATGACTCTTTAATTGCCCGAAATCCGTGTGGTCCTGGCGGGCTAGAGGACGCGCACTACCGCCAGACTGTTTAGCGGTGCCCACGCGGCGGGATTGGCGCAGGCCGAGCACCGACTCGTGGGTCGGAGTATCGGTCGTAACGTGCAACAAAGCCGTCCCCCCTTGGGAGGCAGACTGACATATTTGACTCAAGAGCCCAGCTGAAAAGATGGCGCCAAGGCCGGTCTTTCTCTCGTTTCTTCAGAGTATCGCATTTCGCCAAATTCTGTCTGCGCTTCCGTCTGGAAATCTTGTCTTCAGAGAAATTCTGGGATTAAGCAACCAGTGGCGTTGAGCAAAAAAACGTCGCTCCACGGGAACCTACACTGCAATCCCTGCGACTTACACAGCTCGGCACAGTGCGTTCAGTGATTGACATTGACAGGCCCCAAAAGCTTAGCCATGCGATTCGGGCTCGGCAAGAAGTCAGCGGGCGCCAAGGCGGCCGTCGACGAACCAGATCCTACGACGGCTCAGCACGAGAAACCGTCTGGCCACGACGACATCGCCGTGGCCGCAGAGCAAACCCAGAGCAAGGGGCAAAATGACATGTCCAAGACGGTGTCGAGAGCGTCGACGACCCATGAGTACCCGCAGGGACTCCGTCTCGGGCTGCTCATGCTGTCGGTTTTCATGAGCATGTTCTTGGTTGCTCTGGACAGACTGATTATTTCAACGGTATGTATCCTATCATCCAACAGAAAACCTCGTGAGGTCTACATGATTTTCCCCCCTGGTCTTCATGTTGCACTTCATGGGCCACACTCGCTGACGACGCAACTACAGGCTATTCCTCAGATCACAGATGACTTCAAGTCGCTGCAGGACGTCGGCTGGTATGGAAGCGCATACCTGCTGACAACCTGTGCCTTCCAGCTGATGTTCGGAAAACTCTACTCCTTCTTCTCGATCAAGGCCGTCTTCCTGGCGACCGTCGTCATCTTTGAAATCGGATCCGCCATCTGCGGTGCTGCCCCGAGCTCGAACGTTTTCATCGTTGGACGGGCCATCTCTGGAGTTGGTGCCGCCGGTATATTCTCCGGTGCTGTAAGTCAACTGAATCCTCAATGCTATCTTTCCCTTCTGATTAGTTCATACTAACACGGGCTCAGATCATCATCATCGTCTATGCCGTCCCACTCCACAAGCGACCGTTGTTCCAGGGACTCTTTGGAGCCGTGTTCGGTCTGGCATCCGTCGTGGGTCCGCTGGTTGGAGGTGCCTTCACGTCGAACGTGACGTGGCGATGGTGTTTCTACATCAACCTTCCCATCGGTGGCGTGGCACTTGTTGTCATCGGCTTCCTGCTCCAGATACCCGACAGAGAAGAGACTAAACTGCCTCTGATGGCGAAGCTAGCACAGCTCGACGCGGTTGGTACGACACTGTTGATTCCCGGCGTGGTTTGCCTCCTGCTGGCTCTTCAGTGGGGAGGGCTGGACTATGCTTGGAGCAATGGCCGCATCATCGCCCTGCTGACCCTCGGCGGCGTGCTTCTCCTGGCATTCTGTGCCGTCCAAGTCTTGATGCCGAAAACCGCGACCATCCCACCCCGTATCCTCAAGCAGCGCAGTATCCTCGCTGGTTTCTGGGCCACCGTCTGTATCGGATCCCAGATGATGATCTTTGTTTACTTTTTGCCCATCTGGTTCCAGGCCATCAAGGAGGTGTCTGCCGTCGACTCTGGTATCCGCCTGCTTCCCTTGACCCTGTCAATGGTTGTGGCGTCCATGATGACAGGCATTCTAACTTCCAAAATTGGCTACTACACACCGTTCTTGCTTGCTGGCACGTGCCTGTTGGCGATCGGTGCCGGACTCCTGACCACTCTGCAGACCGATACCGAGCAACCCAAGTGGCTCGGATATCAAGTCATCTACGGATTTGGAATGGGCCTGTCATTCCAGGCGCCTAACCTGGCTGCTCAGACTGTGCTGCCCAACAGGGATGTCCCGATTGGATCGTCGCTCATGTTCTTCAGCCAGCTGCTTGGAGGCGCCATCTTCATCTCGGTGGGCGAGAACGTCCTCAACACGCAACTTGTCGAGAGGCTCAGCAGCCTGCCCAACTTCAACATTGGCCTCGTGATCAACAACGGGGCCACGACGCTAAGCAGTTCGGTTCCTCCGGAGCTGCTGGGCGCCGTCCTTTCGGCATACAACGAGTCGTTGCGGAAGGTGTTCCAGATCGGCTTGATCATGTGCTGCCTGACCATCCTGGGTTCGATCGCCATGGAATGGAGGAGCGTCAAGGAGAAGAAGCCCACCAAGGTGGCCGATGCCGAGAAAGGAAAGACGGACACAGACGCTGGCGCAAAGTCGGACGCAGAGACGACGATTGAGACGGATGGGACGCTGAGGGAGACCGCAGCCGCCGCTGAGCCGGTGCCCGTTCAGACGAATAAGGAGACTGCGTGAGATGTTGTACATTTTTTCCTTTCCTGTGAACTGAAGATACCCAACATACATGGCTATGTATTATGTACTGGAAGGCAGATCTCGCGGTAGACACTCTCGGAGGTGTATGATAGTGATAGGCGAGATGATTGGTCAGGCGTTTGGGGGGGGGAATCTCAACTGCATATATCGGTTCAGGGATGAAAGACAATAGAGTTTCACGCACCACTCAAATATAGGAGAATAATCGTGCTTTCCGGAGGTTTTTCTCTTTTATTTTTTATAAAGATCTAGACATGCCGCGATTGTGTATATCTCCGGTCCTAGAAGAATGCCGCTATTTTCTAGACCATCTCTTAACTCGCATTATTTGAGGTCTCGAATTCAACTTTGTAAGCTTCACCAGAATATACAAAAGCGACGGTGAAGCTTCTGTTTAAGATGATAGTTGAGTGATCACCGAGGCAGGAGGAAACATCGATTAACTCTAATCATGTCGACTCGAGTACGGGGTATTCGAGTAGGCTGACGAACTCGGCATTCCTCGCAGCAGCATCGGAAGTAGCCATACCAGCGGGGTATGATAAAAATAACAGCAAGGCAAGCCAGTTGTTGGTCAGCATTGTACTTTTCAAACATTCATACAAATACTAGCTGTGGTTTCTCTGCCAACTGGCTTTCAATCCATAACCAATCAACCATTTACAAACTACGCATGTTGAAAATTGCCAGCCTATCGGAGTAATCGCCGAAGCCGCCGAATAAACGGTGGTATGATACCGGTATCAAATTGTCGAGCAACAGATAACTGAATACTGCAAGGGCGAACCGGGCAGGACGGACGGAGGGTAGCTAAGTCCGATCCAGGACGCCCCGAACTCGGCTGCTTCGGCTAGTATGACGTTCTGTCGTCATAACGGCGGGGGTTCCATGCAAATCGGCCAGAGTCTCGACAGACTTCACACCGGATTGTGTCTGATCTCATATATTCGTGGCCTCTAAAGGCTTTGGTGAGCGGGAGTTCACTGCAATATGGCTACAGATGGCATTGCGAGTTATTTGATCATTACCGGTATCACACGTCCGACGAAGCGCCATGTCACCTCCATGTCAAGTCACGGGAAGAAAGATCATGAACTGAATTATCATTATCATTTATGCGTCAAGCTAGCATTGTGCCCGGAAAGACGGGACTGCAGCCTAGGGAGTTGACTCCATGCATCTTCTTACTCGTATATCATTACTACGACTACGTAAAATCATTCACGTCATTGCGACAGCGCTTGGAAAATAGCGGTGACGAAATCCGAGACCGATGCGACCAGCTACACAAGTCAGTAACTGAGCCCGTAAAGAGAGGGCGTCACCCTTCAATTGAGGTATATGGAAACTTACCGGTGTGGCGTCTCCTATCAACTCCGTAGTTTGCGAGACGAATGTTGCCGACAACAGATCTTCAGCATTGGCGAGAAGCGTCAGAAGCGTCTTCACCGATTCTGGTGTGATCAGTGGGGTGATCTCATCCACGATGCCCTGGACGTCGATACTGCCCAAAGCATTCAAGAGCGGCTTTACAGCGTTCACGAGTCCAGCCAGATCGATCTGGCCAAGTGCAGAAAGAAGTGGCGAAAGCTGCTTCAATAAGCCAGAGAGATCGGCCTGGCTAAGGGCTGCTACCAAGGGTGTCGCGCCACCAATGAGTGTTTGAGTTTCGTTGACGAATTGGCTGGTGAGAAGGTCTTCAGCATTGTCAACAAGTCCAACGATGCCCTTGACCGAGTCGGGTGTAAGCAGTGGCGCAATCGCGTCGAACAGGCCCTTGAGGTCAATTTCACCCAGTTCGTTCAGAAGAGGGCTGACTTGCTTGATCAGGGTGGCGAAGTCAACCTGGCTCAAAGCACTCAAGATAGGTTCGATTTGATCAATGAGACTCGAAAGATCGACCTTGCCAAGCGCAGTCAAGATAGGCTGCAGCTGGTTGATCAAGCCCACCAAGTCGATCTTGCCAAGTGCAGCAAGGATAGGTGACAGTTGGTCGATTAGACTCTTCAAGTCGATGGAGCCGAGAGCTGAGATCAAAGGCACAGCTCCAGAGATCAAAGTCTTGGTCTCGTCAACGAAATCGCTCGTCAGGAGGCTCTCAGCATTGCCTAGTAGCCCAACAATTCCCTTAACGGCGTCAGGAGTCAACAGCGGCTGGATAGAGTCAAAGAGACCTTGAAGGTCGATCTTGCTCAGGCTGTTGAGCAGTGGTGTGACTTGATCAAGCAAGCCCTTCAGATCAATGTCGCCGAGACTGGAAAGTAGTGGCCCGGCCCCTGCGATGAGGGACTTTGTCTGATCAACGAAGTCAGATGTCAGGAGATTCTCAGCATTTCCAAGAAGTCCTTCGATGCCCTTGATGGAATCTGCCGTCAGCAACGGGCTGATCGCATCAAACAAGCTCTTGAGATCCAGCTGGCTGATCTCGTTCAATATTGGTGTAACTTGGTCTATCAGTCCCTTCAAGTCAAGGCTGCCAAGGCTAGAAAGTAATGGCGCAGCTCCTGCGATCAGAGACTTTGTCTGGTCCACGAAGTCCGAGGTCAAGAGGTCCTCAGCGTTTCCGAGAAGTCCCACGATACCTTGGACTGAGCTAGGCGACAAGAGAGGAGCCAGAGCATCAAGTATGCCTTGCAGATCAATCTTGCCCAGACTATCGATCAAAGGTTGTGCACTTGAGAGGAGCGACTTCAGTGCCGAGACCGTGTCAGTACTCAAGAGATCCTCGGCATTGTTGAGCAGACCAACAATTCCTTGCACAGAATCTGGCGTAAGAAGTGGAGAGAGGGCATCTAGGATGCCCTGAAGGTCGATCTTGCCCAGGCTGTCGATCAGAGGCTGTGCGCTTGAAAGTATTGTTTTCAGCGAGGTGACGGTGTCTGCTGTCAAGAGATCCTCTGCGTTACCTAAGAGGCCGACGATGCCCTGAACCGAGTCTGGAGTCAGAAGAGGCGATAAGGCGTCTAAGATACCTTGGAGGTCGATCTTGCCCAGACTATCGATCAGAGGCTGTGCGCTGGCGAGTATTGTCTTTAATGAAGAGACAGTGTCTGCTGTCAGGAGATCCTCCGCGTTGCCCAAGAGGCCAACGATGCCCTGGACCGAGTCCGGAGTAAGCAAGGGTGCTAACGCATCCAGGATGCCTTGAAGGTCGATCTTGCCCAAACTGTCGATGAGCGGCTGTGCACTGGCGAGTATTGTTTTCAATGAAGAGACAGTGTCTGCTGTCAGAAGATCCTCTGCATTGCCCAACAGACCAACAAGGCCTTGGATGGAGTCTGCCGTGAGGAGAGGAGACAATGCATCCAGAACGCCCTTGAGGTCAATGCCGCTTAGCGAGTCAAGCAACGGCGAGACGTCGCCAATGAGCGCCTGCGTCTCATTCACAAACGAGGGCGTCAACAAAGCTGCGCCATTTGTGAGTAGGCTTTGGATGTTTGCAAGGTTGTCAGCCGTCAGCAGAGTCAAGGCGACCTTGACTAGGCCGGCGATGTCGACATCCTTGAGCTCATTGATGATGCTCTCCAGATCCAATGAACCGAGCAAATCAATAAGCGGCTGGGTCTTGGTGAGAATATCCCGGGTGATGGCCGGGATTGGAGGCTGAAGAAGTTGCGACAGGTACACCATGGCATCATGCAGCGCCTGTAGGAACTCGTCGCTCAGCAATTGCTGAAGCGCCGAGAGATATCCTGAGATGTCACCCAGCTGAGTGACCAGTTTGGTGAGACTACCCAGAATATCACCGAGATCACCGGCTCCTCCCAGCAGGTCTCCAAGATCTATGCCACTCGTGCTGGAGCTGGACCCTGAACTTGAGCCTGAATCTGATCCCGAGTCATTTTGTCGTGGGTATAGAGGTTTGAGGATAGCCCTTCGCTGCTTCTCTTGACTTTGTTCTCTGAGCAGAGCATTGAGCTCCGTCAGCGCTTCAGTGAGCTCTGACCGAGGCACCAATGCAAGATTGTGCTTTGCGAGATATGCCTCGAGCTCGAGCTCGGGGACGGAGGCTGTCCTGGGCGCATCATTGGCAAAGAGGCCGAGCGGCAGAGACGCTGCCACGAGAAGCTTGGAGAACAACATGATGATCGATGAACCCAGTTAATGGGTAAAAGGCTCTCAAGATATTGCTCCCTTTTGAGACCACCTTGAAACCCCGATCCAGCCAAAAAGATCGAGAGCGGATGAAGAAGCACGGCAGACTCGCGCGGCTGGGGAAGGCTCAGAATATGGGCACCTCACGCCATTGCCATCACGCGTCTTCTGCCTATGAGGATCGTACATCGTGGTCAATGACCACTGAGAATAGCCTCGGAGCACATGCCAACTGCAGCGACAATGTTTCCGTATTCAAGTTGATCCTATCCATCTTCGGTAAGTTGCGTGGTGACTGCACGGATACACCGCAAGCGCATGCGGGCCCCTGCCCTGGCAGGTCCAGGTCTTTCCCCGGATTCCTTGTCAGTCGGCCCACTCGAGATGCCATACGACTGGGGCCCCCAAGTGATCGGCGGGATCCAATACAACCTACCAAGCTTACACATATTGCGGAAACATAAAATTGAGAAGAGCCGAGTGGGTCGGTCTCGAGGCTGAAAGGTGCCAACCCTACCACTTGATGCCTCTCGCAACCTAATCGCCTCTGGGCGACGAGGTGGGCAACTGGGCCACATCGTGATGCTTCTTACCCTCGCATCGTGATCTTCACTTTGGGAACAGCGGGGGACCCCCTCTTGGACAAGTTGCCGAGGTAGGGTTGCCATGAGATTTGCGCCGTGGTGCCTGGTGGTATAGGATCAGCTCCGAGAAGATGCTTGTGGTGCGCAAACTCCTCACCTCCTAGTCGATCATGTTAGCCGACTTGTTCTGTTGTTCTTCATCTCTCGTGAGTGATTAGCTTGCGTACGCACAGCCTCGTCCCTTTGCTCGTGTGTATACTAGAGCGACTTAGACAGGGCAGACCCAGCCAGACCCAGTCACCGCCAATTGCCTCCTTGCCGATTGGATGTCTCCTGGACCATTGACCGAAAGAGGAAGTCTAGAGTGTGCTCGGATTTCCTTTCGGATGAATGGCCTCGAGTCTAAAGCCACCATGACATCAGGTCGACCAGAAAGTAATCAATATTGCACGGGCTGGTCTGGCCATCCCCGCAACTGGGAATCAAGCTCATTGGGCCGTCTTGGCTGGTGGGTCCGGGGTCAAGTGAAGCGGAGCCACTTAGCTGGCGGGAATTTCGACGCCTGACCAGGATCCTTGCCAATATTGAAAATGTGATGTGCATTGACTAGGACTAAATCTGACAAGAAGAAAATGACGAGCGCCTCTAAAGTGCGGGGAGAAGAGCCAAGATAGCTGATGACAGTGGGGTAGCTCGATGAGCCGAGCTTGATTGCAAACATGGGTGAGATCTGCTGTTATCACCGTTGTTCACATGCGATCACTCGAAAGTGATGGACATGAGCAGGGAGGGCTGTCGCTATGTTGGGACTCCGGCGACGGCGCAGATGGCCTTGCGCGGTGACGGCCCACTCGTGAGCACCCTGTCTTCTGTCCGGGTCTGTTGTTGTTCTCTTTGAACGCTCTGCGATCACCCACTTCGTCTGCTGCATGTCATCTTTCCGACTATCGTGGTGTCACCGAAGGAGAGGATATCATGGCATCGGCCTTTCAGGACAACTCTCACTATGAGCCCAGCAGCCCCCGGACTTCTGTCCATGGCGGCAGAGGAGATGCGGTTCAAGACGGCCAGGCCGATGAAGGTGTCAGGGACTCGTCCTCGGGCGACCATGTTCGAGAGAAGGCGCCTCCCCCAGTGCCTCTGACCAAAAAGCAGAAAGTCAAGCGTCACTGTGGGCGGTTCAAGTGGTGGTACCTGGCAGGATTCATCATTTTCAATGCCATATTCCTCCCTATTTTGTGAGTGGACTAGGATAATAAGAGAGTAGCTTTATGCACGTAAGGTTCTAACTAAAGTTTAGATTCTTGGTTATCTTACCAGCCATTGTGCAGCGTATAGTTGACGATCAGTCAATGCCAGTGAAGGGAGGCGCCTTCGTTGCTAATTCGCCCACGGAGCTCACCGTTTCTCTGGAGACATCACTCAATACACCGTTACCGGCAAGGATAGACCCGTTGACACTGTTCTTATACAACAAGGGCACTCCCGAGTTTTCTCCTTTCCTCAACCTTACACTGCCAGAGCAGTATCTCAAAGGGGATACGCCGATCATTGTCACGAACCAGACCGTTACTATTACCAATGACACGGAACTCATCAGCTGGTTTGACAATGTCTTCAACCTGCCGCAAGTAGACTTGTCCGTTCGTGGCGACTCGACTGTCCATCTTGGTGCCCTCCACTCTAATGCACATATCGACAAGACTATCAGTGTACAGTCGCTCAATCAGCTCAATGGCTTTGGGATCATCGATCTGCGATTGGTTATGCCGCCTGATGAGAATGGAAATAATATTAAGGGAACGCTGAATCTGCCAAACTGGGGCTCGCTGACCCTTGGCCTCGGTAACATTTCGCTTAACTTGATGTCCGGCGATGTCAGGCTTGGCCTCCTCACCGTCTACGACGTCGTGATTCCTCCTGGAAATAACACGAGGAGCTTCGACGGCCAGCTTTATCTCAACGAACTGGCGCAAAATTTTGGCGAGATCCTCGCTAGCCAAGCCGACGCCCTGAACGATGGCAAGATTCAGATCGACGCGACCGGGAACGCTACCATGGTCAACGGCCAGCACATCCCCTTCGTCGAGGCCATCCTCAATAAGAAACGTGTGACCTCGTACGTACCGGTCACAAAGCTGTTGAGTGATGTTGTCAATAGCATCGCTGGATCCGACGGTGACGCTTCCCTGGTGGATATCCTCGGCGAGGTGTTTGGTAATACCACTCTCATTGACCAGATCGCAAACCGCTTTAACAAGAACGGCACTGTTGCGACTACCAAGTTCAAGAGATCGGCACCGCTTGGAAAACAGGGTGGCGCTGCAGGCTTGAATCTACTCAAGTTGGGTATGAAGATGGCACTGGCGAAGTTTTAAGCGGCCGGAGAGTTTTCCGGTAGGGAAGCTCAATAGCTGCGAAACTTAACTTATTATTACTATGACGAGACACGAAGTAATTCTAATGACTAGTAAGCTGCCCCAGAGGCAGTATCATCATTGAATTGAGAAATACGCCAGTTCTGACCAATTATCTGAGTAGCCGACATCCGAGTGTTGCCCGATATGTTACTGCGTCCAAGTTACAATATGTTATGCCTTGACTTACACCCCGGCATACATGTTCGTGCTATATGCTCTACATTTTCCATGCGCCAATGTCCAAGTTCTCTCCTAACGAATACAGTCATATCCCATAATTCCATCGAACGAATAGAAACCCAACAAGTCGTAGCACTCACTCCAACCATCTACTTGTGGCGCGGTGCGTCGTAATACTAGAGCCGCAAAACTCTAAACCACTTTGACTTTCTGCTCCATTCAGTAGACTACCAAACAACCCTATACTGCAAGTGACTAAACTGCCGCGGAGCGACCAGACAATTTGGTGAATCTTCTACGTATGTTCTTCAGTATACTATAAAGGATTTCGCATTGCACTAAATCATATTTATTCTTCTTACCCCCGTCTCCCCTATCCCTCCCAACCTTCCCACCGTCCCCTATTCTCCGCCAACCACGCCTTCCAATCGCGCATCCCGGGATACCACGTCCTGCATTCCTGCACGCTGCCGCCGTACCCCTCCCTTTCGAACCAGGCGAACATGTCGCCCACCGTGTCGCGCTTGACCCACTTGACCGCGCTGCCGACGAGGCACGGCGCCATGGGCATCCTGGGCTTGTCCGAGCTCCCGGCGCCGCCGCCCAGGACGTCGCGGAACACGATGTCCGCCTCAGCCTGCGTCAGCTCGTCGCCGACGAGCGTCAGCGCCTCGTTGCGGTAGCGCGCGTCCCCGGGGAACGCGAGGCTCTGGGCGGCGAACCAGCCGATGTCGGCCGTGGCGACGAACTGCAGCTTCTTCTCGCGGCCCATCTGCGCCCACATGCGGGCGAAGCCGCGGCCGTGTAGGTCGCCGCCCAGGTTCTCGAAGAAGGTCACGGGGCGCAGGATCGTGTAGGTCATGCCGCAGGCCTCGGCCCGGGCCCGGAGATGCCGCTCGATCTCGTACTTGGCACGGAAGTTGCGCACGTCGGTGGGGTTGGCGTCGGACCTGGCAGGCCCGCCACGGTCTCCAGACGAATAGACAAAGTGTCGGACGCCGTGCCGGGCGGCGGCGTCGACCAGGGCCTTGCCCTGCGCCTCCTCGGCGTCTGAGTTGACCTGCACGCTGTAGACGGCCCAGACTGGCTCGCCGGCCGCGACGAAGATGGCGGCCGGATCTGAGAGATCGCCGGCGATCACGCGGATGCTGGGAGAGAGGGAGCCGAGCTTCTGGGCTGCGGGCGACGAGGGCGACCGGGTTACAGCGATTATGCCCATACCTGCCGAGTCTCGGTGCTGCTCCAGGAGTGCAGTTATGACAGCCCGGCCCTGTTGGCCCGTTGCGCCAGTTATAAGAACGGTTTTCTTAGAAGAGGATACCATTGTATTGATCTTAGATGTTTAGCAAGGTTGGGCAAATTTTTAGGAGTTATAGGTGGTCAGGATATAAAGGCAAGATGGGTTGCAGCATATATACTTTTGAATGTCATGATGCCCATGATACAGAGTATCCTTCTCACATATATATAGAATACCTTGTTACTATAACCTATCGGTCTAACAACGGTGAACCCGTGGCACGATCAAATGCGAGCCCAAGAATGCCGCGGAGGAACATATCAGCCGTCCGCGCAGGATCATCGCAAACTACGTTGTTCAGAGCTGCACCATTGGTTGACACATGGTCGGGTTGATATCTGACCTGACAAATGCGAAGAGCAACGCATCGCAAACGAACCTCTCCCCATGGCGTCGCTTTTGGCAGTTGACTAGCCAGGCGCTAATGCCATCCTGCCTGGAGGAATTCAGCACCGGTTCGCATTCGGTAGGCAGGCTATTAGGCCAGTTAAGCAAAAAGTATAGACTAGCCCGATCTGGCCCAGAATAAGTTCAGTTAGATGCAATGTTACGGTTGAAGGGGGACGTACTGCATACTAAGAAGTCCGAAATGAGTAATGGAAATCTCATTTGGACCATGTAGTAGAGGGGAATCGATATTTTCCATTGCTTATAATATGGACTACATAGGTTGAGCACAAAGGTCAAAGCCGTGACCTGTTCCCAGTATCTAGTCATGCTGTAACCCCCAAGTCGCGGTAGAAAGCCTCACTGCTTGGTTTCCGCCCAAGGAACTGTTCCAGAGTTGTCATTTCGTCCTGGCTGCCTCCACGCTCCAGGACCGTGTGGCGGTACCGGCGTCCCTCCTTTCCATCCATGGGGTTGGTTTTGAAGATGCTGTAGAACATGTCGGTGCTGTACACAAGACTCGAGAGATAACCGTAGTAGCCAGCGTCATAACCACCGATGAGGTGGCCGAAGGTGGCTTGGCCATTACCCCAAGTGCTGGGCTCACCCAATGCCTCAGGGCCATCTAACCCAGCGATCTCACTTCTCAGCTCATTGTAGAGCTTGCTGAAATCCATCTTCTCCAGCTCCTCGTGACTCTCCGGGGTGTGGACTGTCATGTCAAAAATACCAAAGTGAAGCTGCCTTAGATTGAAGAGAGCATCGTTTACATGCTTGGTGGCGATTTGCTTCTTAATCAAATCATCCGGGATAGGCTCACCCGTCTCATAGTGTTTCGACAGAGCCTTCAGTTGGCTGGGGGTCCAGCACCAGTTCTCCAACATCTGAGACGGAGCCTCAACAAAGTCACGGACAGTGCTTGTGCCGTGGAAGCGGCTATATTTGCAGCGACCAGCCAAGTCGTGGATACCGTGGCCAAGTTCGTGGAATAACGTCACAACTTCGTCGTGCTTCAGCAAGGAGGGTTTGGTTGGAGTGGGTTTCGAGAAGTTGCAGACGAGCGCAGTGGCGGGGTAGCGACGAGATCCGTCGGGCTGCAAAAAGCCGGGCTGGAGGTTGAAGTTGGCAGCATGGCCATACTTGCCCTGGCGGGGGTGGAGGTCCAGGTAGAGATAGCCAACGAAGCCATCACCCTCCGAGCTGTCATCCCAGACAGAGAAAATGATGACATCCTCGTGCCAGGCAATATCCTCTGCTTTCCCAGTGGGTGATATCTTTGCACGCTCGGCTGCGTCGAGCTCGACAAAGACAAGTCCGAAGAGCTCCTCGAAGATCTTGAGCATTCCGCGCACGGTGTTCTGCAGGGGAAAATACTCGGCAATCTTGGTCTCATCGATGCTGTACTCCTGCTCGACCATCATACGGTCGTAGAAGCGGTGATCCCACAGGTAGTATTTATCATCGGTTTCCACGCCGCGAGATTCCTCGTCCTTCTTCTTCAGGGCGAGCAAGTGCTCCTTTTCCTTGACTCCGCCAGGGGCTAGGCGCTTTCGCAGGTCGGCCAAAAAGGTGTTAACGGTCGCGGGTTCTTTGGACATCTTGTCCTCGATGCGGAGGGTAGCATGGTTGGGATAGCCTAGCATGCGCGCAGCCTCGTCCCTCAGCAAGATAGCCTCCCGGAACAGTGGGATGTTCTCGTTCAGCTTGTTCTCGTTCGCAATGAACACCTTCTTCCTTGTCTCGGAATTTTGGGCAAACTTGAGCGTCGGAAACAAGTCTGGGTACTTGAAGCTCAATTTGACCTTGCCGTCATTCTCGCCGGACCCTTTCTCGAGATTGTCGACCACGTCTTCGGGGACACCCACCAGTTCTTCCTTGGTGAACCAGAGACCGCTGTCCTCCTCGTTCAGATTCTTCTGAAACTCAATGCCGATCTGACTCAGTCTTGTCTTGATCTCCTTGAAGCGGTCTCTCTGAGGGCCTTTAGGAAGGCCCAGGCCGTTCTTGATGTAGTTCTTCCGCTCCTTGTCTAGCAATCGCAGGCTCTCGGGGTCGAGGTCGGGCTCCTGCTCTTTCTGGCGCTTGGCAACAGCATCCACGAGTTGGAACACATCCTCTCGCATGTTGCACTCGATACCGAACTCATCCATGATCGTCTCGGCCTCGGTCGAGGCATTGCGGAGGTCGGCGTTGCTCGATACGTATTGGTAGAAGCCCAGAATGCGGCCCGAGAGACCAGACTGGTCCTCATCCTCGGTCATGGGCTTCAGGACGGAAGCGAATGAGGCTTTCTCGACGGAGACATCGGCTACTATCTTGTCAAGCAGGCTTCGCGTGGAGTCGCACAAATCCTTGGCGTCCTTGACGATGGAATCCTTGGTGCCTAGTCACACGTAACGTCAACAGATGCAAACCTTTTGGTGCTGCGCGTAGCTTCATATCAACCGAGGGGACACGATTCTTGTCTGGACTTGGAGGAACATGAAGAACAACCATGCAAGCTTCAGATGAAGCCACGCGTGCGCGGAGTCTCCTCCGTAGACACTACGGAACTTACCAGTGAAGGTTGGCGGGGCCTGGGGCGGAGTCCTATACTTGTCGGGAGCCATGATGGCAGATACGATAGACCGAGTCTGGGGCGAAGTGTTCCTCAGCAGGCCGGTCGTCGTCGGCCTGAGGCGAAGGTGGGATAGGTAGGACGTCAGACGTGGGAGAGCTCTGGAGGGCGCCAGATTGATGGCGAGGAGGAGGACGAGGAGAGAGAGGATGAAGAAGAGGAGGGTCCGTCGGCCTCTTATTGGCGAAGCCAGGATCCCCAGGGAATAGAAGTAGCGGAAGCGGGAGGGATGGAGAGTGCTATGGCATGCGACCTGGACGGGTGTGTCTTCAGTCTGTTACATGCGTGGTCCTTTGGCGACCCTGTGGTGTGAGGCGGGGCTAATGCACGGGGAGCGAGGCGAAACGAGTCCCAAGCAGAAGGGACGGCACGACAGCAAACGCGGGGTAACGAAGCAGGCAAAGCAAGAAGACGCCTGAACCAATTGAGCAGGTGCCTGGGTTGGCAACAAGATGCAGGCTGGTGAATGGGCGGGATCGTGGGTGGCAGTCCAGTCGTTGAGAGTGTACAGATTGGCAGGTTATTGGTAGCTTGGGTAGGCAAAGTCACACTGACAGCATCGAACGAGGACACACGCCAGCAACTGCTCTTCCCTTTCGGCACGTAAAGAAAGCTCCAAGCTCCCAGTCAGTACCTACCCAGGTACTAGGTTCAGTAGGTAGCTCGGCGGGCTCGGTCGCTACCCACAGAAGGACCCTGGTACCCTTGCATGGAAGCTGATCATGAGGCTGCGGGGCACGCGTTTGCCTTGCCTACTGTGTAGCTGTGGTGCCCCAGACAGCGGGACGAGTGCGCCTGGGAAAGCAACTGTACGCCCACCTGGGCATTGGATTGCAGTCACAGGCGCCGCAGCTGTTGGGAATCGACAAACTTGCACATGTACGCAGTCAGGGCTGCACATCAAACAAATGTGCTCAACTGCCAGCGAGACCATTGATTGATGATTGGCAACAAGATGTCAAACACAGACACATGGCGCACTCTGTTGATTTGATGAAAACAAGATGTGGCTCCACGCAGCTACGTAATTTGTTGATCTTTCAGAAGACATGTTCCAAGCGCGCATACGAAGTAGGTCAACTAGATACTGAGTTATTTGGCTTGGCCATTGGCGATAATTCATGTTGACGCCCGAACCCGGCTGTTGCTATGCATCTGCCAGAGACCCGGGTAACTACTGCTTCTGGCTGATACCATAGTATTCTCGGCGCACCGCCTGCCCATCAGCATATATCCATGCTTTCATGACTGCAGGTAGTTGTGGCCCGCCAGATGCCACTTTTCACGCACGGTCGGTCTGGTCTGTCCTGCACAGAGGTACCTTAAGAGGGTATATGAACACTTTGGTGCTTGTTGCGCGGCAAGGCTTCGCAGCCGCACGATCGTGTACCTAGGTACTTAGTCTTATTCTTTTACGAGTACAGCCAAACCCTTCGCTAGCCAGATTCATACACATGTCCCATCAATCAATAACAAACGCCATGTCGTTTCATGCAAAATCCTCAACGCCGGATGATGTCTGGCCGTGCGGTGGCAGCACCATCTCGTCGAAATTGTTTATGATCCCCAACGCAACGCCACGCCCGCCTCACAAGGTGCGCGTGTCTAGTTGGCCAGAATGGTTCGGACGAGATCTGAGACCGTGTCAGTTCGGAAAAGAAACGATAACCGCCGGGTGTCGTTCAGGGGACCTACCAGTATAATTGACTTGTCCCGAGCTCGTGTCGACAGACTTTAGCAGCTCGTCGACCTCCTCATCCGTCATCTTCTCGCCGAGGTTCGTCAGGATATACTTGAGCTGGCCGACGCCGATGAAGCCCGTCATGTCCTTGTCGAAGACTTGAAATCCGCGGCAGTACTCATCAGGCTCGCCGGGGTCGCGGAACCCGCCAGGTCGGTTCAGAACACGAGAAAACGTCTCAAAGTCAACTGCAGGTTGCAAATTCCCATTAGCATATGTTGCATCCTAGAGGGACTTTCACAGGCCTGAATCCAGCAGAAGCGTGGAGCTGTGCACCTCCGGCTGAGGGGTTGGGCCGCCAGAGGCGATAGTAAACATAAAACTGGGAACTCACAATCACCGCCAATGTTCTTCTCCAGGTCCCGAATCTCGGACAGAGTCGGGTTCTGGCCACAGGCGCGCAGGAGGTCGCCGAGGCTGTCGAGGGCGACACGGCCGTTGCCTCGCTTGTCGAACAAGGAGAAAGCCTCCTTGTAGTTGGTAGAAGCCTGAGACTCGTAATTAGCTGCCATTGCGGACGCTTGTTGTGCGAAAAGTCGCAGATCCGGCGTGTTGCAAATGTCTCCGCGGAAGAGGGGAACGATGGAGTAGAAGATGGGCGCTGCTTGGGGTGTTGTGCGACGATGGATGATGTGTGTAGCAGTTGCGAGAACTGAGGAAGTGCGAAGTCGGTCATGGGCAAGAAGGTCAAATGTTGAACTCCTGATCGGCTGCACCACCGAGTCTGTAGAACCGGCAACCAACTGGCGCTGCCACCTAGGCCAAGATTCGCAGCGTCTACTGGCTGCATGTCTGCTGTCGTCGGCGCGCTAAAAGCAGGGATTTGGGGGCTTTCGGGGTGCTCTTTTCTTGGAGATCCCGAGGGGGGGCTGCCGCCCGTGTTGTTTACAGGCACTGGGCGCGCGGGGGGCACTGGAGAGCGACAAACTTTCAGCTAGGAGACAAGTGAGACTCACCATTGTGCGTGGAAGGTTCTGGGAGGCTGCTGGGACAGGTTCTGAGGCCTGGCAGACGAGTATCAGAGGTCGCTGGGGATGTTTTCTGGAGGAGAGATGGCTTTGAAACAGTTTATGAAAGGTGTTTTGGGCTGACCGACCTTTTCCCCTAATCAGCCCGCGTTGAATGCCAGTCCCCTGGTCTGTGCCTTTCATGCGCCCAGTTCGCGGGCGGTGGGGTCGCCTATTGACGGGGCAACGAAGAGTAGCTCGGCCAGCAAGGGGGCAATTTGGCCAAACACTCGTCAGTCAATGCGGCCTCCCTCAGCTCCCGATGCGATGCATTGAAACGCGGAGATCCCGGTGCACTGTCAGGAAAACTCCAAACCAGATCTCGGGGCTTCGTACGTCATATGCAATCTGTGTTTCAATCAACAAACAGCCATCAATCGCACCCTATGGCGCTAGCTTGAAATGTGGGTTTTGGGCCGCGAGTGTCACGGTAGATTAATAACAACAGACTGGGTCCTGGTTCCCCAGAGAGTGCTCTTGTTGGACGTCAATAGTCCTATACTTACGTAGATACATATCCAATCGTCTATAGAGATGGGCACGTGACAGACTCATCGCCTTCTGGCCATCAGCAGGTAGGTCCCCCAATCCGACACAACATCGGCCTCTTTCCACCTGTCGCCCATCGCTTTCCATTCAGGCACAGCATCTAGCATGCGATCCCACATAACATCAACGACGTCGCCATCTCCTCCCTCGGCTCTGCTTTTCTTCTCCGGGAAGGCTTCCCTCCAATTGGAGAAGCAGCTAAAGGTGCGGCTATAAGCCTCTACCTCGCCGAGCTTCATTTTCTTGGTCTGCCACGCGACCTCCTCCGGGTGCCCCGTCTCCCAGGGTTCGTGCTCGAGCCTCTCGATGCTGTTCCAGTCGGCCTCTGGTGGGACGACGGTCCGGAGCAGATCCCGCAGAATGCTGCGTCCTGGCTGCTCCCAGTACTTGCCCATACCCTCAAACCCCGGGGCGACCTCTCCAAAGCCGTAGACGAAGTGCTCCATGATCTCCGTGGCTTTCTCGTATCCGAGCAGAACATTGTCCTTGTACCCCCAGAATGCCATTGTGCCGCCCGGCTTCACGACCCGGGCGAGGTTGGGCCAGACTTTTCCATAATCAAACCAGTGTGCGGCCTGTCCGGCGACGGCCATGTCTATAGACGCGTCAGGCACGAACGCTAGGTCCTCTGCAGACCCTTGGCGGAATGTGATGTTGGACTCTATGGTCATTGCCTTTGCCTGGCTGATCATTCCAGCTGAAGGGTCAATTGCTGTGATGGACTTGAAATGCGGGCTCAAGTCCCGCGAAATGAGACCGTGGCCGCATCCTAGGTCCAGCAGTGTCCCCGATGGCGTGGGCAGTTGATGGTATTTCAGCACTGTCCTAAACAGGACCGGCGGGTATGTAGGACGGAAGGCCGCATAAGACTTGGCTGAGAATGAGGAGCGCCTGAATATGTGTTAGTGTGAGGTGTGCAACAGATTTAGTCGTTAACTCACGCAAATGTGGACATGTCGATGGCTACCACATCTGGTATAACAAATGTAGCGATGGCGGGTGCTATCAAGGGTCGTATTAGGTAGGTGGTACGCGACTATATATGGCTCGTCGCATGGTAATTAGCCTCGTACATAATACGGCGACCGAAACCGAGCCGAGAGAAGCCCAGTTGCGCTCATGGCCGGCCGGCCACCCACCAGCCCCACCATGTGACATCGCCCGCTCAAGCGGAAGTAACAGTGGGATGAGTCGGTCTCAGCACCGCATTGCGTGATGTCAATATTGCAGCATACAAAATTACCCCAAATGTCAACTTTCTCCCTCTAAGTAGAGTCCCGTTCACACCTCATGCTCCAACGTGTATTCAAAATGTCTACCGAAGCCAACGCCCGCGCATTCTTCTCGTCGCCCTACTTTGCCGTTGTAGGTGCCAGCTCAAACCCCGCCAAATTCGGCCACAAGAGTGAGTCTCACCAGCCAGATGCCTCCACCCATTCTCGACCAGGCTTCATTTCTACGACTGCCACGCTAACTCAACTCACAGTCTTTGCCTGGTATACTTACCACTCCTTGCCGGCAACACCCATCAACCCGGGCTCAGCCACTATCTCAGTAGACACCCAGGCCTACGACACCAAGCCAGCGCTCTCGGCGCTGCCACACCCCAAGGAGACGTCCGTGTCCATCATCACGCCGCCGCCGGCTACACTCCAGGTCCTCAAGGAGGCAAAGGAGCTTGGCATCCCTGCCGTTTGGCTCCAGCCGGGTACCTTTGACGATGCCGTCCTAAAGTTCGCCAGAGGTAAGGCCGAGGATGGCGGGTACGGCGGCGAGGTCGTAGCTGGAGATGGAGGCAGGGGTCATGAGGGCTGGTGTGTACTGGTGGACGGGGAGAAGGCTTTGAAAGCTGTTGGCAAGTTGTAGGCAGTCAGCCATGAATTCAGGGCAGGGTATTGCTGTTATAGACACTTTGATTAATCTCCAGCAGCGGTTTAGCCGACGTAGAACGAAAGAAACCCAAGCTCCTTAGGTGCGATTGTCTCATACACATTCACCGGCATCACTATAACATGATTGTGATCTGATACTCGTCTTGCTGGCAAAAAGATCGCTGACCATGGTATATCCCGGTGTGGTGTATACAGCTATGGCAAAAGCAATGGTGGAGAAGCTGGGAATCGAACCCAGAACCTTTTCCATGCTTGCGCATGCTAAGGAAACGTCATACCACTAGACCACATCCCCTGATATTCAGCTGATGATAACCGATTAGTCATCTTGCTGTGGATGATGGCAGGTTGTTAGTGTATAAGTCGTAAATTCATGTGCTGCTGGGGCAAAATTTTCAAGCCTATCTCTTTCACTCAGGGGTAATAAGTAGATTGGACCGGTAGTGGAAAAAGGTAGGTGACGATGCGCAACAAGTGGGCGCTAGGTTGGCAAACTTCAGTGGCCCGTTACGCACTAACACGGGAGTCGGACTAAAAAAATTTGAAAGGAAAAAAAGGCGTTCTTACTTGGAATGTAATGCAAAAGATATTGCTCAGCCACAGGATTGAACTGAGGACCTTCGCATAAACTTGATATTTCCAATAACGGAGATATTAGTACGACGCTCTAACCAACTGAGCTAGCCGAGCAATTGGTTGATTGGTTGCTGGAAATGGTGCGTATTGAGCATCTTGACTCGAGAGTGGAGTATACGAAAAGTTTTCATCAGCATGCCACACTACTGCGGGAAGCATGCCCCGACCACCACTAATGATAGAGCCATATAGTCTGAAGCCTAAACCAGGGGCAAATAACGTCAAGTTTTCTGCATAATCACTGTGCAATTGGATACAGGGGGAAATGCAATGGTTTCTGTACTAAACGACCGAAGATCCAACTCCATCCAGTGTCTAGCATGCCAATCTCATACCAGAACTCCAAAAACGAATAGCCAAAGCCGGGGTTTCATATTCTCTCTGAGGAGACGCCAGCACTTTACTCTTGTGTGTCTGCATCCCTGCAATGAACTTTTTAGACCTTGCAGTTGTGAGGCGGGCCGGAGTTGTCATCCTTTGACTTGCTGCCGATAGCGCAGAAAGTGAGGTCGGCCGCGTAGTAGACACGCATGGGCCCGGGGTTGTTGCCGTCTTTGCCCTTGTCGTAGTCGTATCTGACTCCGTTGTTGAGGACTGGCAACTCCCAGACCTCCTTTCCAGTGCAGCCAGACGCGAAGCTCATGACCTTTCCTTTGTTGTCGAATTTCTTGGGATACCCGCTCTTGCCTGACTTCGTCTTGGCCTCGCGGAAGTAGCCAATGGCCTTGTCTTGGGGTACCTTGCCGATCAAAGCTCCATCGTTTTTGTCACCCTTCTTGCATGTATAAATCTTTGCACAGTTTAGCCAGATGGCAAGGAAAAGGGAGAACTAACTCCTACCTGGCCAGCGCGGGCCTCAAGGGAGTCGGCCTCAATAGGCTCTGCGATGGGGCTGGCTACGGCAGCTGTGGCTGCCAGCAGGGTAAACAAGTAGCTTGCGTTGACCATTTTGTCAGAGAATGGGTGGCGAGGTCTGATGATGAGGTTCCAAGTAGAGAAGTGCGAGAAGATGTAGCTTTCTGCCAAGGACTTTCCAGATCTGTCGAAATAACCATCTTATATACATACGCAAATCGAGGTGCATATCTTATATACTAATTTGTCAACATTCCAGGACCGGCTGTGCACGATGATCGCCGTGAGAATGCGAGTCTGAGATCCTTCGTGAAATCCAGCGTCCAACCCAGCCACGGGCCACGGTTCCTTCATCGTTAATGTGATCGACGAGCTCATCTATCGTATCTGACTAAGATTACACAACACAATTCATCAAGACAGAAGCCATGTTCTGTCGAAACTGCTCTCACATTGGACATGAAAGCCGAAGGATCCTGTAGCCTTCCGAGACGGCTGATCGCAAGGCAATGTTGCGTTACGGCACAAGGATTGGAAGTGGAGCTTGTTTGCATCGCTGAGTATTTCGTCATCTCCTTCGATTGTACCTGTTGTTTCGAGTGTTTGCACAACTGACTCTGGGCCTCTAGGTACTGTGCTTGTTTGACCCGCCCAGGAAGTACTTGGAAGCTACGATGTGGCACTGAAAAGATTCAGTCATTTTTGTTTCCGATTGTGTTCATTGTACCACTAATTGCCACAGAGACACAACATGTGCAGAATCAGAGATGTCTTGCAAGACCTATCGCAAGTTTGAAGTCTGCATGCGCATGCTGACTGGCTGAGATCATCTGGTATCGCACAACTGTAGATCTGTGAGGATGAACACCAGTAATTCTGCTTAGTCATGCCGAATTAATTAAGTAATGTTGAAAAATATCACATGCCACGTAAGATTCTATTTTCGAGCGAAAGATCGTCTTCTGTTGTGCAACAATTCGTAGTGAAACATATAAGCGCTTGGCAGGGCGTTCCTGCATGTCTTGATCAGACAGGCAGGCTGTGGTTGTAGATCATGACGTAGCACCTGCTATGGTTTGACCGCGCCTCACTGGTAACAAGAACCTATGAGTCAGCTTTCTGTGCAGACATGCGACTCGGGAAATAAAAGATCACTTTCAAGTACACCCAATACTGCATTCAACCACCAAGTAGACCAATTTATCCGGAGCAGACTCACGATTCCCTCACTCCGTTCCTGCCTCCACTCACTCACCTACGTGCGCCGAAAAGTAGACGTTGACCACCTTCAGTCCACAATGTTGACTTTGAAAATTGAAGACGAGGCACCAGCGCCTTTCGCAGAAAAGGTTGTCGCAATACTAAACTCGGTTTTCTCGTCCGACAAGGCGTTTTCGACAAGTGACGCTGCAGTGGCGTTGAATAACCTATACCCAAGACATCAACCAGACAGCGAGCCAAGCGCCGGAGGTCAATTTCTATGGTGGTTCTGGGACCTCGTGCATGATCTTGCCCGTCAAGTACCCCATGACAGCACCGACAGCGCACGACTGGCTGAGATCGTGAAGGAGTTGCATGACCTAGAGCCCGTCGAAAACGTAGACTTGGGCAGCGAATGGGGGGAGAGTCAACTTTGGAGAAAATTGCCTCTCCTAGGGCCAGTATTCTACGACAAGTGGAATCGTAAGTTGCGAACCAGTCAAGTCAGACACATCTAATCAGATAACAGAGGATCCTCGAGCCCCTGAGGGAGCTGATAAAGATCAACGTGAGCTCAATTTTCAGACGTACGGCGCCCGACTTGCGGGTCATGGCCTTGTTCCCTTCGAAATGTACGCAGTTTGGGCTTTGACTGATGCTCTGGAGGGCGAAACCACGCCAATCCGGGGAGCGCCCGACGAAGTCAACCCTAACCCCACCGCCGTGGACCGTTTGGCTTTCAAGGTCGCCGCTGCCAGATCGTGGATAACCTATGCCGGGCATATCCTGTACGGTAGGGATGAAGATGTGCATGGGACCTTGGGTGGCCCTCTCTACAAATTGGACAAGAAAGAAGCCGCCAGGACGAGACGCAAATATAAGGGGGCTCAAGGTTTGTGCCCTCTTCGGTGGCAACTGTGGAAGGAGAGGTTTCAAGTGGTCAAGGATTGCCAAGATATCGATTACGAGGTACGAACTTTGGCTAAGGAAGCATTCGAGGCCATGGTGGACATAGAAGAGCAGCATCGGGCTTGAAGCAGGCACATCGAGGTTGGGCTTGCCGGTTAGCTCTACTACATTACTGATATCTACTTTCTTCCATTTGTCTGTGCTTCATATTGGACAGTGCACCATCTTCATAAACATGCTGTTCTGATAGAAAAGTCTGCTGATAGATGCTGGAATCTACAGGGAAACGTTTAGTACTGTCAGCTTGTCGCAGCCGCCAAAATCTCTGCGCGGCCGGAAAGTCGTAAACGGTGGCTTGCAGGGGGGCGCGCTTTGAAATGTGATCAAACGAACCAGATGCAGCAGCTGATTATCAGTCTCGAGCAAGTGCTACGACCAAACATAAGACTGTTATTGAGGAATTCGCCAAGTGGTGTGACAGGCATCCTTACATCGCTAACAATCTGCACCAATAATCGCTTGCCTAACGGCACTTTTCGGTTCATTATCGCTCGGGCCCGTATGCTACATTGTTGCACTGGTCAAGTATCGCTGAGTGCGTCTAAGGTGCGCGTGATGTAAATTACATAAATTGAGATAAAATATTCGAATAGCTTATATACATATATATTTATTTATTTGCATCAATTCCTGATATCTACTTAGTTTCTCTGCTCGATGAAGACGTCCATATTTGACTGTCGCACAAACCAGCTACATACAACCTCCCAGTCGCGGTTTGGATCAACCAGTTCGAGGTGGAATTTTATGAACAGACTTGGAACCAATTTGGTGATCTGTAATACACTGAGATGCCGCTCCATACTCCCTCTCTATCCGGCACCAACGGCCAACGATGATCCCTTCATCGCAGCCACCCGGAGCTGATTCTCTTCAGTCGATTCACGGGGTCCTCGTAACCAGCGCTCAGGCTTGAATTTCTGGGGCGCCGTACCCCAGATCGGATCTAGATAACGCACAGCCCAAGGATGGACACCAACTTGTACCCCAGCGGGAATTCGTGTCCCGTCATGCATCATCAGTCCCTCCGTTGGAACTACGCGGTCCAATCCATGCCCAACACGTGAGTGGATTCTTAAACTCTCCTGGATCACAGCATTCAAGTTTTTTCCAACGTCACAGGAAAAGTAAGTTTTGCTGCTTCAATCTCCGCAAGTAATCGTTTCAACATTTTCACGTCCCGTAGCAAATAGTAAAATATTGCACGCAGCGTGATTGCAACTGTATCGGACCCTCCCATGACATTGCTCGTCGTGTAAATTACCACTATCCGGCCATCAACGACACCGGGGTGATCGCGCTGAGCCTCGAAGAATCTGTCAATGAATAAGCGTGGCTCAGACTTGATCTTTCCTGCAGCAATCTGTTTTTGGCGGTCTTGCATAAGCGAGGCAGCGAAGATGGCGAAGTTATCTGTTTTATCACAAAAGAGCTTCACAAAGAAGTTCTTGGTCTTGAGCCAGTCAATCCAGGGCATTTGAGACATCTGTTGCATTCATAGGGCTAAGCATCGAGTCGTCAGGGTCAAAATGAGAACAACAGGGGTGTGGTACCGGAGCGATCTGGTCAAGCCGCCGGTCGAGTCGGCTGATCATATGGTCCACATCTTCACCACGGACAACAAAGCCCAAAGACTTGCCCCAAGTTATAATGGCAATTACATCGAATGAATACACCAGGTATTAGAAGCTAGAAGAGGAGCCCGTCAAGGAAGTTGAATACTGACAGTATTGCATCCAAGCAGCCAGATCGCACGCCTTCTTCCCCTTCCACTGCACCATCTCCTCGTCGAGCCGTCGTACAAATGTAGTAATGCAATCGTCGACGATTGGCTCAAACTCAAGGGCTGCCTTCATCCCGTAGGCGCTAGCCACAGGCTGTTTGATGGCTGAATGATACTGCCCAAAGATGCATGATATCGAAAACTTCTCGTTGAGGGTCATGATACAATTTTTTCGACGCTCGACCATGATTATCGCGATAGGCGAGCGAAAGCAATGCTCCCACTATTTGTACCCAGTCGAATTCAGTCAGCACATGACAAGGATGGAATGATGGCATCATTGGTCCGGAAGTTCATTTCGAGGCTTCAAGAGGAAAAGACCAAGCCGACCCCAAAGGTAAACATTTTGGATCTTTGCTCACGTCTACTAATCGATATTCTGACCGCATATGCATTCCGCCGCGTCTAAGGCGGCTTCGCTTAACCACCCTAGAGCCTTGCCCGGTTTAAAGGTCAAAACAAGACGAAATGGCTCTATTGGGCAAATAAACTGTCCGCTACTCCTTTCGTACTTGCAACTGTTGCTTTCAGTCGCCTCTCGCTTCTGCCAAACTGGGCATTCACCGCAATATTCTCTTCCATGCTGAGGCGTGTCCTTGCAGACGGAGACGTCAACGCATCGATGCAAGCTGTCAATCAGTTCACGGCGGGGATTCTTGATTCAGGTGGTTGGGACAACGGCACTTATCAGTCGAGACTCCAGGTAGCTGGTGTCGCGCGTGACGAAACACTCATCCAGGTGCAAAGCAGTGATGTTTGCTGGGGCGGACTCAACGGCTGTCATGCTGGCAACGATTTTTTTTTTCCATCTTATCCAGCAGCCAGAAGTGCGCAAACGTATGCGAAACAAACTGGCCCAGCGCAACCCAGGGGTTGATCCTCAATCCTTGCCTTATCTACGAGCCGTAGTCCGTGAAGGACTACGGTTTGGAATGGCCAATCCAGCGCGCTCAACGAGAATAGTGCCTATGGAGAGTGCTAGCCTCACTATCAATGGATATCACCTGCCTGCTGGCACCAGGGTTGGGGCAGAAGCCTACGTCTTCCATCACAACCCAACCGTGTATCCAGAACCCTTTGCCTTTCAGCCTGAACGATGGCTACCACGGGCTGAGGAAGACTCACGTGATGTACAGGCCCGGCGTGTCCGTGAGCGCGATGCCTTCCCGTTTGGCTTGGGCTCTAGAGCCTGTCTAGGACGCAATGTTGCTAATCATTAGGTGCATGTGGTCGTGAAAAAGGTGGTGGAGAGTGGTGTTTTGGAGGGCGCAAGGACGTGTACCGATCGGATTGACATCATTGAATGGTTCAATGCGGAGATCAAAGGGCATGAATTGGAAACCGCATGGTAGTGTCACGGTCTTGCGTGCTACGAAAGATAATCCTCATGTATGGGGTGCAGAATCGATGTAGTAATACCCTAAAGATCTAATGTAAATGGGGTGCGAGATTCGGCCCTTGCGTACACTATTAAAAGTGGGACCTACTACCACCAGCTAGCGCCAGTATTCACTTGGCGAATCTTCGCCTGACTCACAGGTAGCATAGTCTAAGCTACAGTGGTCCGGTCTGAGACGTTGTTTCCGACTACGCTGCGAGCTATACAGCCCCTTCATGTTTTGGCCCCAAGTCCAAAAATCTGTCTCCCCATCCTGCCACACATATCTTCAGAATTTTGGGAGGATCCTTCCGTTGTTTACTACTGATGGCTCGCCAACTCATCAGCTCCGGGTCATCCTTTGAGGAAGAAATCGGCTATTCTCGGGCTGTCGTGACGGGGGAGTGGGTATTTGTCTCGGGATGCACAGGGTAAGGCTCGACTCCGATTGACAAACCTGCACTCGATCTGGAGAATCCTTTCCCATTCACGGACTTATCGGCTAAGTGACTCGAAAGCTACGACTACAAGACTGGCGACATTTCGCCTGATGTCGCAGAGCAGACGGAGCAGGTCTTCAAGAACATCCAGGCAGCCCTGGCCGAAGCCGGCGCGAAGGTGGAGGAGATCGTGAGAGTCCGGTATATGCTCCCGGTCCGCGAGGACTTCCCAAAGTGTTGGTCGGTGCTCCGTAAATGGCTCGGCACCACCAGACCGGCTGCTACGATGGTCGTCACTGGGCTGCTGGACGAGGCGATGAAGATCGAGATCGAGGTCACGGCTAAGAAGGGCTCTGGGCTTGTTAAGGAGGAGGATGGTCCAGCACCTTTGTAGACTGTCTAGCGTTCGATCACACTGGAAACGATGTATTTCGCATAGGAAGACATGGTGGAGAAGGATTGTCAAGATATTCGACTGAAAACGGAGACAGCAAGCCGATTTCGTTATACGATGTATAAATCACCGCAGACTACCTCCATACTGTCTAGTGCTATGCTCAGAAACAAATATTCCACACTATACTCAATATAAGGCCAAGCCAGTACCGATAGCACCTGCGAACATGGCTGCCACCGTGACGAAGCTCGACACGGACAAAAGCGATATGCCACTAATGCCGTGGCCAGATGTACAACCACCCGCCATTCTCGATCCAATGCTCATCAGAATCCCTCCCAGTAAGACTTTTGTATGGTCCAGCGCGACGACATCATGTCCAACGCTAACAGGGCCTTGGGTAGACAGGAGCCGCGCACCAAGGACCACTCCCAGGACGAACACGACATTTCTGAACGAAGTCGAGGCCGACGTCTTTGCTCCCTTAATGACCGACCAAAACCAGGTTCCAACTTCCTCAAACGCGGTCGAAGTACCCAGCAGCGTCTTTCTGGAGACTACTGTCAGAAGCTGGGCAGCACCAATGAGCAGACCGCCCGCCACTGGCTCAACTAGCCCCTGAGTCTTGGCGGCAGAGGTCCGTATCGTGGTGGCAAGGATTGCGACAAAGATGGCTTCGAGGGCGACAACGGCACCGAGTTTGCTAATCCCTAACTTCTCGTCGATAGCGAGCGGCGCGGGGGTTCTATCGTCATTCGCTGCGGGTTTCGGCAGAAGCGGACGGATCACACCTGTCCAGAGGATTCCTCCCACTATTCCGCCAGCCAGCGCGTAGAAGCCCGACCTGATGCCTGCTCCAACCTGAGCAAACACAGTACCAGGACACGATCCTGACAGTGCCATGCCGGTACCGAGAACCAGGCCGCCGACGATGTTTCCGTCGAGGTTGCCGAACAGGCCTATCGACGAGCGGCTCCGGGGCGGAAGTTGGACGTAGCCGAGGCGTTGGAATAAGGTGACCAGGGCACTGGAATAGACTTTGAGTGGAACATCCAGGCGGGTGGAGGTTTGGACTGCTTACACACTACTCGCGGCGGCGGCCAGGAACGACTCGACCATATGGAAATTCTCGAGAGTAAACTGTGACACGATAACACCTGGCTGGTGGACTCCGGACGCTGTCAACGCTGCGCCGAAGGCAGAGCCGCTGAGGACCGTTGTGAACATATTCAGTGCCATTGTGATGCCTCCCGTGTCGCTGGTTCAGGGGCAAAAGTCGTTGAGTGATACGGCCAAGTCGAGGGGTAGCCAGGCGAGTCGACGACGTAGACGCAACAGGGTGCCACGAGGTCCTTCCCGTTTGATTCCCAGGTCACCTACAGACCAAGTATCAATAGGATTCGCTCTGAGAACAACCTAGGAGGTGCGCCTGTAAAAATAAACGTGTCGAGATCCCCTTACCCATATCGTCGGGCATGTCCCCTTGATACGGGCTAGCAGAGATCAAACTAGCGACTACCGGGCTCCATGTCCGATGGTGTCATTACTAAGTGCCGCCGTCCGCCATGGTCGGCCGTCTACCAGCACGCAAGCGGGTTACCGAACGGCGAACAGAACCAACCAAGTCATGGAGTGGTTTTGTCCACGGTCGCGGAGCTAAGGCGGCTCACAATTTCCACCCCTCAACATAAATGTTCTTCCAGCTTAGTCCCAGATCCGGTGGCGTTTCGAGCATGCCCAAGCCTTTACAGAAACACAGGCGTCGGGGTTACGGGACGGGCTTGCTGGGAAACCCACACCCTGGGCCAGAAGTGGACGGCGACCATTCTAGACGGGGGGAACGGATGGTGCGTTTACTTAGGGGGCGGCCTAGTCGGCGATCTCGGGCACTAAATGGCTGCTCCCAGACCCACGCCTGCCACGGCGACCTGCCTGGTTCCGAACGGTCGGGTTCCAGTTGCGTGGGTGAAACCTTGTGGTCCCCGAAGCGCCCCATGCAAGTTCGTTGAACCTTGCCCATTTATGTTAGAAACGTGCCATGCGGCTCATGGTGGCGCTCATTTTCTCACCCTACAAGACATCTAGCTTCACCATCAGACAAGACGGTAAAAGTATGTAAGCAACCACCTAGCTCACCTCAGATCCAACCGCAAAAGTCCCATGTCTCTTACTAGAAAACCAGAGGCGAACCTTTAGTTTTGTGTACTCAGCGGTACTTTGCAAACTCTCAGTGCCCATTTCTCTCCGTGATCTGAATTTGGGCCTCGTTCGGGACGGCGCTAGCGCGATGAGCGAAACGACACGAGATTCGTTTGGGGACCTCTGGAGAGAATTGAGCTTCAAATCAAGGTCTGGTAGCAGACTGTTGCGCTGAGCGGCCTTTGGAGGTCAGGTATCGATATACGGCCTTGCTTCGCGACAAGCGTGGGGCCAAGAGCACCTAAGTGGTATACAAGAGGTCACCTCTCTGACCTTATCTGTTAAACCCAGAGTCAGCGGGGTCATCAGCTTGGTAACGCTCAGGCTGCTTATTGAGTCTCAACACATTCTCTGATCGTAAAATTATGACAGGTGGAAAAGTCATCGATTAATTGAACAGTTTTTGACGGGGCCGGAGGTATATGGTCCAATGCGCTACTTTGGTGGAGACATTCCCGCATATTGCGTCGGCCAAATGCTGCTTCAGTGGGACAGATATTGCGGCTCTGGAAGTTGTCATTCACAGTTGGCCTGCCGTGCAGAAGAGTTGTTGCTGCGCGTGGCCCCAGGGGTGTCCAACGTGCTGTAAACTGCCTATCAGACGGCTCCGCTGCAGCTACCCCAGATTCGACCAAGCTGGCTAACAGGGATAAAAGCCGAGGTCTAGCGGCGATGTCTCCGCCCAGCTGGGTCAAGCTCCCCCCAATGTTCGATGAGTTGACGTCGTTGGCATGCGGGGAGCATCAAAGTGCCTAGGTAGATTCAGATGCTCCTTATACACTTACCGAACCAGATAGCACTCATGTACCATTGGACTCGGGCTGTCTCATCTCAATTGACTCTTGAGCAAAGTTCCTAGCACCACTCAACCTAGATAGAGAGCACTCGGCACTCTAACAATAAAGCAAACTATGTCTCGAACTCTGACAGTCAAAAAGATTCCCGGCAAGCCCGGACAGGTCTATTACCCCCTACAGCTGACTCAACGCCCGATCCCGAAGCCGGGCCCCGGTGAGCTGCTTGTCAAGCTCCATGCTGCCGCGCTCAACCACCGCGACTTCTTCATCCGCCAGCACCTATACCCGGGCATCTCCTTCGACAACCCGCTTCTGGCGGACGGCTACGGCACCGTCGTCGAGGCCGGGCCCCAAACCAACAAGTCTGGTCTCCTGCACAAGCCCGTGCTACTGACGCCGTGCCGCGGCTGGGATAGCCACCCGGATGGGCCGGAGGACTTCTACAAGTTTGCCGTCATCGGCGGCGCAACGGCGTACGAGTTCGGCACTGCTCAGGACTACATCGTGGTGCACGAGTCCGAGGTTGAGGCGGCACCAGCGCACCTGAGCCCCGCTGAAGGCGCTGCACTGCCGCTGGTCGGGCTGACCGGGTGGCGGGCCTTCGTAACCAAGTCCGGCAATGCTCTGCCGGGCCGCAACATCCTGGTCACCGGCATCGGCGGCGGCGTGGCGCTGCAGGTGCTGCAGTTCGCCGTCGCCATGGGCTGCAACGTCTACGTAACGTCGGGCACCGCGGACAAGATCGAGAAGGCCAAGAAGATGGGCGCCAAGGGCGGCGTGAGCTATCGCATCAAGGACTGGGACAAGGAACTCGCAAAGCAGCTGCCCAAGGACCGCCCGTACCTGGACGCCATCATCGACGGCGCTGGTGGGGATATTGTGAAGAAGGCGTATCGGATCCTGAAGCCGGGCGGCGTCATCTCGTGCTATGGCATGACCACAAGCCCCAAGATGGACTGGGTCATGCAGGCTGTCATGAAGCAAGTGGATCTCAAGGGCAGCACCATGGGGTCGCGAGTCGAGTTTAAGGAGATGGTGGACTTTGTGCGCGAGAAGCGGATCCACCCGATTGTCAGTCGCACAGTCAAGGGACTGGATAACCTGAAAGATATCGATGGGCTGTTCGAGGATATTAGAGACGGGAAACAGTTTGGCAAGTTGGTTATTGAGATATCGGAGCCCGAGGGAGGGCAGAAATCGAAGTTGTAAGGAGTCTACAAATAGTATCCCCACGAGATTCGTTTGTTGTAAATCATTCACCAGCATTGCACAGTTCTGCTTTAATTTGTTCAAGAAGTCAGCAATAGCACATTAGACCAGATAGGACAAGACCCTTATTTTTCGATACCCTATTGCCCCAAAAAAACTCAATGAAAAAAAAAAAAGATCCAGCTACACCAAATAAGTGTCAAGTGATTTTATAGGCATCGAGATATCCTCAAATATCATTCTCCTGTCTACTTTCCCAAAACTTTCGTAAAACAACTACGACGGCTACGATGAGATATTATGACAGGAGCGTACTGTGCCACCTGTCTTATGGAAAGTGCATGCTCGTTGGATTACTCAGCCTGGAGAGGGGCTGCGAATTGCATCATTTTCATACCATACAAACCGTCAGTCGTGCATCTATAAGCTTGAATAAAATCATCAGATACATGTATTATAATGCATCTCATAATAATCGGGGCAACTGTCTAGTGAAAGATGTCTTCCTCACCGTCTCAGTCGCAACCCAATGCTGGTCCGATCAAAGCCGTCATCTTCGACTATATGGGGACATGTCTCGACTGGCACGGCGCCGTCACGCTGGGCCTCCCAGACACCATTCCAGCATACCAAAGATCGCCACTGGCGCTGGCGTGGAGGCAGCAGTACTTCCGCGAGAGCGAACGGCGCGTCAGCAAGGGCTCGCCGGTGGAGGATGTGGACACGACGCTGAAGCGGGCGCTCGACCACGTCCTGCACCAAGATACGCACTTTCGGACTCTCGCCATTCACTTCGATGCAAGATCGGCGGAGGAGGCCATCCAGTCGTGGCACCGGCAGCGAGCGTGGGCCGAGGTGCCGGCGGCGCTCAAGGCGCTGCGTGGCCTTGGTTGCGAGGTCTACATGCACGCCAACGGATCGACACGCCTGCAGATCGACAACACTCGCGCGGCCGGTCTTAACGATGGCACGTTCGACCTGCTCATGTCCAGCCAGCTGCTGGGCGAGTACCTGCCGAACCCACGCGCTTACGAGAGGGCTCTCGAGCTTATCAAGCTCCGGCCTGAACAGGTAGTGAAGGTCGCAGCCCATGCGTACGACATTAGGGGGGCAAAGAAGGCCGGCATGAAGACAGTCTACGTCAAGCGCTGGACGGATGACATTGACGTGGATAAGGAAGAGGCCGGGAAGGAGTTTGATGCCGTACTGGATGACATGTCAAGACTGCCGGAAGTTATTGCCAGATTACAAGGTTGTGAATAACTTTGGGCAAGATTTCTCCTACTTTCTCATCCTTACTGAATACTGCCATGGCTTAAGCATTTTGGGCAATGCCATTTGATATGAATCTTGTGGAAGGATGCTTACCATTATATAGTGCTACTAAAGAATCATTCACAATATATATATATATGAGTACCGTGGAAATGCTCTTGGATTCGACAACTGAGTTAACGAACAACGTATTGTTTTGTCACTTCCCGTCCAGGACGTGCATATGGTAGGACCAGCCTCGAAACATGCAGCTGAGATCTTCTATATCAGCTGAGGGTCCAACACCTTGTCACCCACTTTTCATCCGAGTGAATGAAAACCAGTCAAGAATGCACGCTAGCAAGATAACGTCTCACTCACAGTAGTCTCACCTAATAAGAAGAGCGCGAAATCTAATCATAATGCCATATTTACGTGGCTAGATAGCGATGGTCTGATATTTGGGTTATCAGGAGCCATATCGGCTTCCACGTGAGGCTCCCGGGGTCTTTAGCCATCTGATAGCTTGGTAGACTGATACGGAGCTGCGGTGGCTTTGGACGGCGTTGTTCGCGCGGAGCGTTCGGCGTTACCTCATCTGTATGATAAGCACGAGCTCCTCTACTGATTCTCCGTCTTCAGTGCAATAGGTTTCGATACGCCCTCGGATGCGGCCATAATCAGCACGATGGGATATTAACTACGGTTTCTCGGGCTGATAGTCTGGCAGAACCTCAGATGATATGTTAGATCAGCATTTGAAAGGGGAGCATTGAACAAGTCGGTTTTCTGGAGTGTTGTGGCTTAATAGAGAGACCTGGCTGTGATGCATGTCCTTGGCCCACCATTGAATAGTGAAAGGCTATTTCTCGTATTAGTCTTACTGCTTTGCAAGCAGTGACTTGGCCGCGCTTCTCTCGCGTGGCCGCCACTTCAGCGTTTGGCGGCTAATCGTCATTTTGAGACATGTGAAATTAACAAGTGAGGGCACCTATTCAACGGCCGTAAGTATTGAACATGCCAAAGGACGTGGTCAACAAAGTCTTGTCAGACCTGCGCTGGCTAGTGGCATGCAAGCCAGGTACTCTATAGTGGGCCGCTGGTGGATTGGTGCTGTGCGGTAGTCTATGCAAGGGATGGATAGCTTTACCAGGCTGTCTCTCTCATCAATAGCGTTATCAATTCTTCTTGGAGGACAACCTTTTGAAGCCCAGGAATTTCGTATAATACGTGGCGCCAGGTGTCTACATATCGCGCCGATTAATTAGGCCAGAGAGGCGATTTCTCAACGGTTTAGAAGAACGCATGAAGGTTCAGCCCCTTGAGTGCTGTGACCGTCGGATCTGCGGCGAATTTAGTGTGCCGATTAAGATTCTGGCCCTTGAGCCAACCCCTGAAGCCGAGATGCGGCTACTCCATAGCCGACTGGTTATTAGGCTTGTCGAAGAGCAGGGGTGGACCCAAAGAATGCTCACATCAAATCATCTCATCATCTCATCCGGACTGCGTCCGCACTAGAAGTGTGGTAAGCCTGCACCCAAGCAGGCAATGCTGTGGTGAAGTACGCACGGTCTCGTCAACGATTACCTGAACAACCTGGTTCGTGTGCGCAGCACATACACAGAATGTCTGACTATCGACTGATACGAGAGTTGGGAGCCCACAGATCCACCAATGGTCTGAACTTCCTTTCCAGGACGCTTGCATTCGCCCGCACCAGTTTTGGAGTTAGCTGTGAACCCCAATCTCTGGTTCAATTCAGCCGGTTACCTGCGCCTGATTGCGAAGGATGGAGGCCATGGCTCGATTTCCTCAGATTTCCTGATACATAATGGATGTCGCGAGGCTGATCGGCTGACCAGCCTGGATGACTTGGCCATGCGAAGGAAATTGACGCTGCATGTCGCATACAAAAAGAAACTCCCATCCTGGGTCGACGGCGTCCATGATCGGATTTCCCAATCTGTATCGTCTGCCTGAGCAACCGTTATCTAGACCCTCCCACTGACGCCTTCTTGACACTATTTGTGCTACCCATGCTGCGGTCCTCTGGATCCGGACGCCACCTGAGGCGTGGTCATGCCATGCAGGTCTAGCGTCAGCTGCATTGCATCTTGCCAGCTTTTCCTCCTAAAACCTCTTTTATTGACATGACACAGTCAGATTCGTTCCCGGAGACAGTCAATACTTTCTCAAGTGTCCTAGAGAATTGCTAGTCGCAGTTCTTATCACTTCCGCATCCGCATCTTTTGAGGAGGCATACTCAGACTCAAAGAAAGCGGTATACTCTACCAGTGCGCTTGCGACCCACCATCATCCTGGCGGCGTCCTCGGAAATCACTGTCAAGTGAGTGACTGGGCGACCACTTCGGACGAATTCATCAGGAGCAGCCGCTCGCTACCTTGTCACTTTCAGCTTTCTCGCAGTGTAGTCGCAGGAGAGGCATCTGGCACATTTCACACCTATCTAAAGGAGACCAAATTGAAGGCAGACGTACCATTACAGCAAGGCTCGAGTACTTGATCTATACTACAGCCTCAAGGGCAGCAAATATTCATCAAACCAACGTCTGTAGCCGGGTCGCTACGTACGAATCTCTTGTGCGGACTCCATCTGGATCCCGTTGACGGTGATACCTGGAAGCCTGGGCTGTGGCGCGCTGCCTCAGACCTGAGCAAGGAACTACTTGGTTGTCGCCTCGGGTTAATAGAAGCGAAGAACCGGCTGGTCTCAAAAAGAACGAGAGTGTGCCCGAAGCCATCTATCTACTTTTTCGGCTTCTGATTCGGTTCATCTCATCCCAAGCGAACACTAGGCGGAATTGGCGGCGACCAAAATTGCAGAGTAACTGTTCATCATGGCCGTCTTTTCCCTTATCAAGCGCGGTCGACAACAAGCCAAAGAACACAGCGCCAAGCAAGCCGACAAAGCGCAACAGGAGGCTGCTAAGACACCGTACAAACATGTCCCAACACACGCTGCCATTGATTCTATATCAGGAGCTCCGGCAAGCTGGCAACATGAAATTCGCCCAAGGATTCAGGAGGAGAACCGCAGGCGAAGCGCTATGGTGACTTCATCCGCAAGTTCTCGAAGCGTCCCACGCGTTGGAAGCTCGCTTTCAAATGTCTCCTACCCGCCAATTAGCTACAATCCCGTTGTATCATTGCCAAAGAACTACAGTCGGAACAGCCTACCAGGTGATTGGCATGAAAGGAGATCGATCAACTACTCCCAGGTGGATTATTTCGGTGATGTAGGCAGCATCAAAGGGAAGGAACGGGCAGTTGTGTCTTCTTTGCCTCCAAAGACTTCCGTCCATGCACAAGCCAAACCTCCACAGCATATGAGCGTTGAAAAAGGTATTTTGGCTCCGTATCTCTCTGCAAATGTTGAGTAATGCTAAGTAATGGTCTAGCTGAGCCGCACATGGCAAGCTCCGGGAGCTCGAGCTCATCTGAGGAGGACCTCGAGATGAGGCCGGCCCGTACAATATCATATCGGTCCAGTACTGCCACCGATGAGACGAAGCCTCGCCACTTGCAACAGACTCCTGCAAATACCCCAGGCTTGCATAGGCTACACCCATCCTATCAGCGAAGGCTATCAGGACAGCATGAACAAACTCAACCATCAACCCCTCGCAACACACGGTTTACAGCGCCTCGGCCCATGAATCCCCAGGCACTTACCGCTGCTCAATCTATCCCACCGGTCCCTTTGCTGCCAACTGCGTACAAGAATCTAGCGAGACCCTCCGCACCATCATCTGGCCCTCCTTCTGTTGCATCGTCTACTGTCTCTGGCCTCTCAACGACCCCAAGCTCGGTTCACTCTACACCAGTGGCTACCCCTTTCCCTTCATCGGACAAGTTATCGTCGATGCCTAAAGACAAAGATTCGTCCGAACGAATGATGAAGCCTAAAGCCACCAGGTTTACCGAAGCTACATCCCCCGTGCGCCACAACGTCAAAATCATACCTTCTGTACAGATCACACCTACTCGCACAATCGAAGATGCTACCAGTCCCCTACCTCGGACCGTGGAACGCTCCATATCTGAGCTCGAACCTGTCGTCCCTGGGAAGAGCTCTGGGAAGCTCGTTAAGAGACAAGAGCTGAAACCTGCCAACGATCACAAGAAGAGAAGGTGGTCGTTCAGGACCGGCAAGCAGGCGGATGCAGTCGCAGCGTAGTGTATCCATTAAATGCGACACTGCCGATACTCTTCACACATTTCTCTGCGCGAGGCGCATTTCCACTGGACTCCCTCGAAATGATTTGCTGGCCTACGACAGGTGGCCTCTTCAATTAGAAGCCGACATGATAATAAATATGTTTTAGTCTCATTACATTTACGATCGACGACACTAGCTTCTGCGGCAGAGTGGGAGTCCGCCCGCATTGTTCGCTCCTATATCGCACCATTCTCGCGACATTCGATCATTCTTTGCTCAAGGTTTTCAAGGTTTGATTTCAGCGAGGAGTTTTCTCACTTAGAAGGTGGACTTCAATACTAGGCAAGAGCTGCATACTTCTCAAGGGGAAGGTGTCTTTCGCAACTTCAATGGCGTCACGCACACGTGATTCGATAACATAGATTTACAAACTTGAAGCGTTTTATTCCGCCAATGATGTTGGGAAGCGAGTACCTACACGCTGAGTCACAAGCGAAAGCAGGCTACTGGACGAATTACACCAGTCTGCCACATCACGAGACATGCAAGTCATGCCTGCGCTGAAAAAAGAGTCGAGCGCACTTTTGTCAGACCGGCTGTTCGGCTCGTATATATCCGCTGGTGCATGGGAATCCGCCATCTATCACAGCTGTATCGCCCATTCAATATGCACATGACCTGCGATAGTGTAATCACATACAGCGAGATATAATTCATGAACTCATTAAACAACAGTGTAGCTTACTGCATACATCACATTATCCAATACATTGAGAGAACGGCTTGAAAATTCATAAATTACCTTGATGGGTGTCCATCAACACCTCAACTTGAGACCGATGGTCAAGTGAGATCTTCACAGTTCATTCTGTATCGTTTTATAATCGCCTCCTAAGAAGTGTAACAAGAAGTTCTCTTGGCAGATCATTCCGGATACGCGGCACCGGTACGCCAGCAAGTTGACCGCTCAAGATAGTATGCTGGAGATAACAGCTCAGAATCTGCATCCATTGCCTGTTCCATCATGCAACGCCAGACGAACAGCCTTCAGAATTCCTGCCACACTTTCCTACAGACACCGCGTGGGATGAGGCTGTGGGCCAGCATGCTGCGTACTGTCGCGCATAGTCTGGTCCTGTTTGGTTAAGGATGCTTCCCATATGTAGACATTCCGATCAGTAGGCCAATGTGTGACCAGTACGAAACGGGTTCCCTGGGGACGGTAGGTCGGGGCGAGCTGCCACACATTATCGTCCCAGTTCCGTTGCTCTGGCCACTTTCGACTAATTTGGATATCTGTGTGCCCATTGCTGCCTTAAGGATCTGCGTCATTTGAGAACTCATACATCGAGGCCTGTTCCAATCAAAAGCAATCCATGCACCTCTACTCGCCATCGGTAGGCTATCATGTCTTCATGTGCCTTGCTTCTTTCAGTTATCTTTTACTCGAACTGGAACTTCAACCGGTGCACGCGATGTGGCGGCCGCATGCATATCGCTAAATGGATTTCAGTGTTCTAGACTCATGCATTATCCGATGTCAGCACAGTCGCAAGAACCTGTCAATGCTCTAGAGCAATCTAAAAATACAACAAGAATACATCAGGGTATTGCGCGTGCCATACCCGGAAATGAGGCCAGCTGAAAGACCCCTGGATGGTTGCAATGGACTGCGATAAGAGCCTGCAGCTCGGGACGTCCCGCCATGTACTGCAACGCTTCTGCGCCTCGAGAAACCGTGCCTGTGACATCTGCAGCTTTCCATACGTCTGCCAAATCGAGAACAACGAACTGACAATTATGGGATGTTTCGTCCACAAAGAGATCATTCACCCTCTATTCGGCCAATCTTTTGCTCGATACTGCGCCCGCCTCGCTTGGCATTCTCCGGCTCCATGTACTTGCCTCCCTAAGAATGCAATTATCGCATCGTATTCGGATTGGAATTCTAACGTGCAGTAAAGTTGTGCGAGCAGGATGCCAAGTCCATCAGCCTCACAGGTTCAAGGGTCTCCCGGCTTCCGGGAAATTTTACTTACACAGATACCTTTAGTTGTTGATTCATTCATGCATCGTTCATGCAGTAACACTCCAATATGGGTAACATGGCCATCTGATACCTAGATTACACTCGTACGATGGCTCCTGGAACAGTGACGAGGCATGGTCGAGAGAGAATGAATCCACCATAGGCAGCAGACTCCAAATATTGATTGCGTGATATTACCGATCGCCGCTGGAATCAAATGATCAACACAAGCCAGCACAGGTTGCTGCACAAAGTACGAGCCAACGCAAGGTTAGCATCTGGGGGCGTTCTTCTTCGGGTCATCACAAAGGTGACGAGTCCAATGAAAAACCAGGGCGTTTATGGCCAATATTCCAAAATTTCGGCCGGTACACCGTTGCGATGATGGCTCCTTGAGCCATCAGCCGTGAGGGCTTCGTGATCCCCTCGCGGCCCAGCCAATAACAACAGCACCAGCACCAGCTGCAGCAACATGGAGAGGAGAAGAGAAAAAACCAGAGAAAGTTGAGAAGCACGAGATTTTATGGACGGCGGACCCCACCTCGAGGGCGTTGGGGAATGAGCCTGTGTCGACAGGTGCCTACGCATCATGGATGTACATGCTGGAGGCAGTCGTACATGCGTGCCTGCCTCAAAGATTCGAATGCCACATTGACTAAAAGAATGGAAGGTGCACATGGCTTGTCATTTGGGCAAAGAGGCTTACCTAATGATTAACTACGTAGATACCTTCGTTTTCGGATATGATATTCTCAGGCACGACTGTGCTGGCGCTGTATAGCAAGCCAAACAGACGAGAAGAGCAAATGAGCGTGAGTGGCTTGACGATGTCTACTCTTCCCAAGCAAGGATAGGAGCGAGTGCCGCTTTCATCACACTGTGAGGCAGGCGCGACTATCGTTGGGCGAGGTCAACATCGACGGGGGAAAAAAAAACAATGAATATCGGTGACATCGCTTGCCTTGGAAAGAAGCACGGCCACTTCATGCCGTCGACAAACAGACACGCAAGATATCCTTGTAACTCTACTCAACGCCATCAGGTGGCCTTACTTTCTTCTGGTTCTCATCGGTGATGGTGGTGATGGTGGTGGTGTACCAATAGACAGCTTCGCCCGTGCATCACCGGATCATGAGACACTCAATATTGTTGATAACCCGAGTACTGGCATAGGATTTTGTGTTAGAATTTACATAGCCATCATACTGGAAACTTTCCGTGCGATACACAACCAACCCTTCATTTCCATCAGATTCTTGATCCTTGACTGCCAGCAGCAACGAATAGTCACCGAGGTTTGTCAGGTGCCATCCAGTGCTGTTACTGCTGGCGAATAGGCGGAGGTGAATGAGTTCGGTGTCATGTGAAGCCCTCCTGCCATCACGTTCGTTTTGAGATCCAACAATGGCTAAGAATAGCCCTGATTGATGTATTGGTATGCTCTGGCTTTTGAAGAGGTATAGTTTGAAGTATTTGGTATGGGAGAGGCCTTCTCTCATGTTCCGTTTTCTACCTGCAGCCTGTATTTCCGCGACCATTCGCATGCTTAACAACAAATCATGCTTCCATTCAAAGACAGACAGATCTACCATATCTCTGCCAAAGAGAATTTCCTATATGTTTCTGCTGGTTGGTTATAAATGTATGTGGTAACAATACCAGTCAGCGTCAATCCACTGCATGGAGAAGTGGACGTCCCATCGGCGACGGTCCAGAGTCGCATAACTTGCCTCACCATTTGCACTGAATATACGTTGGCAATGAGAAACAGTGTGGTCCATGTAGAACAGTCTCAGACCGAGTATGAGCTGATACTAGGGTGCCAGACTATGTTCTTCCATCCGATACGCCAAAACCCTTCTGGGAGGCTAACAAAGTTGCAGGTCGAATCACCCGAAGTGTGGCCACACCCCGAAAGGTACTGCAGGCGGCCACCGTCCAGTGTCTCTGTCATGTACTAGTCTGTGCTAATAAAGCACTCTTAATATTAGGCAGATTTAACACCATGCTTCGTGTCAGGGATAGGGTTAGGTTTCTGACCTCGCTCAAGCCCGTCGTTGAGCCCGCAGAGCGCTCGCAGGTCACATTAGCCTGGTATTCAAGGTTGCTGATATTATTGAGCATTGAAAGCCAAATGGCCAACAGATTGAATGCTGAAAGAGTCTGACAACTCAAACTACCGTAGTTCTTAGATTTCTTTTATCCATTTTAGCGACCGTCTCGGGTTGTCCTGCGATCGGGCGAGCGACATTATGAAGTTCCCTGGCTTTCTGGGAGACCCGACCCTAGTCATTGGGCGGGGCGGCAGCAGCCGAGGCGGATGGCAGATCACCCACGCTAACTACCATAGTAAAGCCGGCCCTGCTGGCCCCTGGCGGCCTGGCAACTTGGGACCCCTCAAGTTGAATGGGGTTGGGGACTGTCTTACCCCCATCCATGATGTTGGAAGAGCCGTGAACGTGGACCAGTAGCCAATTATAGCGTGCCAGACCCCTCCTGTCGGACCCACGACAGTCTAGCGGTCAGGCCAACCAACACCTGTCTCGTATGCCGGAATGACATCACTGTCTCAGATGAGATTCGGGTCCCCTGATCTTGTCCAAGCGGGCCAGAGCAAGCCAGACCTACAGTGCCGAATGGCAGCAAAGCCCGAGGGGCGTTGACGCTGTTCGATGATGACATCCGACAGCGCCCTACGCGTTTCCCCAAAGCCATCGAGCCAATTGCGCATAAGCTTCTGAAGTGGCCGGATGGACCCTGCAGAACATCGTCAAGTTCCCGAGAGGCGTATATATGGAATCGTCGTACCCACCCTCCACGCCTGATACTTCATGCTAGATCCCATAACCTCCTACCATATCAATAGGACCAATCACTCAAGCCAAGCCATAAAGGTTCTGCACATGTGTAGCAGCCCTCTCTCATTCAAATTGGTTAAAATCTCATAGCTGACGAATCCTACCATTCTCGTATCGCCATCGATCATTATTGTCAACGCACAGAAGGTGATGAACCCGACACAAAATACCTGGTGTCGTGAATAGCCGCTTGTGTACTCCTATCAGTAAAAAGTCCGATAATTAAGGATGGTCAAATTCACACCTCCTGACCCTCGGAAGGTCCTTCCATCGAGAGCTGACCCGGAGCATCGATCCAAGCGCAAGGAGCTCGAGAAGAAGCATGGCTATGGGTACACGGAACCCCTTGTGCTAGCTATGCTAGGCGTGGGTCTTGTGTGGAACATCGAGAATCAAGTTTCGAAACATGAGAAGCGCAAGGAAGAGGAGGAGGAGAGAGAGAAGCAACGGGAAGAGCGTCGGCGGAGGAGGCGCGATGACCACGGTCGATCATCAACTTGGGATGTCCGAGACGGCGACCGAAGCGACCGGAGTGACCGGGGATCCAGCCGCTACGACTACAGAGATGACCACAGAGATGACCCCAGAGACTACAAATACGATACACGCGACCACAGAGACGAACCACGTCGTTTGGAATTCCGCGACCAAGAATATCGTCGCTATCGGGACGAGTACAAAGACTATCGCAACGACTACCGATATGCCGACAGACGCGACGGAAGTGTGCGACGCAGCAACCGCCGTGATTCATTCTAGAGGCGCCACATAAGCGTGAGGTAGCTGTGACAACATTGCTTTAAGGAGTTTGGGCGATTATCACAATTTCACACTATACGTACGACAGTGACGCTCTATGGTGCATAGGCTGGTTGCGATTAAATACTGCAAAATATATGGCGCCTACGGATCCAGCATAAACAGACACGGCATGAGCAATTGGTGCTACACATCACGAATCATGATGAATGACTTTTACGATAATTCTTCAATTCTATAGTTATATTATCAATCAACTCTATGTAGCTTTGGATAGACAAGCCGCGAAGTTTATGATACATCCTCAAGCAGTAGTTTTCTCAGCTGCTTCCACGAGAACTTCGAAATGCTTCCTGACATGTTGCTCCTCGACAAACGGGGTAGCTGGACAGTGTCTGATTGCAAAAATGCCACCCACCACAGTGCTAGAAAGGAAAATCTTGCCGCCAGCATTCACCGCCTCGTGCATCTTTTGGGTCAGAGCATTCTGCTCCTCCAACGTAGCGGCCGCCCCCTTTGTCTTCAGCTTGATTACAGTCAATGCGAATCTGGGTCCAGAGACAATTTCGAACAAATCGCTCCTTGACTTCACCAACTCCGCAAACGTCTCCCCGAGCCCCACGTGCTTCCGGATGTGTGCCTGCAGCCCCTTGATGCCGTAGGAGCGGATCACGAACCAGACCTTCAGGCTGCGGAAGCGGCGTCCGAAGGGGATCTGCCAGTCGCGGTAGTCAGTTACGAGACCGGAGTCCGTGTAGTCGTTGCGCAGGATGGCGAGCGTCACGCTCAGCGCCTCGACCAACCAGCTGCGTTGCCGCACGAACAGGACGCTGCAGTCGAAGTTGGTCAGCATCCACTTGTGCATGTTGGTGTTGAAACTGTGGAAGCGGTGGAACTGCGCCGCCAGGTGCTGGTACTCCGGGCAGATGAGCGCCACACCCGCGTACGCTGCGTCGACGTGCACCCAGATCTCGCCCTTACCCGGCGGCGCCAGCTCCTCGAGCACGGCTGCAATCGAGTCGAAGTCGTCCGTCGAGCATGTGTCCGTCGTCCCCAGCGTCGTTGTGACGTAGAACGGCTCCAGGCCCTTGGCGCGGAGTTCCTCAATCATGGTGCGCAAGCCCTCGCCCGTCATCTTGTACTCGTCCTTGGCATGGACAGGCACGGCTCGGAAGCGCACGCCGGTGATCATGGCTGCTTTCTTTGTCGCGCTGTGAGTGGCGGCGCTCCCAAGAGCCACGAGTTTGCTTCGCTTCAGGGCAATGGCGTCCTCCTGCTCCTCGCCTGAGAGGTGCGCTGTTGCCTCGCGAAGATACTTGTCACGAGCTGCGACCATGACAGTGGCGATAGCCTCCGATGCAGTGCCGTGAATCACGCCGCCTCCGTGCGTGGATCCGGTGGACAGGTAACACTCTGGTAAAGCGAACGCCTTGGCCAGCCAGTCTAGGACGATGGTCTCCAATTCGGTGACGGCTGGAGAGCAGATCCAGTTGAAAGCTGCACCAGTGAATGCGGTCGAGTACATCTCGCCCAGCATCGCTGGGTAGCTGGACGACGACGGGAACCAGGCCAGGAAATTTGGCGATTGCCTGTGTTGGTGTCAGCCACATTGCATTACTAATGGCGAGGAAATCTACGTACCAGTGCGTAAGTCCAGGAACAATCTTTGACTGGACATCATTCTGGATTTCAGCCCAGGCCTCGCCGTCTTCAGGGGCGTGATCTGGGAGTAATTTCCTCAAGTAACCAGGCTCTACAGACGAAACCACCTTGTGATCCTCAATATTGTCATAGTACTTGACGACTAGAAATAGTCAGCCCCTATCCAAGGAAATGCAACAGGTGGAACTAACTGTCGTCAATCGAGGAAATGGCAGCCTCTCTGAATTGCTTGGAGTCCATCTTGGATTGTCAAATGGCGAACGACTGGAAGCAGAATATAATGTGCTATGAAAAAGTCAATTTCCCGATATGTCTGCTTATTAGGTTGAGAACGCCAATTCAGGCTTCTCTGTGCGCCGCCAGTCGATGATGGGGAGATTCGCAGTTCGCTCCAGACTGTCTATATCGAGAGTCAGAGGAAGCGGAGGAGATCGACCGAGCAATCCAAAAGATCTTGTGTAGAAGGAAACAAGTGCTCGCGTTTGCTTATGACAAGAAGGGGAACAGGATGAATGACTGACCAACTGCTTCCATTAACTGCTGGCAATTAGAAAATGAATAAGTTGGGGTTAATCACGCCAGCTCCGCGGCGGAGGTGGCCGGCCACTAGCCGGAGCCGAACCGTCCAGAGCCCACAAATATTCCACGCCCTTCATGTAATCCAAATTCCTATCCCAGCGCTGTACAATAGCCCGACCTGGTGTTATTTTATTCCGCGTCATCTCAACTGCCGAAGTATCGAAGTATCGAAGGCATACATCAGGACAGGCGGTGTTTTCTCTGCAACTTTGACTCGTGACGAATACGAGGGGGCATTCTACAATGATGCCAGGCACGAGAAAATACACACCACTTTGCTTGAGGTAAAGACCAAGGCATGGTCTATAACGATTGAAGATCGTCGGCACCGGATTGGGACTAATGGCGGACCCCTAGAACGACAATGATGGGCATACTTTGGTAGACATAGTTTATGCACTGATAGGCCGGACTAAGTCCTTGGCAGTCCTCAAGTGTTCCTTATTGCTCGGCCAAGGAACAAAGAGAAATCAAGAACGGCAAGCATTCGCCTATGCGTGAAAAAGTCTCGTAATATATATAGCCTGAAACTTCGATGTATTCACAAGTCGTTCATACTGGGCAAGTCTCGCGGCGACTCCAACAAGAGCGAGGTTAGCGTTGAATGAAAGCGCTGACGGAACAGTTCGATAAGGCAACCCCTCCTGGGCAGAGGTCGCAGTCAGCCGTAATGTTACAGAAGTATACCAAGGTCTCGGTCGATCTCCTCGGAATTTTCCACTGTAATTCGAGACTCCATGAGATTCGGACCTGACTTGTCAAGCACCCTTCGCAGTCTTGTTCGCCTAGAGCTGCCCCAGCCTGACTCGATGGCTTGGCGGAGCCAGCGCTGTAGTGGGCTGGTGGGGTCTGCGGCATTTTCCAGGCTCTGCTTTGAACTTGTGTCATAGATTAACATATGCGCCCATCTCTTCAACAAACGCAATCTGGGTTGGTGTTAACACCAATTCAAAGGCCGGTTGGTGTAGTTGGTTATCACGTCAGTCTAACACACTGAAGGTCGCCGGATCGAGCCCGGCACTGGTCATTCCTGTGCCCTTCTAGGTTACCTAGAGGACAAAATTTTTGCGCGTTCTTCAGCTGTTGGTTATCGATTCTCGAATTTATGATCGGAGTGAGAAGGCTCCTCCAGGCCTTTCTTCTTGGCGAGTGGTGAAGACTGTAGCTTCATGTGCTATGAAATGCTACACTAACTCCGTCGACTCCTTCTGTGGCAAACTTGAACCGCTGAATGTGGGCAATCTAATTTTGCGACTCTTACTTCAAGCAACTGGCTATACTTGCGCACGAGAATTGTACCGGAGCGGCGGCCACTTTATTGACGAGTCTGAAGAAAGGCCTGTATGCTCATACCTATGCCAATGTAGTCATTCCCGCGACTCAATTGAATCATTCACTTGCATCCGCGAAAGTCCAAAGCCGAGTCGTATGGGCAATTTTTGTGAAGGTTTAGTTCGACGCATGATTGACTCTAGATCCTGCGAGGATCCATGTTGCCCATCGAACGGCGCATAAGTGAAGTATTGCCAAAGCACGAGAGGAATGAGAGGCCACTCTGATTAACTGATATCTCATCTCCATGCACAGCTTATAGAAATCTATGAGGCACTGGCACCACCCGCACCACCAGCTGCAGCTGTCTTGGATTTATCTACATCGTCATCCACCATTGGCAGCGCCGGGATATCGACGCCCATGACCCTGTACTCGAGACCGACATACGCGTCGCTCACGACCAACACATCCACTTTCCTCGCCTTCCCGCTGCGGTCTGGCTCCGGCAGCTTGAGCTTCGCCTTTGCCGTTGGCTTGGTACCCACGCCAACCGATTTGCCAGGGCCCTGGCTCCAACCCACGCGCTTGACGGCGATGATTTCATCTCTAGCAACATCGCATACGACAACGAACCAGCCCTCGCTCTGGGGCTTTGGATACTTTGGCGCGTAGATGCGGCCTTCTCTTTCGACAATGGCATTGAGACGCTTCAATGAAACAGTCAGAGACAGAGCCGTGACATCCTCTGTCTTGACGCTTACGTTGGGGATGATGGACGCGGCGCGTCCGAACTTGTTCTGCTGCGATTGAGGAACATGAAGCTTCTTAGCTAGCTGTTCGACTTGCGGCCGGGTCATAGTGCTCAGTTTCTGAAGCAATGTGCTGTCTTTGACCTTTTCAGGGACGAGACCAGGCAGAATTGATAGAGGCGCATCTTCCGGCCACCGTGCTGACTTGACGCATTGAAGGAGCTTCATCATCTCAAGACAGCTGGACAGGTATCCGAGCTCAGTGAGAACATCAATCGACGCCTGGATAATACGGATCGCCTGATCGAGCACACTCGTTTGATCACCGACGTAATCCGTGATCGGGAGGTCAATTCTTGACATATGTGCTTGAAGAAGCAGGAAAGCCTTAACATGGGGATCCCACATCGGTAAACCAAAGCTGCTTCCGTCGAATGGCAGATTGCGCGACAGCTCTGCATTGATCAGGTCCTCATTGTGGCGGACTGGGAGCTCGTCATACTCAGTAGCACTAGACATCCACAAGAGCACGTCAGAGAAAGATGCCTTGGGCTTGGCATGCTTGGCCAGGTAACGGATGGTCTTGTGCGACAAGTAGTAGTAACTCATGATCTTGCCGAGAGGTGTGGGGTCTACGTCGCCGTTGGGGAATACTTCAACACATTGCGAGTTGGCAAGTTCCTCCAGCGACTTGTTGACCATCTCTATCATGAAGTCGTTGGCAAGCTGCTGAGCAGCTATGCTATTGTGCTCCTCGGCTGAAATCTCCAGCCCGTAGTAAGACGGATTTTTGTGCAGGCGGCGGAAGAAGAACGTCCAAGTGAGGTAATCAAGGGCATCCTGCTTCGTGAGGATAGTCTCTGCTGAGACTTCGGCGCACAGATGGTTGTCGAGAACACTGTGCAAAGAAGATTCCACAGGGAAACCTGTGTGAAGGAAATGCTTGTAGAAGTCCTTCTTTGCATCTTGAGTGAAGATTCTCGCAACACCTGAGTTGTCGAACTGAGGACGGCCGGCACGACCGAGCATCTGCAGAACGTCGGTCAAGTCCATGTCCTTGTAGCCCTCGATCTTGGCGTCGTAGAATTGAGTGCCTTTAACAACTACAAGATGAGCCGGCAAGTTGACGCCCCAGGCAAGAGTACTAGTAGCGATGAGAATCTGAATCTTGTTGTTCAAGAACAGCTCCTCCGCCAGTTGTCGATCAGTCTCAACAAGACCGGCATGGTGAAGCCCAATGCCAAAGCTGATGGCCTCCTTGAGCGCCTCATCCTTGACTCTAGCAAGATTAAGCTGGAGGTCTTCCTCGTCCATGTGCAAGAACCGACGAGGATTATCCTCCATACCGCACATATTGATCAAATCCTTGGCTGTCAGACGCGTTTGACGACGAGAAGGTACGAATACGATGACAGGCTTGTCTGGACTATGGGTTTTGACAGCCAGAAATGTAGGTCGGTTCATAGACTGCATGAGCGGGCAGAAGCCTCTGACTTCTGGGAACCCATCGATGTAAAGCTCCAAAGGCACAGGGCGAACCGAATGCCTGAAGTTGAAAAGGCCTTCTTTGACTCCTAACCAGTTGCCAAGGTCTGTGGCGTTTGCACAAGCCGTGGACATGCCGAGCAAGCGGACTGAGTTCTTCGTTGACTCGGCAATGTAGTTCATTCGAGATACGATGATCTCCAAAATTGGGCCACGATCACCCGCCAGCAGATGGATCTCATCGATAATCACCAATGAAACTTGGCGGACATACCCTCTGGTTTGCCAACTACGCGAGATACCATCCCACTTTTCAGGCGTAGTGACGATGATGTCTGCGTCTTTGATAGTTCTAGTATCAGGAGTATTGTCACCAGTCAACTCGACAAGTTTCAAACCCAATGGCCGTGCGAGACGGGTGCCCCAATCCTTGACTCTCTCGCGAACTAGAGCCTTCATGGGAGCGATGTAGACGACTTTCGATCCAGGTTTCTCGCGGAATGCCCACCACATGGCCAATTCAGCGGCAACCGTCTTTCCACTACCAGTGGGCGATCCTAACAGAACATTGGCAGAGGTATTATAGAGCGTGTGGAAAATCTGCGTTTGCATGGGGTTGAAGTACTGGAAACGTTGGGCATAAAGGTCTTCCAAAGCGTCGTTCTTCAGCGCACTGATAGAAAGTGGCTGAAGGTTGAGAAGGTCTGTGTATACGCTCTCCGTATCTGGGCGGATCAAATGTTGAAACGATACTGGCGTGACAGTCTCAGCCCCAAGCCACTTATCCGAAACTGCTCTGAGGTATATCTGGGTCGGGAGCGGATCTGACAGTGGAATTGTGAAGTTCAATTCATGGTCATCATACAGCTTTCTCCGGCTAAGTATGAAATACTCATGATGGTAGATCTCGGATGTCTCGGAGTTCTCTACCCAAATGTAGAAAGATTCTGTGGTGCCGTGAGTGTGATCGTTCCATTTGAACTCCGGTGTGATGTAGAGCTTGATCCGCAAGACGTCTCTGTTCAAGGGGGCAATTTCTGCTTCCACAGAAACCGTTGGGAAGGTATTCAGAATCCCAGCAATCTTTTTGCCCGCATTGTTATTATGTACCAGGCCGCCGATCTCAGCGGACTGCATATCACGCATAGCCTCAATAGTAAGAGATTCCTTAGCATCAAGCTGGTTCAGTACGGGCTTCGGCAACTCAAATTGGTGTAGAGGATGTTGGTAGGGCCAAAGCCGCTTCTCAATCGACTTGGCCAGCGTCAGTAGGACAAGGCATTGATGTCCCCAGCGGCGATTGAGCGCAATCATAAATAAGGCCCGACAGATACGTCCTGACTGCTGAGCTACGTAGTTGAGATCATTTCCAAGGGCGAAGTCTTCCGGCTGTGCTCGGGAGATATATGACTGTAGTAGGATGTTGGTCTTTGCCTGAGGTGTATCAATTCCACCCGAGACTTCGCAGGGTATGATCTCTTTCCTCAAGTATGTGAGCTCATCAGCTTCACTGTCCCTTGACTGGATGTTGTCGAACTCTCCGCTCATACTAATCATGGACAAGATGTCTGCCTCAGAAGCATGCGGCTTCATCATTGAGTTGAAGATCTCAATGGTGGACTGCTGGATATAATACTGGCTGGCGATGCGACCAACATCCTTGCTCCGGAGTTCCTCAGTAATCTCATTAAAGATGATCATCTGGCTTTTCTGGAGTGTTCGGGCAGCTTGTATTACTAGCTGTCGTCGCCGCTGAACCAGATTTGGGTCATCCCGAATTTCTGCCCACTCAATGCCGTAAGTCATAGGGCTTCGCTGCATTCGAACGAATAGATACGAGTAGCCAATCCACTGTACAGCCTCGGCTACGGAGGTGACAGTCCCCAAGGCAATTTCCGCGTTCATGTTGTCAACCAGTTTGGAAGAAAATTTTGACTCGATGGGCTGTTGTTCCGTAACTGCAGTCAGGTAATGTGGCAACTTGTCGATAGTGGTACAAATCATGCCGATGCCCACGTCTTCGAACTGAGGGCGACCTGCACGTCCAAAGATCTGGAGCACGTCGAGAATGCCGAGGTCGATGAACTTTCCGTCCTGGGCGCTGTATACTTGGGTGCCCTTGATAACGACCGCTGCGGCAGGCAAATTCACACCCCACGCGAGCGTAGCAGTACAGCACAGAACTTTGATGACACCCTCAGCAAAGAGCCTCTCCATCAGGTTTCTGTCTGATCGAGTCATTCCAGCATGATGAATGCCCAAGCCTTTGGGTACAAGATCTCGGAGCTCTCTGGCCTTACAAGACTTCATATCTCTGATAGCCTGCTCGTAACCTGGATGGCCCTGGGGATCGAATAGATCTATACAGAAGTTTTCTGTAGCTTTCTGGTATAACATCTTCGCGGACAACAGAGTATCACGACGAGAATGAACAAAGACCATTACTTGGTGGTCCTGTTCCAGCATCTCCTTGACCTTCTCGAATGCAACCTGGTCCAGGTTATCCCTCGACTGCTTGGATCCGGCTTTGCCTTTCACACCTATGAAGTGCTGTTCCAAGGGAACCGGCCTGAAAGAGGCATCGAAGTAGAAGAGACCCTGGTTACGGTTGACTTTGAGGAAGTCGGACACGTCAATGAAGTTGGGAAGCGTGGCACTGAGGCCAACGATGCGGATCAACGACTGTGTACTTTCGACCTGCCTCTCTGTCCGAGCTACTAGAGACTCAAGGACAGCACCGCGCTCGTCATGAAGCATGTGGACCTCATCGATGATCAACAGCCGCACTTTCTGGACCAGTTCGGTGTCGCCTGTACCCTTTCTCGTAATAACATCCCACTTCTCAGGGGTCGTCACAATGATCTGGGTTTGCACGATCTCGGCCTTGGTGAGGTGCATGTCTCCAGTGTATTCTCGAGCACGAATGCCTAGCCAGGCGAGGCGTTTCCCGAGCTTCTCGGTGATCTCGGCTGCCAATGCCTTCATTGGGGCGACATATACAATCTTGAACTCGTCGGCATCTACACCGAAGTCGCTGGCGTCATTGTTCTCGATAGGATTAGGCGTGCAGTAATGCCCGATCGTCTGCAGGATCGTCAACATGGCTGCGTCGGTTTTACCCGCACCGGTCGGAGCGCAGATGAGCATGTTCTCGCTAGTCTTGTAGGCGACTGGGTACACCAGGCTCTGCATCCGGTTGAGGGTTTTGTATCCTTTGAACGTCTTTCGACAGAGACCATCCATCTCAGAAATAGGAAGCAGCCTCCTGCCAGGGCCGACAGTCCCCGGTTTACCTGCCGGGACAAACATCTCCTCGTAGTTGTCGAATGTTTTCCTCTCACTCCCGGTAGGTAGGGCATACCTCTGACCAGAATGGCTGAGAGTATTACCCGCAGTGTGAGACCTATAAACATGGGGATACTGGACTTCTTTGTGCATGGTTGGTGCAAGCGCTGCATTCTTATGCTCCCAGTCCTTCTGCCGCAGAGCCTCCTCTCTTTCGGCTTTGGATAGCAAGCGGTTTCCTGCTGGCCTGCTGTCGTTCTGAGAAACGAAGCTGGATACGATCTCGTCTTTATGAGACAGAACCTCTGTCACGAAGTCGAGGTCATCGAACCCAACAAGATCGGTGAGCATGGATTGCACCTCGTACTCAGCCCTCTTCGAGGTCAGAAGCTCCAAGATCTGAGCTTGGAACGCATCGGGAGACAGGCCGTCCTTCTTGGATGCAACCGCTGCGCACTGGTTCGCAAACCATGTCGACCTGTGGCTTCCTTCACCCAGCTGGCCATCGGCATCCTCTACAAAGTCGCTGCTGTAGAGATCGCCTTCACTGTCCGAGATGAAATCCCACACATCGTCGCCACTGTTTCCGGAGGTGAAGTCATCGTCAAAGTCAAAGTCTGTGTCCTCTCTTGATGTTCCGTTCAAATCGGTGGTAGGCAATCTGAGGTCGGCCAAGGCGGATTTCATGGCAGCGAACTGCTCGCGCCATCGAGCCTCAGCGTCACTGGACATTGTGTATCGGTTTGGGTTGCTTCTATCGCTAGGGAAGCTCGTAGTTGCAAAATCCGCGCAGAATGGTACAAGATTATCACGGATCGTGTCTACAATTTCCGCTTTTGGGAACTTGAGAAATCGACCTTGGCTGTCCTGTGCGCTTACTTTGCCCTCGGCCTCTGAGTCAAACGGCAAGCTGTGGTATCTGCAGAATGGGTGATAGTGATGATGCTCCCACTCTCAACAGCGGGCCGTGGCTGGGGCCAATGGGGAACGAGTGCAAGAATTGCCCCTCTACAGTGGGCCAGCCAGCGCCACACCGCTATCGATACCTGTAACTGTCTATGGCACCTAAGGGTCAGGCAGGTAGATGAACTTCAACCCCAGAATCCGCGAAGTCTATCAACGACACATTCACAAGGTATATGAAAAGGGAAGGGAAAAAAGCTTTGCTCACAAAAACAATAACTCCTGAAAATCATGCAATTTTGTATTGAATCTTTCCGCGTTCATTCCGCGTTCTCAAATTGAAGTAGGTTGTAAGCTGTGTAAATATGGGGGAGGGGGTGGTGCTGTTGTTTGATTCCCATCTGCCAGACACCCTAGGCCGTTAGCCTGCCAGGTACCTTAATTAGGGGGATCAGGCGGTAAGCCAGCCGCGCAGGGCCTGTCTGTCCATGCGAACAAGGAGGTCAGCCAGCACATGTGACTTCATTGTTGCGTCCCATTATCGCCCTCCCCCCTCCATATCGACCCTGCCTTTGGTTTCAAGACCTTCCCTAGACCACGATACCACACTTTTGCTATTGCGAAAAGGATAGCAACCTGCACCTACAAATCGAGAAAGCCGAGACAGCCCACACACTCTCGCATCCTCCTCTACGCCTCAGGAAGCGTTACGCTGTCGCAAGTCCGGATCCAGGGGAATCAAGCGCCACGAACCAGTCTTGCCCACCATGAAGTTGCACTACATCGGAGTATGTAGGTACCGCTATGTTGCGAGGAGGGACCGTGGCAACTCGTCCATGTTCTTTGGCTGACCATGGCATGCTGGCACAGATTATCAAGAACGAGCAGAAGCCCGGCGTCGAGCTGGTGGCTGAGAAGGAGCTGAGCGCATACTCGCGGTTCACCAAGAACAAGTACGCATCCCACCGATACGAACCCCATCGCCACTTTCCCACGTTTCACGCTGGAGGGCAGGAAGAGAGAGAGAAACACACACACACGGAAATGAATGATGAATACGGACGAATGAATCACTGACTGCTCTTCTACAGCTATGGCGAGTTCATGACCATGTTCGCCAAGACGGTCGCCGAGCGCACGCGGCCGGGCCAGCGACAGGACGTCGAGGAGCAGGACTACACGTTCCACGCGTACGCGCGGTCCGAGGGCGTGTGCGGCATCATTATCTCGGACCACCAGTACCCGGGGTTGGTGGCGCACCAGCTGCTGTCCAAGGTCATGGACGAGTTCCTGTCGGCGCACCCGCGCTCCGCCTGGGCCCAGGGCCAGACCCAGACCATGCCCGAGCTCAAGGAGTACCTGACCAAGTACCAGGACCCCCACCAGGCCGACAGCATCATGAAGATCCAGCGCGAGCTCGACGAGACCAAGATCGTCCTGCACAAGACCATCGAGAGCGTCCTGCAGCGCGGCGAGAAGATCGACGACCTCGTCTCCAAGAGCGACGGCCTGAGCCAACAGAGCAAGATGTTCTACAGTAAGTCCGCTCGCGGGGCTGTCACGTCCCAAACCTCTGCATTTCCCAATGTTTCGGTCGCTGACTCGTGACCCCCAAATAGCCCAAGCAAAGAAGCAGAACTCGTGCTGCGTGCTCATGTAAATACAAAATGTCAGACCAAGGTGGCGCGCTGTTATCAAGCGGCGTTGGTTGCGATTCCGGGTTCTCCGATCTCGTTTCGGCATAGTAGGCAGAGAAGAGAAGCGCACGTGGTTGGCTAGATATATCAAGGGAGTGAAGGGTTGTCTACTCCATCTATATGGGTGTGTATAGTGACACCAGGGACTGCCAGGGGTGTAAACATGTTCATTCGCTGGCGACGTAATAGGGTATCCATGTGTGGGTGCCAAATATATTTGTTTTGAAATTGAGGTCATATCAAGGCTTGGCGATAATCTGTTGTAGCGACAAGGGCTTCGTTACCGATACTTCCTCCGTATTCGACGCTATCTACGCACGATATATATACTGCAACAGATGCGTTTTGGATAAAGGAGTGCGTTCTGGATCGCCCACGAAACGTACTGCGAAGGTTACACGATTTATGAATGCAGAGACTTTGAAAGTACGAGCTGCTGCTTCGTAGTATTTCTGAATATTTCCTATCCGCTGGTGACATGAGGAGTTCCCAACAGTCCCCTAGCGGCTCATCCCAGACGAGGTTGTACAAATGAAATAGAGGTGTTGGAGTCGCAGACTCGGTGGTGGATCCCCTTGGCTCCTTTGCTACCCGTGGGTATATCCTACTCATGCCTCCTCCCAATATCCGTTTCCCAGCACGACCGCCCCATATCGCCCGCGCAAGTCGTGACTAATCCATGCCATGTCCCTGTTGTTCCAACGCCTGGCCCATCCTAGCCAACCCAGTTTTGTTCCTCCATATTCCCGCTTAATCGAAATTATCATTGGGGGTTTGTGTAAATGACGCAGCAAATCTAAACGTTTTTGGGAAATGAATTGAAGCAATAAAAATTAAGGTCAAAAAAAAAAAAAAGAGAAAGTGTTTAGCCCTCGAGCACGATCCGCTCGCTCTTGCGATGTTGGCGTAGTTGCGAGTCAAAGGTCGAGGGGGTGACTAGGGTCGGCGTAGACGTCTTGGTCTCAGCCAGCCTCTCGTTCTTGCCGATGGCGATCATGGGAACAGGAGGGCTCGGGTTTCCCGGGCTGCCCCGCGGCTTGGACGGCGTGAATGATGTCTGCAGTGGCTGCAGCATCTTGCGCTGCTGCCTAGATATAGAGATCTGCCTGGCGATGGAAACCTCGACCGGGTTCATGTTGGCCGTGTCCTGCTCGTCCAGGTCCACGGACGGCTGTGTCATGTGTGTCTGCGCCGACGACACCGAGGATGGTGAGCGCTTCCGTGAGCTCGACACGGACGACGCTGTGGAAGGCGCAGCATGGGCCGCCGGCTCGATGATCTGCCAGTCCGGCTCCTGTATCTTGTGTCGCACAGTACTCGTCCGGATCACTTCCGCCGGAAACTCAGGTGCGTTGAGTTCAGTTGGAGACTCAAGAATGAGTCCTGACTGCTCCGCGCCGAAGTGAAAGCCGTGGACTGCTTGTTGTTGTTCTCTCGACTTCGCGAGGGTGGCAATGGTCACCTTATTACCAAATTGTGCCTTGTTGGCGGTTGCAGCATCATTGAGATGATGGCTTGAGGGGCCTTCAAATGTTGCCCTTGAGGGGGAGGGTAGCATTGCTGGAGACGTGTTGGACCGCAAAATCCTTGGTGGTTGACGATGTTGATGGGATACTTGTTGATGATTAGATTGTCTACTTGGCGGTGAAGGAAATAGAGCGAATGCAGGCGATGCTTTTGCATGTTGTGGTGATGATACTCTTCGAGGCCTCCCAGTCTGCTTCTCCTCCTGTTCGTTGTTAGTGTTCTAGTAAAGACATATATCAAATGCAGAACAACCAACCTCTTCTAGAATGACGGCATCACTGATCTTCCTCAGGTCTCTCAGCGTGGCCTGCCGTCGAGCCAGCAACGCCGACGAGTTACTCGGTTGCGTTTGTAAGACACTGCCGAACATGACACTGTATCTCTCCATGTTGCTCTGCGGTATCTCAACGTTCAAGAGGTTTGGTGTGGCGTTCGCACTTGGGACGGCAGAATCCAGTGCAATGGGAATACTGCCAAAGTTGCTTCCGGCCCTGCCATGCGGCCCAGCGCTCCCAAAGGTATCGATACTGGGACTTCTAGTCCTCGATGACGAGAAAAGCCTCATGCCATGTTCATTAGGCGCAGTTTGTGAACGTATGACTATAGGCTTGTGTTTCGGGACCTTCTTGGCATCCGTGTTGCTCCTTCCTGGTTGTGACCTGGGCGTGGTCTGCTGTGACTGTTGGTACGACCCCTTTAACTCGTTCGGCTCTGATATCGATACCGTACTTTGCGAGTTGTCTGCATGTTTCCTGCCAAACATCCCAAACAGCTTCCATTTCCCACTCGGTTTTCTCTCCTTAGGCATGTCGTACGAATCCACACTGCTGGCTGATGATAGAGGTGATACTGGAAGCATAGGTCGTGCTGGCTGTGGTTGTAATGTCTGCTGTGAACTCCACGTATTCCAGGCTGTAGGCGGGTGTGAGGGACTGCCCAGCGCCATTCCGATAGGCCCAGAAACTGATTCTTCCACGGAGTCCGGTGTTGGTAACCTCACTATAGGTACAGCAGGCTGAGAAGGAGGTTGAGACCGTGGGCTTCCCTCGGGGGTTGGCAACTGGCTCCGAAACGGTGGAAACTGTGGCGGCTTAGACTCCAGCCCAGCCCGCGGTTTCATGCTCAAGTAAAAATCATCCCGGGATACCCTCTTGTCGTATTTGTCAAAGTTCCAGTTGTTGTCTCTGGTCTGGCTCTTTGAGCTCGGCCCACCCGAGGTATTTGGTCGTTCAACCATCTTCGCTTTGCGCTGTGGTGGAGCGGGCAGAGGACGATCGAGGTACGGGTTGCCACTAGCAAACGCGACTGAAGGCGGAGCGTCGCCATTATATTGTAGCTGCGTAGGCCCCGTACGTTGGGATCGATCTGATACAATGCCCTGTCCACCTTGAGAAGGGGAGCCGGGGACGTGCGTCACAACCGCCGCTGTATCTCCTGCAGCGTCCTTCGACATCTTGGCTCGACTAACCAGATTGAACATATTCCGTGCAGGCCTGTCCCAGGGCTCCATAACCGTATTTCATAGGATCCTTGGAATCTCAAGTGGACCTGTAATCCGATAGTAAAGGGAGAGGTAGTACTTGCTCCGGACCCGACTGCCCCAGGATCTTGTTTCTAAAAACAAAACGACAGGAAACTTGGTGAGACACCCTGCTTTCTTGGTCCTGGTGGAGAAATGAAAGTAGTTGTGAAATACTCGACGACGTCGAGAGGAGACCAGAGGAATCAAATAAGACCAACATTCCTTCTATAAACCGGGAAAGACTTACATCTCGTGCTCACCTACGGCTGGGCCCGCGGTACCCGAAGCATCGTACTCACTTAGCCAGAGGCGATATGGTAGTTCGTGGCAAGACCTTTCTGGGCTGTCTGTTTGAGATTGATGGGACGGTTATTTAGAAGGTTGATCAGCAACAGGGATCATGGCACCAGAGCGTCGCAGTAGACGGTTGCCAGGGATCTCGGAGGTCTTGTTAGCTTCGGGAGATGGACTGGGGTCATGGAAAGACGTGACGGGGGCGAGAGAATGTGTGGAGGGCAGCTTTAATCTTCTCGCCCGTAAGCGTCTCAGGATGACCGAGATCTCGGGCGGCCATCGCGGCGGACCCCAAGCACTACGCCGCCGCCCCGTTAGCTACCGAATAGGCTCAATCACTTGATACACTAGGCTTCCCAGGAATTGCCCGACGAGTACAGACATTGTGCGGGAAGAGTTCGAGAAGCTCTTAGCCCCAGGATGACTGCAATGCAGGAATTCGCGACAAACTTGAGTGAGGCACCGGGCCCCTTGGCACTCCTCCCCTTGCCCCTGGCAGTTTGAGAAGCAGGGTTAGAATAAGCGTGGTTTTGGAACCTCTTAGGTCATTAAACTCTCCCTTATTCGACCAAAGTAGGATGAATGACACCACGGCACACTTGTCAGCGAAGTATACTTGCCAGCTCCCCTGATGAATGCTAGCAGTACCACACTTGAGCTCTGGCAACATTCGACGCAGGAATCTGTGCTGTTGCATCCGTCAGGAGGCTAGGTCTATCAGAGAAAGCCGAAGGGACTGGGCGCCGCAAGTGGGCCCTCCAATAAGGCTGCATAGTATATGTCGAGCGCTAGAAACGAGCAAATATGGAACAACTGGGAAATGAGAGGGTGATTCCGAGTTCGAGGTGCTGACGCCCCCACTGCCAACTCTCGGACATCAGAGCGCCTATTGAGCCAACTAACAAAGACTCATGTCAACTACCATCGGAGCAATCTGCCTCTCGCCAGCGCCTTTGGCGAGTCATATGGGATGGGAGGCAAGTGAATGCAACAGAGCGGGCCTCTACAGTAGGTTCAATCACAACGCAAGGGAACATTTGAACCTTATCCCGCCGAGCGACTGAAACTACAAATCCAGGGCAATATGCTGTAACCACTTTTAAGATGAACTGTCTGGGTGAGGTGACTAGGGACGATAGCCGCGTCGGCCGCACCGAAGCAACGGACGGGACGGACTGGCATTGAAACCTGACTACATTCCGACCTACACAAGCACGGCGCTCCGATACTAGAATTTGAAGCAATGGGATGGTCGCGTGACTTGCGTGCTCACATGCACTGGCAACAGTTCCTCCTTTGTCGAGGTGAAGGTGACCTAGCCTGTGGTTTCAAGTGCGGGTGAAATGGGCAAAGGCTGAGTGGTCGCGTTTCATGATTTAAAATTGTTCAACGGGCGGGCTGCTATGTAAACGTGGTATGACGCTGGGCCAGTGGTGGTCGACACACGAGCTTAGGGCTTCGTTAACTTCTTGGCTTCATACTACATTTACATTCGTCCTGTTTGCGGATCCAAGCAGTGTAAGCGAAAAGAAGCAGAAACAGGATTGTCGTGACGCCCAGGTGTTATATGAGATGCCAATATTGGTTTGAAAGATCACTGAGATCCGCAATCTTACGGTTTGGGCGGCGGGTCCTGGCATTTGACATCTCTGGGCCTGGGCCTGACTCGGGCGAGGATCACTGTTGTTTATCGCCTGGCGGCATGGCATTACTGACCGCTGGGACGATCTTACTCGGATCCTCGTCGATTCGAGCGGTTAAAGGTTGAGTTCGTCATAAGGTGCTTTTTATAGCCATGTGTCTGTTAGTCAGTTGAGGCTGAAAGCGAGCCTGCGCTTCATCCTGCTCCAAGAACCCCCGACTCACCGCCCACGTTTGATGTAGGTACGCCTAACTTTGACATTTTCACGACTGAAGGCATAATTATTTTCGGAGAATGAGTCTCGCGACCTGGACATTTGCGAATGGAACTATAGGTCAAACAGTTCAGTCAAGGCCGAATAGCGAGACGTTCTAGTAAGAGTATAGAAGGCCGTCAAAAGCAAGCATTGCGTCTTCGCTTGACTGGATCGGGCCGCTCGCAGAAGCGGTGCGGCTCATGTCTCGCATTATAGAACGGACATGTCAATACCACATGGACTATATGCGGCTTAAACAGGCAGAGTGTAACAAGTGTAGCAACCTAGCGATTCGCCAACCCAGGCCTGGGTAGGGGAGCAGGAGTCAACATGCAATTCGAAGCCTCAGACGGGAGGATGCCTTGCACACTTGTAGAGTGCTCCGCAGCATGAGTAAGCATATCTCGCTATGCCCGCAGAAAACGAGCACTGAATCCGAGAATGGGGGCATTTGTTGAATAAGGTACCTGTCGCGGTCAATTGCGAACCTTTTTTGGTGTAATGCCCCGCCCCACCATTGTCGTCCTGGGTTTTGGGTTGTCTTCGGCGGGGTAGTTTCTGGCGGTAGCGATGACGAAATCATCCCAGGGGACTCGACTTCCGCGACATTGTCCAGTGTATCAGACGAGGACACTTACTTGGCAGCGTGTGGGCAGAGGCGTTGACGGTCATGCATCCATCACTGTAGAGTCCTCTCAGCATTCCAGCGAGGAGAAGGGGAAACAAGAAACATCAAGGTCTCAGGACAGAGGTATGCATTGACTGCAGTCGGCAGGTGGCTTCTGTACTAGCTCTCTGCTAACGCGTGCTTGGCGGGGACGTCAGAGGCACTGGCCCGCTCCCAAGTGGTCCTGCGTACCATAGTAACGGCGGTGCAATGCTGCGGTGAGAGCTGCGAGCTGCGAGCTGCGATACCCACCCGAACGGGCCCGCCTGGCACCCGCGGAGGCGCTGGGGGCTACTGGGGAGGGCGCTGGCTGGCAGCTCGGTACAGTTGTCGTCAGGCAGCGAAAGGCGGAAAAGCTGCCCCAGGACCGCCAACTGGAGCGGCCACTGGAGCGGCGGCCCCAGGACCCAGCGCGAGCCCCTCCTAAAACGTCGTCCCGCTCCAATGCTCATCCCAAGCAACCGAGTTCCATCCCGCCATTTGCATCCTTTCCCTCGACCTCCCTGAGTTAGGCAGCACGCACTCTCTCGTCAATCTCGTTCCTCCTGTCCCATCGGGCCTCAGTTCCTCCTTCTTCCCACCCCCTCGAGCTTCTCGTGAAACCACGCATACTCACACACTTTCAACATGTCTTGGCAAGGTAAATGCTCTCCCGCCGCCCCCGTCGACTGACCCCCGCGATATCATACTGGGAAAAAAATTAACCCCACCTTTGCTCGGCTACCCTTTGTCTGGAAAATGGAAACATGAGGGCTGACCACGGCATTTCGCAACAGCATACGTCGACTCCAGGTGCGCCCCCGTCCTCCGCGGCATGAGCTCCCTGCTGTAGCAGCGGTGTTACTAACACGGGTACCTCTGTAGCCTTGTTGGCTCTGGCCACATCGACAAGGGCGCCATCATCAGCGCCGCTGGTGACAGCGTCTGGGCTACCTCGAGCGGCTTCACCGTACGATACAACCCCCCGCTCCACACCAACTCTCTTCGTGCGGCTTCGGCCCCCTTGGCAATGGTGTGATACTCGGACCGATGGGACTGACGTAGTATCCAGATTCAAGCCGATGAGATGAAGAACTTGGCCGCGATTCTGAGCGGTTCCGAGGACGCCAAGGCCAAGGCCTTCGGTGACGGTGTTCACGTTACCGGGGAGCGATTCGTCGCCTTCAAGATTGAGGACCGAAGCGCGTACCTCCGACACGTAAGTGACGGCTGACCTAGTTTCTGGACGAGCTTGGGGAAAGAGACTCGCACGTGCAACGAGAGGCTAACACGGGGATCGGGATCCAGGGCAGAACCGGCGTCGTCGTCGTCAAGACGAAGCAGGCCATCCTGGTGGGCCACTACGGCGAGAATGTGCAGGCTGGAAACGCAACACAGACCGTCGAGGCGCTCGCCGATTATCTGATCAAGGTCGGCTACTAAACCCGTTGCTTCGACGCTGGGTAGTCAGGAGACGATCCGCTACCCGTACGCTCGTGGGGTGCTTGCGGCGCTAGATCGATAGGGGCCAAGCAAACGACGCTGGGCGTGATGTTCTGGGGAGGAAACCTTGGGACGACTTTTTAGATGTTGCTTTACTTGATGATATACACCACAAGGCGGCTGGCGTCCTTTTTTTTAAGGGTGGTTCGAGAGCCGTTCACCCGCTAGGATTCTGCATAGGCAAATGAGAAATGGCCCATTTCTGACTCAATGAGAAGAATGAGGATTTTTAGACAACTGCTACTTGCCTTACGAGTTTCGAGAAGGCAAGGTTCGGGAAGCTGTCTATTATGCTGTCTAGTCTGGTGCCCATATCGATGATACAAAGTCGCAACCAAACCCGACACATGAAAATCCCAAATACGCGAAGTTCTCCAAACCCCTTACCAGATGGGAACGCGGTTGAGGGTATATATATATAGATATGATTTTACCCATCCTTCCAGGGGATGGCCATGATACAGAGAGATCTAAATTTGTCTAACTCCAACAACGCCATTTATACACCATTGTAATGCTACACTGGTTTCCGTCCGCACATGCATGTATGCGTACACAGCACGGCGCATCGTCGCAGGCGCGGTGACAAGCGCAGGGAAGGACTGAGCACCCCCACCTGCAAAGCTCCCTCCTTTTTCTTTTCGTCAAGTCATCATACCGGTAGCCCATCGCACATCTCTCCCCCCCTCTCTCCTTACACGGGCAGCTCGGCGTTGCGCCGGCCCAGGCCCATGCGGTCGACCAGCACGCCAATGTAGGGCCCGATGACGGGCACGTTGCGGGCGAAGCCGGCGATGGTGCCGAGGAAGTCGCCGAACAGCACCATGATGCCGTACAGCTCGACGCAGAAGCCGATCAGCGGCCAGCGCGCCAGGATCAGCAGCAGGCCGCCGAAGAAGGCCGCCGTGCCCTTGGCCTTCTGCGGCCGCGCGAAGAAGAGCAGCGTCTTTTGCGGGCCGATGATGATGGTGAGGCCGATCAGGAAGAGGATCTGTTTTGGGTCGGATTCGGAGCGGTTAGGAACGGGTTGCTTCCTCGAGGGTGTGTCGCACACGTGTGCTTATGTGTGTGTGGGTGCGGGTGTGGTCGCTTGGGACATGGGAGCGAGTTGACTTACATTGCCCATGGCCAGCCTGTCAGGGGCGCAAAGGAGGTCAGTACGCCATGCCTAGGCATTCTCGAGGGGATTCAAGGCAGGAAGGCGTTGTGGACTCACATGGCTCGGTCAAAGAAGAGCATGACGCCGCCTATCAGGAAGAAACCTCCTGCGCAGGGCCGTCCGTCAGTCTCCTGTCCATCCAGCCCGTTCTGGCCGCACGCGCATGGCGTAGGCTGGCTTGGGGGCTCACTCACCGCCGGAGCAGAAGGCGACTCCTATCTCTGTTCGCGGGGAATCGGCATGTCAGTCGGCGCATTCCATATTGGTGGTGTCTCTGTAGCTTGGTCCTCAGGGGTGCCAGCTCTTTTGCGACGAAGGCTTACTCTGCGTGTCCGATAACCACATGGTCGGCATCCTTGCGGGAGGAAATGGGGGATGTGATCCCTGGCCGCTTCTGCTTCTGTTCGATGCGTTCGGGTCGTATATCTCGGGAGAGGGTTCGAATCGTAGGGTTGGTCGTATGAGAGCCCGGCGTGCAACGGAATGGGGGATAGTTCACGTCTTGGTGCTGGAAGCTTTGCGTGCTCATTAAAACACGGAGCAGGGGTGTGACCAGTTGCGTCTGAACCGTGTCTTTCTGGCGCGCCTCAACGCAAACTGGCTGTTTTACCTTCAACACAAGCTCCAAACCAGGAATCGGTCCCAGGACAGCACTGCAATCTACACCGAAATGCGCCCGGCCTGTACAGCTTACACAATGGCACTCCACGTATCCCAAAACCCGGACGGCCGCTTGGCTTTGGAGGTTTCGCGACACGTCGGAGCTCCGGGGACAGGGATGATGCTCTCGGGCTGCAGCATCCTCAGCCCTGCAGCTGGCGGAGGAACCATCTGCAGCTGCGTATCAGCCACAAGCGAGCTGGTGCCCAGTCCACTGGGGTTCGAGAATTTATTTTCTTTGGCACGCCCCAGCCATTCTCCTTGTTGCCAATTCTTCACAGGCATTTGGGACGTCCAGGAGTCTGGCATGCTCCCACACGCACACTGCTCGAAACCCATCCGGTAGTGCCTCAATGTCACGCTGTTCTCAAGCATGTGATACAAACTCAAGGCCACGATTGGCGCAGAGAGGCTTGTACATGTCTCTACGAGCTGGGGCGATCTTCTCAATAGGTTACGCTCAAACTTCTGGTTTGTATAACGACGGTAGGATTCCAGGGCGGCTATATGACCAGGCTCGCAGAGACTGTTTCCTTTCTACTGTTGCATCCTATTATTACATCTGCCGCGGCGACCGTAGCTATCTAGCTATGGTAACTGAGTTTGGTTCCTCCATGCATCCTCGGTATCCGTCAGTCACAGGCAGAGAACAAATCTCTCTATCACGATTAAGCCGGAGCGTAACCTGTCATCCGGTCTACCGAAAGGTGGCTGGTGCGTAGGATAGGCTTGACTTTGTTGGTCGAACATTCCCCCCTCAACCCCCGTTTGAGTGACTGCTGCTCTCTGGCCATGATCAATGTGCCAGCTCTGCTGTTCGGAGCCTCTTGTGACATTCCGTTCCTGTGTGATTTCCGCGTCTTCCGCCCGGTGCCGCGGTTTGCCGCGAAATGCTCTTCATAGAGAACCTGGTACACAGGGCTGTAGCTGTACAAGTCGACTTTTCTGACAAAATAACGAGAGACCTCCAGAGCTCGCCCTGGCACGCCAATTGGTGTAGTGTAGTAGCCCTCCGAGAATAGTCCTTGCCACATGACTTCATCATTTGAGAACGGTATGAGCGCCTCGGGCCTCCAAGTACTGCTCGGCCACACCCTGAGGCAGGCTGCGAATGAAGCCAAAAACTTCCTTGTTGTGATACCGTAGCCTGCTCTTGGGGTCTAGGTACGGCGCTGGCAGGCCCGTGATGTCGCAGTACCGTTTCGTGTGGGCCAGCGAGGGTGCGCTCTCGATATTGGTGTACGTCGCACTCGGCGCCGACACCGTGGCGCCGCCGCCGACGCCGAGGCTGCCGTTGGCGGGCTTGAGGCTCTTCTCCAGCACCAGCTTGCTCAGGCTCCTCGAGGCCTGGGCGAGGTTGGGCTGGGCGTCGGACCCGGCGGCCGAGGCGGCGGGCGTGGACGTGCCCGAGGTCGAGAGGCCGTTGTCATCGACGGCCGGGGCGGGCGAGGCGGCGCCGCTGTCGGCGTCCTGGGGCGTGGCGGCCATCGAGGCCTCCTTGCGGGTGGCGTCGCCGATGATGGTCTTGATGTTCTTGTTGCGCCGCTGGTTCGGCCGCCACGTGGTGCTGCGGAAGCTCTTGGGGATCGAGTGGATGTCGAGCGTGTCGATGAGCTCCTGGTGCGCTATCTGCGCCTCGGTGGGTGCGGCCATGGCTGCTATCGCTTAGGACGCTGTGTACTCCTGGCTACTATGGAAAGACGGTTCTTCTCGGCTGTTGGCTTTCTTTCTTGATTGATTGGATCCTGTGTGCGGTAAGTGCTGAGAGTGAAGGTGGTCGCCAGGAACGAAGATGGCTGATGCTGTCTTGGCCGTTGGCAGCTCTTCGGCGCGCTGAGCGAGAGGCTGGCTGATCGGCGCTTGTAAAGCCCGACCAGCCTTGCCTTGTTCACTGTAACCACCGCCCTGGCGCTCAGCCAAAGCCCAAACACAAGCGCTCGCATGTACAGCTACAATACGGTACACCCTTCAGATACGCAGAATGGTATTTTTTGACCAACTTACCGAAGCTGAGGGAGGCGTTATTAACCCGGATGACTAGGAGAGCCCTCATGAGCACCAGCAGAATCTCCTGCTGTCGCGCATCATCACAAATGTTGTAAGTCGGCTTGGGACTTTGGCACGAGTAAACACTACAGCTTGCCGGGAACTGACCCAAAGCCAACATCACCAGGAGAAACTGAACGAGTCCATTGTGGTGATGAACAAGAGCCTTCAGGTGCGTATTCGTCCGGAGGTTGGTCGGCGGGCGTAACCTTACTCACATCAAGCCAGGACATCAATGTGCAGAACATGAACATCGAGCTCGTCGCGCAGATGTTCAAGAACTACCAGTCCAACGTGCTCTTCCACCTCGAAGGTACGTCACGCACTGTAACTAGACATCTTGGTCCGTACTGACTTTGAACAGCCACGGATGGGTTAAAGGATCCTTCGTAGGAGGGTTCATGAAGAGCGCCGTGAGAGGAAAGTCTCAAGATGATGGGGTGAGGTGAGAGATGCGGAAATGGGCAACACGGTTCTTGTCTCTGGGTCATGGTTAGGCGTTCTACGAGAGTCGAGTCTTCTAAATAGATGTATATACCCAAGTGTGCGCATCATCTCATCTCCTATAGTATGGCACGACCTGTGTCATATGGCAACCCTGACTGCCTTCGTCTGTGGTTCGCATCGCCCGCTTGGAATACCTACCTTCGACTTGTCTACCCGATGCCCCTCTACGCGGTGGTGTGTTCCGCTCCCAGTCACGTAACTGAACGCGGAATGGGTGGGTGGCCATAGCTCCGTGAAAAGGGCCAGTGGAAGTGGACAGACGGCGACCCCTGTACACCCGTAGGTCCAGGCGCATCTCAGCCTTGCATCACGGCAAACGCAACGCGAGAGAGTGAGACTGCGATGCCCGTCTTGCCCGCCTCCCAGTAGGACGCTTTCTTTTCGGCCCAGCCGTGCAATCCGAGCATCCAAAACGAAACAGTGCCGGCTGAGCTCGCTTGCCAGTCATCGACACCGATCTCGATTGGCCGCCGCTCCCATCGCCGTGTTAGCCTGGTCCCATTCCGATACTATTCCCAGCGCCATGCAACCTTCCGCAACACCATCGTGAAGTAGAATCGCCACCCAGCCATGGCGCCTTCAGCCGTCGACCCGTCCACACAGTCCCTGGGGGACATCCCCATGCGCGAGGAGAAGACCTATCCTCCCGCCAACATCTACCCGGTCAAGGAGTTCCGCTTCGAGGCTCACACGCCTCCCCAGCCCGATGGCAGGGAGAAGGCGCTGGCGCAACCCGCCGGCCGCGCGGCAATAGTCATCGACAATGGTGAGCCAGCAAACCCCTCTCTCCGCACATGCTTCTGCGCTGGATCACGCTGACAGGACGCAATACCCAGGCTCTTCCGCCGTCAGGGCCGGCTGGTCCTTCGAGTCGCAGCCGAGGTTCACTCTGCCCCCGATCATGGCCAAGTACAGAGACCGCAAGCTGGGCAAGACCTACTCCTTCGCAGGCGCCGATTGCTACGCCGACACCAACGCCCGTGGCCACATCAGGAACGCATTCGAGGTCGGCTCTGGCGTTGTCAGCAACTGGGACGTCATGGAGCATGTCCTCGACTGGACCTTTCTCAAGCTGGGTATGAACGCCGCGGAAGGCGGCATCGATATGCCAATCGTCTTGACCGAGGCTGTCGCAAACCTGCCGTATTCAAGGAAATGTAAGAATGCACAGTCAAACACAGATCACACACAAGCACGCTAACACATGTTCTAGCCATGAACGAGATCATATTCGAATGCTACGGTGCGCCCTCCCTTGCTACGGGGATCGATTCGTTATTCTCTTATCGGTACAACAAGGGCACGACAGGCCTGGTGGTGTCGTCTTCATACAGCTCGACCCATGTTATACCTGTCTACAACTCCAAGGCGATGCTAGCACAGGCCATCAGACTCAACTGGGGTGGCTGGCATGCGTCCGAGTACCTCTTGAAGCTTATCCGCCTCAAGTATCCCTCATTCCCCGGGAAACTCAATGCCTCGCAAGCCGAGCACATGATAAGGGACCACTGCTACGTTTCAAAATCTTACGACGATGAGGTACGGTCCTACCTTGATTGGACAGGCCTTGAGGACAGAGATGTTGTCATACAATACCCGTTTACCGAGGAAGTCATCGTGCAGAAGAGTGAAGAAGAGCTTGCGCGCATAGCAGAACGCAAGAAGGAGAGCGGCCGGAGACTACAGGAGCAAGCCCAGAAGATGCGCCTCGAGCGGCTGATGCGCAAGGAGCAGGAGCTCGAATACTACAAGAACCTGCAGGAGAGGATAGCCAACGCCAACAAGAAGGACACAAAACGTCTTCTGGACGGCGAGGACATGAAGGACGAGGCCCACCTCGAGCGGACCATCAGAGAGCTTGAAAAGTCCGTCAAAAAGGCTCGCAACAAGGACGTCGGGGGCGACGCTGAGGAAGAGCAAGAGGCTCCCGACTTTAGCCTGCTGGATGTTCCGGATGACCAGCTAGATGAGGCCAGCCTTAAGCAGAAACGCCAGCAGCGCCTCATGAAATCGAATCACGAAGCTCGTGCTCGGGCCAAGGCGGAGAAGGAAGCCGAGAAGGCTCGCATTGAAGCGGAGGAGCAAGCTGACCGAGAACGCCGCGAGAATGACCTCGAGGGATGGCTGGAAGTGAAGCGTGTGGCTCGTGCCGAAGCACTTCAGCGCATGAAGGAGCGCGACCGTCTCAAGGCCGATCTTGGGAATCGAAAGTCTCTTGCTTCACAGATGCGGATGAAGTCCATCGCGAACCTCGCCTCCGACGGTCCCCGCGGCAAACGACGCCGAGGTGGCGATGATGATACCTTCGGTGCCAACGATGACGACTGGGGTGTCTACCGAGACATCGCAATAGGGGACCAGGGCAGCGATGACGAGGACGGCGAAGAAGATTTTGAGAGTCAGGTCAAGGCTCTTGAAGAGGACTTGCTACGCTACGATGTCAACTTCACTCACGACGATACATACGAAGCCCAGAACGACTGGAGTAGATCGCTTCTACACGCATTCATGCGAGGTCCACGGCCCTTTGATGTGGGTGCCCAGTCCGAGACCCATCAATTACATCTCAACGTCGAGCGCATCAGGGTTCCGGAGGTGGTATTCCAGCCTTCCATTGCCGGAGTCGATCAGGCCGGCCTGATTGAGATCGCAGGTGATATCTTGACCCAACGCCTGGTTGGCATTCCAAGCATCAACCGGGACGACTTCCTGCGTGACATATTCTTGACCGGCGGAAACACGCTATTCGAGAACTTCGACGATAGGCTGCGTCAGGGCCTGACGGCGCTCCTCCCTGCTGGAAGCCCCCTGACAATCCGCAGAGCAACTGACCCGCTCCTGGACGCCTGGAAGGGCGCTGCAGGCTGGGTGGGCTCATCTGGGTACAACACGGCCGTTGTTACAAAGGCAGAATGGCAAGAGAAGGGGGCCGACTATCTCAAGGTGAGTCTGACTGCCTGGCTACGGCCAGTTATGCAAGCGCATCTCTCTCTATCCGTGACTTTCGTCCAATCACTCCCCTCCCAAAACAAATATTCGATCCCCTCCCCATCCCGCCTCCCAGCCGAGGGTCATGTAGGCCTGATTCGCCAGGTCGTATAGACCCTGTGAAGTTCCCCTGGGGTTGGTCAGCAAAGCAGAATCCTTCCGTCCGCACAATTGTTGCGAGTGCAACGGTCGTCGGACTTTCAAATCCAGATTAGCCACCGGGATCCAGCCGCACATGACATAAGCCAGCCTCGACCTCACTCGTCCGTGTGCCTGCTCTGTCGACCCGTCGCCAGGGTGACCCCGATCTGGGCGTTGATCAGCAACACGTGGCCGAGGCTGAAAGAAGCAACCGAATACGTGCTTCCGCTCGCTCGCTTGCCTGCCCTTGGCTGCTTAGGAGAGGGGGGGGGGGGGGGGGTCAGCTTCTTTCTCCGGCTTGCGGCCCATGGAAGCCCATGGTGGTAGCGCCGTTCCTTGTTATCCTTGCATACTACCCCAATTCACCCCCTCCATCTCCATGCCGCGGGTGTTACACCAAAACCCTCGCCCATTGTGTCGTATACTCACCGAAGCAACGCTGCCCTTTCAACGCCGAAACATCAGATCGCTGACGTAATGCATAATACAGGAGCACGAACTGGGCAACTCATGGTCTTAATGTACGGGACTGATCAGCCTTGTTCTGATTACCCCCACCAAACGGTAGCTGTCGTAGCGCTCCTTCGGGCAGTGTGGACTATCGACGAGACCAGCAAAAAGCAGACAGAGGGGGGGATGGCGCAATGATGATTTTTTGACAGATATAAGCAGAGTGGCATGCCACAAGAAAATTACCCAGCCGACAAACGGGTCTGAGGAATCTGCTCGTACGGCCCATGGTTGTGGAGGGCACCAAAGCCGAAGAAGAAGAATTGGGGGGAGGGAGGGCCTGTCTTGTACGATCTAAAGTCGGGAAAAGAAAATAGAGCGAGAGTTGAGTTGACTACGTAAAACACACCGACGTTTTCGTTTTGAGAAACCACAACGCTCCTTCGAGGAGTTCATCAACCGCATAAGCTGCTATGTTGGCTCTTTCGACCTGCGGTTGAGGCCGTGTCAAGCGTCGATATAAGTGCAGCAGCATTCGAAAGTAAGAGCAGGGGTTCCATCCGACATAGACTTTCTGTCGCAGCCTCGTACTGACTGCTCGTGGCAACTGCAGCTTGCAAATCGTAAATAGTGTCGTCACAAGAGGGATTCTCTGTCCATGTTTGGACGATCCATTCACTTCAGCACCAATGTTTCAAGAGTACGTCTCTAAGCACGGCAGTCGGCTCGTCAGCTGCCGAGTTCCAGATAGTGAACTATTCACAGGGCGGTTATCGCCCTTTCCCCTGGGGAAACACAGTGGTGCCAAAGCCATGTAAACCACAAGGGCCTGTCGAACCACACTGGTTACGTAGTAGATACAATGTTGATCGGAATCACAGCCTCTTTATAGCCATGGGATTTTCCTCACCCCTGTGAAACAATCAACCAAACGCCTAAACCTGATGTCGTCTGACACGCGTCAGATCCACCAACGCCATTGGGAAAGCATGTTGAAATCGTCTTTTGCAACCGCTCAGACCACTTGTGTGCCACGAGGCCCACGTCATGAGGCACACGGCCAGTATATCCGCATTCGACTAAATGTCATCGCGTGACAGCTCGGGATCAATGGCCTGCGTAAAGGGGTGATATGTATAATGTGAAGGCGCATGATCGCCTACCCCGTTCTTCACGTTACCGTGTGCCTCCTAAGCCCTGAGGGATGAAGACGGCGGTAAGGGTTCATGCAACCTCCGAGCGTCCTCCTCGCGACGGGGGCCTACGTCGTTCTCTGCTTTGAACTTCGAATACCCATCCACTGCACTCCCGTGAGCCCGTAGGCCAGCGACAGCAGCTGCTACATCAGCCAGGGATCCAGCCGATGGTCCGGCCGGTCCAGGCTCAGGATGATGATGGCTGACGGTATGCTGGGCGGGCCTGGGCGGCGGTGGCGGAAGATTCAAATTCGGAGGCGGCTGCGGTAGTTCGACCTGAAGATCCAACAACCGTGACTGCAACTGTATGACGTACTCTCGAAGCGCGTATGTATCGTTCTGCATAGCCTTGAAGTTGTGCTCCATTTCTCCATACTCGCGAACCTGCTGTTCTAGTTTCTTGATGTAGTGCTCCTTCCTTTGTCTGAAAGCTCGCTGTGTTTTTGTCAGTCATGGCTCACATGGCAGATAGCTGTTTGTAACAAGAGAAATCTGGGTGTGGCTAGGGGCCTGTCCGGGGTTTCGTGTGCGCCAGAGTCAAGGCGACGTGCGTCCATCGTTGTAATTAATCATCCTGGCCCGAGGGAGGAGGCTGACACAGCCCGCACTCGAAGGGAGAGCAATGAGAACCCCTCTAATGCTGGCATCTGCGCACCATGCTCTCTTCATGCCCGAAAGCCCCCGTTCCGTGTCCTCTGGTCCACTGGTCCACACAACCCCCGGGAAATCGACATGTGTATAGCATTCTGATGCGGAGTTATGCTTCACTTACCTGAGCAGCTCTGTTTTGCGCGGCTCGCTTTGATTGTGAGAGTTCTCGCTTGGCTTTCCGCCCATCAGACACGGAATCCTCGGGATCATGATCTATAAGTCCCTGGACAGCCATTGCGGATGCGGCAGAATTGGAAGGGCCCGCGCCAGTCGGGCCAGGTGGCATGATATCTGGAGCTGGCGCTATGTTGATGTCCGCTCTCAGCGAAGGGTGTATATTATTTTGCGCAGCTACACTCTGGCGGTCGTATCCATGTGGTTGCACCGTTGGGTGGGTTGATTGCTGCGGAAGGCTGGTTCTGCCGTCCTTGGAGGGAAGCTCTGTATCGTCAAGCCGAAGTGCTGCTGCCTGAGCGAGTTGTGCGCGCAATTCCGCCTCGTCTGAACGGATGCGCAAGTCAGTCGGTCTACAATGGCACACTAATGACTATGCTCGGTCGGGATGCCGGGTGTGTGGGAAAGGCAGAAGAATATAAGAACCAGTAGAAGCCGGGGCTGACTGGAGATGTGGGCCAGGATGGGAATATGTATGATAATGAAACTCTCGGACAAGGGCCTGATGGGCCTAAGAGCGGGTATTTGGTAATGAAGTAGCCGGTGAGTGGATAGAACGGAGAGGGATGTGCGTGTAACGCGAGACCGAGGCCGTCTAAGGTGGACGACTAGGCTCTGGCGCCAGCAGGTGCTGATTACATATTCGGGAAGGGATTAAACGGCCTTAGCATGACCAGAGGAGGGGTGGTGAACGTAATGGATGACCGGACATGGAGGGGTGCGGCCGTAAAGGAAAAGGAATATGGTTGGAAGCAAAGCTTGTAGGCGAAGAGAAGCGCCCGCACTCACCACTGAAGCTTGTATTGTTCTGCAAATTGTGAGTCAGCAAGCGGCCCGACGGGGATTTCTACTACAAGACAGCCCACACGAAGGAGCTTTAGTTGGGTTTTGTCCGCCTGAAGACGGGATGTCTGGCTGGGACGAGAGAAAAATAAACAAGACATCGAAAGATACTGGCACGCCGTGACTCTCCGACTACTAGCAAGCGTGGGTACAGTACCAGAAAGGGCTCAAAAGGACGAAGGTGGCGGCCGGTGGGAAGGTGACTGGGGTGTTGTGTTGTACCATCTGTGATGTGTTCGATGCGTGATGTGCTGGGCCTGGGGGTTGGGCCGGGTGATGACTGATACAAAAGCGAGGAAAAGCTAATTGCTGACCTTGGAAGAAGCCATGGTGGTAGCCGCTACACTGGCATACTCCATATCGTCGATGAGGTGTAATGACGGTCAATCTCAAATCTTGATAGATCTGGTGGAAGCTGCAGCTTGGCTGGCTGAAGGCTGTGAGACCCGGGAACGATCGACCAGATCTGGGATATGCTGGAGAGGGCCCCAGGCCACGCAGCGTGTTCCTGGCTCGCGCACGAGACCGACGTGACCGTATGTACCGATAGCTGCTGGGCTGGCTGTTGTTACAACCCGTGTTAAATGCGATGATGACGGTCCGTCAGCCAATCAAGCGAGTCCGCAGACACGCAGGCCGGCGTTTTATCGCGTAATCAAGGCCCCGATTATTCAGCGAGCAAAGAAGTACCGTGTCGGGGATTGACCGTGCAGCAGAAGCGCGGAATTCGCCCACCGGCAGTGCGGCTCGAATGAATCGCGAGATGCTACTGCTGGTGCCGCTGCTGCTGACAGCTGTCTGGTGGGCGGAGTGGGTGGTGGTCCGGGGAGGGAAAAGAAGCGCGTGCTGCTGGCGTGCTATGTATTGCCGGGATGGTTGATGGATCGAGGAAAAGTTTATTAGTCAGTCACACCACTCACAGACGCCGCCGTTCCCCTAGCTGAGAGAAAACGCGGAATGCCTGCGAGATGATATGGACGAATGGATGATGGGGCCCGTCAGGTGGCGTGTGTGTGTGTGTGTGTGTTGTGTCAATTCAGCCCGAGCTCATTAGCGGCCGCGTAGCTCGTGCGGACAACAAGGCACGTCGTAAGAACAGAAGAAGAAAAAGTGCAATGCAAGACAATCCCGAACAAGTCCGGCCCGTTCGCACTCGCCCTCGAGCCAGATGAGGCGTGCCTGGAGGCAGAGCTCGGGCTGGGTTGGCCGGGTTTGTCAGCACTTCCCGTGGCTGACCCTGACCCTGGCACGAGTTGCTGTTGGCTTCCCACACCAACAGAGAAAAATGGGACCTGCTGGCTCTGGGGGTTAATTCCGAGAGGGATTCTCGCCAAGCAGTATGGTGTGTGTGGGCGGTGGTCAGTGTCAGAGACCGCAATGACTTGCAGGCTGGCAGGGTTCGATTACATGACGGCACGAAAGAACAGGTGTTTATCATGTAGAGAGGGAGCGGAGCGGGCATCAATGTCAGGCCCAGTTAGCTCTGAGAGCTGGACTGGATGGAAGCACCGCGGGAATCCCAACACTTGCGTTGACGGTTGGCCTGTTCCAAGTTCCAACGGCGGGTGGCTTCATTCGCAAGGTACTTTGGCCACCGGCATCAGGCGTTTCGTCCGGAAGATTGAAACTGCAGTTGCGAGGCGTGGAAAGACAGAAGGGCATCTTGTTACTGCCTGTTTAGGACATCGGGGCTTTTCCTCTGGCCTGCTGGGCTCTCACTCGACGGGCAAAGTACCGCGCATCAGCTCCTGGGCACTGGAGCCTCTAATTTACCCAACGCCAGCCAGGCTGTGGCACTTCGGACTTCCTCTTTACTCCCATCAGGCCAAGGGTTGTTTCTGCTCCTGACTGGTGAACCTCGTCATCGACAGGCCTAGTAATAAGCCCGAGACTGGCACCCCGTCCCCGTCCGCCTTGCATTATCTTCTTCTTCGTCCTCCGCCCTGTCTGGTGCTGTGCTTCGCGGATTTGGGTCCAACTACCTAGGTAAAGTCTTCCTCGGTACCTAGGTAGTTAAAAGCCACTTGAAGGACCGCCGGAATTACATAACCCGTCGCGGCCGGTGTTACCATGACCGTGCTCATCACAAGTTGCCCACAGGCGCCGTCGATTGCAGGTTGCAGTGGTGCGACCACAGGGTCATGAACCGTCCTGACGAAAAGGGCACGGTATTATCGATGGCTGTCAATTCCACTTCGGCGCCCATTCCAGGCAGTTACAGGGATTGTCAGCCAGACCTTGAGCAACATCCGGCAGCTATACGCCGCATGCATGACTCCACGCAGCCGTGCGCCCAGGATGCGAGACACGCCTCCAACTGGACGATAAATACGGCTTGCATACCTGCGTGTAGCTCGAGCTGTTGATGTGGTTCTGCGGGCTGGCTGCCAACTTGCTCTGCATGATAATGTTGAGGATCACCAGGCTTCAGCGTTCCATCCTGATCCAGTGAGCCTGGACGTACTCGTACTGTAGCAGCCCACCACCCTCTGTACCCTTCCAGATCAGATGCAGGTGTGGATCTCCGTTCGTGGAGAGCATTGACGCGGCCGCAATCTACCCATGGGATCCCGAGAGCCAGAAATATCCTAAACTACGCGGGGCCGGCTTGCTCATATTCCACTCCCTTTACAGTTACTGTGTACTAGCCACTTGGCGATCGTCGGTCAGCTCACATGTCGCCCAGGTTGGTGATTATCGATTTACCTAATCAGGGAATCATAAAGCAACCTCTAGGGGTCCGGCCACCACCGAAGGGTCGCCTATGAATTGCACTTCCAATCTTAGTTGTACATAGTCTGCTTACGGCATGACCTAAAACTCCGACTAACAAGCGAGGGTTCCGGGCCTCCGTCCTACTCGGCTCTAACTACCACCCCAACCCAAGGACTAACGCTGGAGCTTGCCCTTGTTACGCTCACGCGCGTTCGACTAAGCCTTTCCAAGCTTATCCCCGGCGGCGTGGTGTACCGTCTTCCTACAGGGCTGTCAAGTTTGATCATATCATCAGAACATGAACATCATGATAGCGGGCAGCGGAGATATTGCTAAATGGATGACTAATAGTTGGTGGGTATTGCCATGTCACATTGCTTGTCGTGGCGATCCTAGTTAGTCATGTCTCGGAAACAGAAAAGATTGCCCAGGGCTCGGCCGCTTGGCTGCGTGAGCGCATAGCTGGATATCCCTCCCACGTAGAGCAATCTCGAGCCATACTTACCTCGGATCCATATGTCGAAACCTCAGACGAGAGACGCAGAGCCCAGCTAGAAACGCTTCCTCACCCGGCGTGCGCAGTGCAGAGACAGTGAGGATGTAGGAATGATAGAGACGTAGGAGGCTCACTCCGGCCACAGCCACGTACGATTTTCACATTGGCAGTACATGATTCTGTAATAAATAGCAGCATCTCAGGTCATACATCCATCGCACTCTTGCTAGGATGAATGCGCGTAGGATTTTGGATAGGCTCCATGCACTGGCCGGGCCGCCTCGATTGCATAAGCTTGTGGTTGCGTTCTGCCGCTTCGGGGAAAAGATACCGATCTACAAAGTTGTGTCCATCGTCTAATTCGTCAGTTCGGTCTCGAGGTCACGAAGATAGGGCTGCCTGCGTGGCAGGAATATGTAGGACCCCTAGGAGGACAAACGGATCGGGCATATAAGAGTAAGGGTTGTGCAGCACGCTTGATGATATGACGAACAGGCAACCTCAACGATGTGTTCTTGACCGGCTTGGATCCCTACCACGCTGTGCTACTTGCATGACCTCGAGATAGTACGTACTGCTCCTCCATTGGATTTGTTTTCTTTTCCCGGGGTAGAAAATGCCGACGCCTCATGACTGGTAGATATCCAACGAGGATAGATCTCTTAAGATGACTTGTATAGCTTGCCACCTTTCCATACATGTGTGACATTGGTCGAGTCAGTGAGGTAACTTAGATCTTGTAATGGGTTTCCAGCTACGCCTAGTATATCGGCGTCATACCCTGATTGTCGAGGTCAGCGTGTACCAACAACAGGCATCTTTGAGGAGGATCCAGTGGCTCACCTTCCTTCAGCTGACCACTCTTAGGCGCTTTGCCTCCCAGAACGTCCGGGGCTGTGGCAGTCATGGCCTCAATGGCTTCGAGTGGACTGAGACCGGCCTTGACTGCATACGTCAACTCCATGGCGTTATTGCCATGGGACAGGCGCTCTCCCGATTTACTATTCCAAGAATCCGTCCCCAGGGCAATCTTAACTCCTAGTTTAACAGCCAGATTGTAGTTAGCCCGAGTCAGAGGCACGATCTTTTTTATCTTCTCAACAACGGGCTCGGGGAATCCCCGATGGTCTAGAAAGAGGCTCTCCTGTATGTGTCGAGTTGCTACCAGGATTGTGCCCTTCTGCTTCATGATATCTGCAACTTCTTCGTCCAAATAACAGCCGTGTTCAATGCTAGTGACGCCGGCCCTGAGAGCTGCCAAGATGCCGGCCTTGCCAATGGCATGAGCAGCGACACAGCGGCCTGAGCGAGAAGCCTCCTCTACGATGGCCGTTAGTTCTGCATCCGAGAACTGGCGATCCTCCGGGTCGTCATCAAGGCTAAGAACACCCCCAGACGAACAGACTTTGATGCAACGGGCTCCCCTACGCACCATTGTCCGAACGGCTTTGAGGCACTCGTCTACACCGTCACAAAGTTGGTAGTTCCCGCCAGCTTCGCCAAAGCCATGCACGGCGCAGATTGGGAGGTCATGGACGTCGCCATGACCACCAGTGATGGAAAGCGCTGTTAAGGAGGAGTATACGTTTGGCCCGACGATGTAACCGTCTCGGATCCCGGGCCAGAGATATCCGGCGTACTGATGAGAGTCAGCAAGCCAAGATTACCCGCCCAGACTTTGCGTTGCAACACCACTTACCCCGGAGAGCTCTCGTACGCTCGTAAAGCCAGCCTCTAGAGTACGTCGTAGATCGTCGACAGTGACGGCACCAGCTAACGCTTGAGCGCCTGGCAGCAATGTCCTGTGATCACCAATAGTGCCGGATCCCAGACCCCATCCGCCGAAATGGACGTGGCAATCCCATAGTCCCGGCATCAGTACCGGCACATGCTTGAAATCAAGACTGCCGTACTTGGACGGTCGGCCTGTGAACTCGCCAACCCATTCGATCTTAGCATCTTTGATAACCAATGCTCCATGCTCAATGGGCTGCCCTCGCCCTGGAATAAGCAAGTCGCTTCGTAATGCTGTGTAGCTAGAAGTGGCGGCTTCGTTCAATGCCGCAGTTCCTCTGACCGTGGAGGATGGTGCTCCGCGAACAGGAACATCACTGTTGTGAGGGACACGCATCTTGGAAGTCAACAACAAAACTTGAGATCACCGAGTGCGGATTGACTTGAAGTAAACCTTGAAGATTGTTGAATAATGGATATACAATGCTATACAAGTACTCGCCGCAACCATACGCTGATTGCTGACATGAATCCCTCAATCAACAACCTCCTGCCACATGCTATCTAGCCTGATCTGTTACCCCACAAACTACTGCAGGCTCGCCTAGGTTACCTGGTACCTGAGACCGACTTCCACCTAAGTGCTCTATAATTCAAGCAAGCCAGTGATGACGCACACGGGAATATATATTCAGGATTGTAGTGCGATACAGCGGTACAGAGGAGATTATGGTGGATGCCATTGCCTATACGCTGAAGGGTTGGTCACAGGCGGCGCCTGTGTCACTCAGCGTACCCACTTTGCGGCTCATATGGCGTTACCTGAAATTTGATACCCGTCACTCAGCTACTTCACTCACCTTATGTCTACTGAGAAGCTGCAGGTCCCGACCATAACATCTAACGCGTTTCAGCAACTGGGAAATTGAAGCCAACTATTTCGGGTATCTTCCAATGCAAACTCTTAGAACGTGCTACAGGTGCTCCCTCACCCGGGGACCGACCACACTTGTTCGATCCACATCGTACGCACATCGACACCCTTTTAGCTGCCAGCTAGCACCATCACACCGGGCCATCTTGCAGAGGACTCAACAAGCACCTCGTCTACTGGTCTCCAGCATGTCAACCCAGACCTCTTCATCGGCGTTGCCACAACGGCCGGTACCCAAGTTCTCTGAGGGCTCGGACGAGGCGGGCCTGACCCAGAAGCTGCAGGGCCTGCTAGCATCAGCAGACAGCGAGTCCAGTGCAGTACGAGGACGTTGGAATTTGATCCCGAGCGGCGAGGGTCTGGAACGGAGCTTCAAGTTCAAGACGTTTGCCAAGACGTGGGTAAGTGGCTCGTCTTTTTGTTCCTGCGTTTTCCATTCGTCGAGACCAGCCAGAGTCTCACGTATGGGCAAGCACAACCTTGGGATGTGCTCGCGACCTGGGCGCTGTCATGCTTCAAGATGGATATTTGGGATCAAGTGGCTCCATGTCTTTAGTTGCAATGAACTAACTCGCTTTCTTTTCCCACCGAGCGCGTGACTGACAGCCTACTAGGACTTTATGACGGCAGTAGCACTACAATGCAAACTCAAGAACCACCACCCGGAGTGGTCGAATGTAAGTCACAACCAGCGTGTCAAGTTCTTCTTGAGTTGCGCCAACGTCTATGTGCCCTTGGTTCGGTCATCCGGGCGGTCCATGTCATCTTCCATTCCACGTACCCGCGCCGCTAGAGATATCACCACCGCGGTAGCCAGGCGTAATGAATGGCGTGATAGCCAGTGATGCAGGAAAGCTTGACTAAAGCGCCGTCGATGTGACTTCGCTGATCCCAGAAATCCAACCCCCCCTTTACCCTGCATGTTCTACTTCGCACTTCCCTTCCCTATGAGATGCCACCCGCTAATGCCGCCCGCTGCGTCTCTCTAGGTCTACAACACAACCTTCATCCGCTGGAAGACGCACAGCCCGCAGGGCCTCTCGGCGCTCGACGTCGAGCTGGCGGCCATCTGTGACAGCCTGGCTCGTGACTTTGGCGAGGTCGTCGACAAGGATGCTTCCAGCGAGCAGAGCTGCAGTCTGGGCAGCGGGCTGGCTGATGCTGCAGCGTCTAATGCTGGCGACTGCTGCATACCGAAGCCGAAGCCGAAGCCGAAGCCGAAGCCAAAGGCCTAGGGCAAACAACCTTGTCTATTTTCGAGATGCTGGTACGGGTGGTTGGCTGTATGGACGGACGGACGGATGGGTGGATGGGGGCCTTGCATTGCATGACATGAAGTTTAGGATTCGCTTGATCCAGGTTCGCGCAGGTCAGTACTTACGGTGAATGCTTTTGGCCATTGGGCAGTCCGCTTATCTGCTGGTGAGCATGTTTCATGGTGTAGCGGCTAGCGGACTGATGGGTGTATATGTCATTGCCTGGGTATTTTGGTGCCGTCTTACTGCATATCCAAGAGAGCGGGATACAAAGACGACCGGCCAAGAATCCCCCCACGATGATGACCTGGTCGCAGAAAATATTGTGTAATTATAGACCTTCCCACCTCTGAGGCGAGAAGGGTTTCTCTTCATTAGGTTTTTGTGATCTATGTGGAATACCTCGTCCCAAAATTAAACTGTATACAAAGCTCGCCGGCCCCCAAGTTATGTACAGAATCAACGAATGCCGCGGGACCTCGTACGCCTCATTATGCATCATGCTCTCCGAATGCTCTCATTCCGCGTAGCACTTCTTCTTCTTCTTCTTGGGGACTTGCCCCAGTGTCGCCCGAGCTTATTAGGCTCGAGATGCTTTCTAATTTGGTAGTGGTTTTCACCGAGTGCCACCAATCATGCCACAAATCAACTCGTTTAGTTGACCTTCTTGGCCTTGAGAGCAGCAAGCTTTCTCTCGCGGCGCTTCTTGGCAGCCTCGGGACCGGACTCGGTGTCGAGTAGCAGGTCCCACCAGCGGAAGCTCGACGAGTAATTGCCAATGAAACGCTCGTGGTGCACGTCATGGTGGTGAGCACCAGCCCAGAAGGGGAGGAAGTGGTGCAGACTCCAGGGGAAGTCGTAGCCACTGTGGGAGTCGATGGCCTGGAAGAGGCGGCCAACGATCCACATGTACATGGTGAAGAGGTGCAGGTCACCAGTCAGGGACACCCAGAGGATGGGGGACCCGACGGTTCCCAAGGCGAGCAGCATAACCTCGATGGGCGAAGCATACTCAGCAGCCAGACCGAAGGGAGCAGAGTAGGTGTGGTGAAGCTTGTGGATCATCTTGTAGAGCGGGCCGTAGTGCAGGGCGCGGTGGAACCAGTAGTGCCAGGTATCCTCCATGACGAAGAAGACGGCAATCTGGAAGGCCATCTTGCCGAGCGATGGGAAGGGCACGCCGTAGTCCATGCCAAAGTAGGTAGCGATGGGGTGGAAGAGCCAGATCTGGGGCAGCTCGACGGTGAAGTGGCTGAGCAGGACCAAGCTGGCGCATTCCCACTGCTCCTTGAGGGTGGGGATCTTCTGGTTCTGAAGCTTGTACTTTCGGAAGTAGGGAATGCGGTCGATGATCATCCAGGGCAGCGAGCGGCCGAAGTAGATGACCTCGTGCATGACGAAGCTCATGATTCCGGTGGCGAGGGTGTCGTTCTGCATCCAAAGGTACCAGGCGGCCCAGAGGCGCTCAACGATGTTGAGATGGACATTGTACTTGGTGACCTCCTCCAGGACGCCGGAGAAGGTGTCAGGGTGGGTGAAGGCGCCCGCGATGGTGGCATTTCTGTAGACGCGAGTTGGTCAGTAGACGTACGCGTCGCAAGTTGCGGTCTGGGGGAGGAAGGGGGGAGGGCGAGGCACGTACATGGACGCCATGGTGAGGGGAGGCGATCTCAGGGGAAGCTAAGGAGCGTATGTGCTCTCGTCCGGCGGCGAAGCGGAGGCGAGGGAGAGACGGAGGCGGCTGCGATCAAGGCAGCCTTTTGGAAGGAATGTCGGGACCCTGAGAATCTTTGGAATTCTTTATAGGGTTCTTCAGAGGAAAAGCAGCGCGGGTCGAGGAGGCGATAAGGGGCGCCCCGGGAGATTTTTGAGCCTTGTCAATTTGATTGAGCCAATTAAATTCCCACCCCATGGTGGGACGATACGGATTCCTCAGTTCCGGCCCCAAGCAGCAATCGACAAAGTCCACTAGCCCACCCCCAGCCAACCAGCGGCAAACCCCGTTGTGGCGCAAACAATGGCCCCCAGACGCCTCTCAAGCAACTGCCCGGTGGAACTGGAAAGCAGCCGCCCATGACAACAACCTAGACAGCAAGGTACGGGCGATCCTCCAGCAGCAGGAACGAGAAGATCGCGGCCCCGCAGCAGGGCTGTCTAGTCGGATCAGTGCTCGACAGCGGCCCCCCGGTAGCTTCAACCGTGGACGCACCACCAATCACCACGGGTCGTGCCACCGGCCTCAAACCATCTGACGTTTTCAACGTTTTGACAGCTGCTCCAGTCTTTCTCTTCTTTCCCAAGAAGGGCCGCCAGGTCCTATCGTAACTTATGGGGAATGAACCGTTGATCGCGTTTCGAATCGGACGGGGCACACATGGTCGCCGAGCAAGTTTTAGCTGAGCGTGACCTGTTGTATTGTATATTTGCGTGGTGGCCAAGTGTATGTTTTGGGCTATCGGCTTTGTTGGACAGGTGACGCCACACATCGGCCACAGGGCTGACTGGCCGAGGCCGGGCTCGATCGTCCGCCATTTGGATGACTTCACTGCTTTTGAACCTCCTGCACCCGGAGCTAAGCTACAGAGTAAACAACCAGACCCAGGACCACCTGGTCTTCTCCTCCCACTCCCTTCTCGCCGTCCGCAGCTGCCTCTCAGCACGGGGCTATATACTCTTTCGTATTCGGGTTTCGTAATCGCCGTGCAAAAGGCCCTATTCGTCCAGCCCGAGGCGCCCCGACACTTCCCCAACAGGCGCATCGCATCATTCGATCATCACACCGTTGTCCCCGGCCCGGCCAGCAACGATGAATTCGTCCTCACCTTAGGACCCACATAAATCTCCTCACACCATCCTCGTCTCATCCCTTTCGGAAAGGGCAAAAGATGTCGGTTGTGGCAGAGTGAGTCAGCCTCGTGCACGCCCGTCGCGTCCGTCATATCATCTGTACTGACAAACACCCCCCGGCAGCCAGGTACGGCGCCTGGATGCGCAACTGGATCGCATCCCCTTCACCCACCTGGAGCCTCACGACGACGACTTCACGTCGCAGGCCTCTACCCGCCTAGACTCGCCACGCGTCAAGGACCTGTTGCGTGTCATCAAAACCCTGTCGACGACTAGCGCAGCCCAGCCCGTTCTGCCAGCATGGCGGCTGCAGGAGCTCCTGGCCCAGGTCAACCTGGGCGTTACTATCAGCCAGGACTTTGGGCCAAATCAGTATGAGGCTGACCTTGAGTGGCTCCTGGTCAGCAAGGCTACCGTACATACGTACGGCATCATCATGGACACACTGCTCGACCAGATAATTCCCCTGAGCGACCACATCTGGTATTGGGATGACGTCCTGTCCTCCCGGTCCTATAGCACCCTCTACATGGTGCAGACATCGCCTTGGCGATTCTGGGCCTGGTCACTGGACATCTACACGGACAGCAAGGATCGCTTCCGCCGCCGTTCGTCGGGTGCGGGGGGGATTACTCAGCAAGGCATCAAAGAGCAGGTCACCACCAGCATCTCGGAGAGGTGGCGGCAGTTCTACGGCATTGTTCGTGAGAGCATCAGAGAGAAATCGCTTACCAATGTTCAGCGGAGAATCATGTCCCCAGCTGCCATTGCCCGATCGGAAGCACGGAAGAAACAGGCCAAGCTAAAGAAGTTCCGAGACATCATGTCAAGCGGATTAGGCGTGCTCATCGACGAAGGACTAGCATTTGGGGGTAACGGCAGCGACGATGGCAAGAGTGACATCATCATGTCGAATAATCAGGAATGGAAAGGCGTGGTCGAGCGGAGTGTCGCCCTGATGGACATGGTCTTAAAGGACGTCCTGGCTCTGGAGTCGGGTGTCGCCGAGTTCGAAGATAAAGTCTTCGCCGGCGTCGAAGAAGACCCCGAGCTGTCGATCCAGGTCGAAGAAGACGAGAGCAATCGGCCGGCCGTCGTCGCCAGGCGGCTGCACGCCCTTCTCGCGACACATCTCCCAGGGCACCTAGAGGCAACCGAGCTGCTCGTAGCTGAACATGGCCGACCTTCCAGACTTGTTCGCTACTGGCTCCCGGCAACTGCGCTTCTTCTCTCCTCGACAACAATCCTCCGCATAGTTGTGAACCGGCAGCAGGAGATCATCGAATGGATCAGAGATTTTGGGACCACCGTCAGAGACTTCTGGTTCAACTGGATAGTCGAGCCCAGTCGCAAGGTGGTTGCCACTATACGCCACGACTCGAACAGCGAGATTGCCATCATGAGCCGAGACAGCCTGCAGGCGGACCGGGACAGCCTTGAAAGGATGGTTGTTGACTTTGCCGTGGACAAGCCGATGGCAGCCACAGGGGCCTCGTCAGTGTCTGAGTCTCAGATCGCAGAGATCCGGGCCAAAGTGAGAGAAGGAGACGTCACGCCAATCTTACGTGCCTACGAGAAGGACCTCCGAAACCCCCTGACCGGGGCGGTCCGTGGGGACCTCGTCCGGACGCTGCTCATCCAGGTCCAGAAAACCAAGGTCGACGTCGAGGTGGCCATGGCGGGGATCGATGCACTACTGAAGAGCCAGGAGTTGGTATTCGGGTTTGTAGGACTGACGCCTGGCATCATCGTCTCGATCGGCATGATGCAGTACCTCCGGAGGCAGTTTGGAGGGCGAAAGGGTTTCCGCGACGAGCGGAGTGCCGGCAAATGTGTGCGTGTGCTCCGAAACATCGACCGCATTCTGTCGGAAGCTACGCCGTCTCCCAACAACCTTCTGTCGTACAAAGACCACGGCCTGCTGGTGTGCGAGGTTCATGTCCTGCGACGGCTGGTGCACCCGCTCGTCCCGGCCGAGATCGAGAAGGAGTTCTTGGAGGATCTCGACGACCTGGCAAACCTCAAGGGCATACAGTCGCAGATGCGAGCTCTGGACCGTATCCGATGGGCGTATGCAAAATGGTTGAAGTAGCACCAGAGGGCGTGCCAGTCGCCAGTGCCGTTACTTAGCCTACCGAATAACATATGACTATCAAACAACCAGAATGCATCCCCTGAACTGTGTATGTTGTAGATTGTAGACGCGCGTTGTCGTGATTCTATAGCAATGCGAGGACTGCCAGGGCAAGAGCTCCTCGGTTGAAAGCGACAGCAATTACGGGTTGGGTCACAGCTACTGGCGAGAAGACGAAGACCCCGAGTTCCTACGATAGTAGTTACACTTGGCATCAAAGGCGAGGGAGGCAAGGGGGCAAGTGACGAGGATGCCGATGGACGTTGAGGTAGTATCTACCGCTACGGTTTGAGCTCGAAGAATGGGCACGGGCAGTTCCCGGTGGCACAGCAGACATGGCAGGATGGCTAGGCTTGCATGAGGATGCTACCTTTCATCGGGTCTGGTCACGCGCGAGTCGGGCATGTGAGGCTAAGCTCGCAGTCGGGTCTCCATGATCGGGGACCTTTCATCAAAAGCGCAAGTTGCACTTGTGATGCTTGCCGGGTCACCCTAGGAAGTCATGTCTTGGGCCCCGCTAGCGCACTGCACGTCAACCTTCAGGGGATGGACTCGACAGGACTGGCACCTCTGCCCCTGTGACGGGGACCCAACACTTTGGGAAGATGCCTGCAGGGCGGCGATACCGTAGATCCGGTACATGCGCAAGTTATGCGATTCCGTTGTTGATCTGAAGTGACCTACTATCTGCGACACGGACTTTTGTTTCGCAGACTCGACGCGTAGGCCGCCATGCGGTATAAGTCGCCCTACCGGCCGCCAGAGACGTGACGGGTCCTGAGGAAGAAAGGGACATGCATGGGAATGGCCCGGCAGCGACGTCGGTGGCTACAGCTGCCCCGCCATCGAGTCCCCCAGGCTCTCGTCTGTGTGTATGTACGTACATAATTTACATGCCAGGCCCCTGATTAACAGCCACAGCGTCCCACAGCGTCCGCCAAACCACTTCGTCATCTTGCAAGGAGAGCCCCATACCTGCCATCAGCAAACCTGGGAGCCGGAGTTCAGTTGGGTGTATGAGTGAGCCGCCGTTCGGTAGCAAGACCGTTGGGTTATTGTCGCATTGGCATGGCATTCGCTACACGTCTTTAGATTTACCATGGTAGATAATCCTTGAGGACATGACATCCATTGCCTGCACGGCTTACGTACCCAGCCGAACCAACACCCAGAACCCACGTTTTGGCACCTCCCGTTTTGGTAACGTAACTGGCGAGACTAGTACTCGCTGCAGACCAAGGTACCCAAGTTAGGCCGTACCAATCACCAAAACCGCCTGGGGGGGAGGCAAGCGTCGTTACTGCGGCCGACTGACTACACACTACGCTCTACCACACTACACTGTACTACACTACACTACACCACACGTCGCACGTCTCCTTGTCTCACGATTAAATCGCGACGACCCCCCCCCGATCTCGACTACGAACCACCCCACGACTCCGTACCGCGATCCGAATCCTCCATCCTCCCTCTCCTGACCGCCTGCGTCTTCCACTCTTCACGTGAGCACCGGCAGCCCGTTCAACACCCCCAAGTCGCCAGACGGCATCCCAACAATTGTTCCCGCAGGCGACAGATCAAGCCCCCGGCCAGAACCGCCATCATGTCAGGCAACCGCAACTATGACTTCCTGGTACATCTCCCCTCCCCAACCCCATGCTTTCTATACATCTGTGTCTCTCTCTCTCTCTGTGTGTGTGTGTGTAAATACGTGATGGCCGCGGCCTCTGCTGACAACCTTGCCTCTCCAGATCAAACTGCTCCTCATCGGCGACTCAGGCGTCGGCAAGTCCTGCTGTCTGCTGCGGTTCAGCGAGGACTCGTTCACGCCCTCCTTCATCACCACCATCGGCATCGACTTCAAGATCCGGACCATCGAGCTCGATGGCAAGCGCGTCAAGCTGCAGATCTGGGACACCGCCGGTCAGGAGCGCTTCCGCACCATCACCACGGCCTACTACCGCGGCGCCATGGGCATTCTACTGGTCTACGATGTGACCGACCAGAGATCCTTCGATAGTAAGCGAGAACCCTCACCTTTGCACCCTCCTTCCTTTTATATATCTCCTATATACCACCGGTCCTCGCTTCTCGTCGCCTGAGACGTGCGGGGACCGCAGGTTATAAGACATGGTCATGACGGGGTCACTAACCACCGTTGCGCCCTCCCTGCAGACATCCGCACCTGGTTCGCAAACGTAGAGCAGCACGCCACCGAGGGCGTCAACAAGATCCTGATCGGCAACAAGTGCGACTGGGAGGACAAGCGCGTAGTGTCCACGGAGCAGGGCGAGGCGCTGGCCAAGGAGCTGGGCATCCCCTTCCTCGAGGTCTCGGCCAAGAGCAACATCAACATCGACAAGGCCTTCTACAGCCTGGCCGCCGACATCAAGAAGCGCGCCGTCGACAACCAAAAGTCCGAGCCCGCAGGAGGCGCCTCGGGCGTCAACGTGTCGCAAGGAGGAGGCTCGGGCGGTCTGGGCAAGTGCTGTTAATCCGGTCGGAGAGGACAACAAGATGATGGGAACGATGGCCGCCCAAGAGAACGGGACCGGCGCAGCAAAGCGTGACGAGAGAGGCAGAGGAGCGGCGGAAGGAGAAGAAATACATGTCGAGGTTCTCAGGGCTTGCATTGTACTAAATACCACAGCTGCACGCGAATGATAGACTGCTGGATCGGCTCAGGAGGGATGCTTTCGGAGGGTTTTGAACGAGGTATGCCTTGCTGGTGGATCAGGACCCCAGCAAGCAATTATTTCCTGGAGGGTACGAGAGGGGCATTTTATCCTTTCTTTGGAGGCGGAGGACGAGAGGGGAAGGAAGAGACGAATCTGTTCCTGTGTCTGTCGAGCGTGTGCATCGCCGCATAGCCAGCGCAGAAGACCGGGGGATGTGAGAAAGGGGGATTGCAGCACCAAGTGCCGAACAATGCTCCCCGTCAACCAGGGTGGGAGTAAAGAAGCAAAGGCACACAGAGCAGATCTATACCGAAAGCACAAAGAGAGCGAGAGCGAGAGCGGCCCGGAAAGGTTCGGTTCAGCGCAGGGAACAGAGCAAATCTTTGGGCGGAGTTTGGTTGATATGGGTTCTTAATACAGTTCTTTTTGTTACCTGGGGTGGCCCTCAAACCCTCCCCGTGGGTGCTGCATTGTGAGACTTGTTTTATGTGTGAAGCTGGATCTGCTCATGCCGGTTGAGGCTACTCTGAGATGGACATCTCCAGGTGGAAAACTCCCAAGCGCCATGTGTGACTCGGGAACCTGATACGGCATAGGGTTGCGCATGGAACCATACTGTTTCTGTTCTCCTGACGGGTACTGTTCTCAGGTTGGGTTGTTATTGTACAGTGATTACCACAGGTATGATACATTTAGGGTCCGGCTCTCCTCCCACTCCACGGCATCGACACCGGGCTGGCCCATCCTGAGGGTCAGTTGCCGACGGTGCCAGTTCCGCACAAAGCGCCTGGCCTCGGCCTCATCCAGGAACGGGACGATGAACCGCGGGTAAGATCTCTGCTCCTCCATGCCAGGCACCACCGTCCACGGGTCCTGGGCCATCGCGGCGTCCGCACCGTCCTCCCGCTGCTCCTCGATGTCTTGTTCCTCCACCTCGCCCTCGTCCTTCCCAGCAGGCCCTGACATGGTGCGCATGGCCTGCTCCTGCAAGGCCTGCTCGATTCCGAGCTTGTCCGCCGATTTGAGCCCGCTCCTGCCGAACGGGAAGATGCCGCCCTGCCCGTGCTCGCCGCTCCTGCCGTCGCCCTCGAGGTTCATGACCCGCCACGCCAGGTTCCGCTCGGCGCCGTCCTCCCGGATGGCCGCGCGCAGCATGTCGACGCTCATGCGCCCGCCGTCCACGACCACGAGCACGAGGAAGCGCGAGCCGGCGCGCCGGCGCAGCTTGTCGACGATGTCGCCCGAGCGCTCCAGCACCCGCTGGACCTGCGTGTAGGCGTCGACGATCTCGAGGTCCCAGCGGCCGGCCGGGCTGACGAGCGTGAAGGACTCGGCGTCGCGGCGGGTGGCGTCGCCCTGGGGCAGCACCCCGCGATACTGGGAGCCGGGCCGCCGGCCCACCCCGGGCGTGGTCTGCTTGGCCAGGGCCCAGAGGCGGCGGGCCTCCTCGCACCAGGCGGCGGCGGCGGCCCGGCTGTCGAACAGCACGTAGTAGTGGCCCAGCGGGTCGAGCGTGTGCGGGTCGCGCGCCGGCACCACGCGCCTCAGGCCCGCGACCCAGCCGGCGACGTGCCGCGACTGCGCGGCCCCGACCCGGTAGAAGTCCGACTCGTTCAGGTGCTTGGACGCCGCGCCCAGCACGACCATGGCGCTCGTGTCCCGGTCGCGGTCCGCATCCACGTCCACGTACGTGATCTGCCGTGGCGCGTGGCGGAGGGCCTCGTCGGCCGCCGCCGCTTCGGCGCTGCCGGGTTCGGCAGGGCCCAGGGGCGAGCGCAGCTGCGAGGCCCAGGTGCTGCTGCGCTGGACTTGGGAGGACGCGGCAGCCCGTTGCTTGGCCTCGTCTGGGAAGAGTCTGGCAAAGAGTGATTTCTCCTGCGGCTTTTCTGGCCCCTCCTCGTCCCTTGCCTGTCGTTGTTGCCGTTGTGGTGGCGGCGGCGATACTTGTTGGGTGTCGGTCTTGTCGCTGCTACTCCATCGCCGGGTGGTGGTCGAGAAGCGAGCTCGCAGGCTACGCGGTCCTCGTCCCTGTCCTCGCAGAACAGGACGCCATGCTGCAGCTATGGTGCGCGCCGTCAGGGACCGCGGGAGCTGTAGCTGTCGTAGGACCATGGGATGGTGCAATGGACTGTCCGGCGCATCGCGTCCAGTCCTGAGAATGGGTGGTTTTCGCCGGAAAAGGGTTGAAGCTCTGGCCCTGGCACCAGAGCTTGGGAAACTTTTCGGCTTTGGCTTTTAGCGGGCCCCCGGACGAGGGAGGTAGGTGCCTTGGCCAGCGAGACAGTGTGCACAGGAGGGGGGCCTTTGGCACTGTGTGTGCTCTTCTTGCACCTGTAACTAGGCCCGAAAATCTTGACAATTGGGCAGTCAGTGTCCCACATCCACACACAAGGACGAGTGGCTTGTAGAGAGTGTTTCTTCAATTCTTTGCTAGTGCTTGAATTTCTGCTATAATTGATACCCTCCGAGTTGTTTCTCATACGAACATGAGTCACTCGTTTCCCGAGCTAAGATTGAGTCTGTTATACGTCGACCTGGAGCCGCCTGGCAGCAATACATCCCCTACCAACAACACTTGAGAGCTGGAATATCCCCATCTGGCCCCCGTGACATCTGGTGATCAGTTCTCGCCATTCCAGCAGGTTGACAAGTCATATACCAGTCAATACTGGTGGTCGCCGCGCATAATAAAATAAATAAAAACCCCTTCTACATCAGGGGTTTTTTGAGACCTCTCTCGGGTGCGACTTCCTAACGACTACACTACGACAAAGCAGCCAACATGAAGACGAAGGCCGTCGAGGGCAAGGTGCGTGCCCAAACGCAGGACTATGAGAGGTTCCCGAAGCACGCTGCCAAGATCTTCATTCACCAGACGGTTCTTTATGAATCAGGCCTCCAGATTGGCCAGCGATGCATCATAGAGTCCACCCTCGCCAACGACAGGAGCAGGCGCCGGGAAGCCGTTGCCTGGAACTCGGTCGACAAGGCACTGGCCAAGAGCGTTATTGTGCTCAGTTCCGTGATGAAGGCCGCCGCTGGACTGGAACTGGGAGACTCCATCCGTGTGTCGAGCGCCGGCGAAGTGCCGGAAGCCCAGACAGTGGTGGTCCGAGATGTTACGCCACATGCTTCTCCAGTTGTTCCCGAGGAGCAGAAGTCTTGGTCGTGGAATATCGAGGCTGCACTTGGTAAGCTTGGATCATGCCAGCTAGCCGTATGATTATTGCCAATACTGACAACTGGCATAGAGAAGGCTGACTACGTGTTTCCTGGTCTGGCTCTGGAGAACATCGTTGGGAAAGGGCCCAAACGATCCTTTGTCGTCGAGACTGTAAACGGGCGCAAAGACAATGTAGCCAAATACTGCTCCAGTACCCGGGCGAAGTGGCCTGGCGATGATGCAGTGGAAGTCGACGGCGCCCCCGGAAAGCTCGAGATTGTCGATATTCTACCCGGCATGCAAGCACCCGTAAGAGCTCTCAATCGCTTCTTCAGGAATTTCTACACAGATTATCCCCCAGCATTTGCAGCCGCCGATCCTAGCTGCGCCATTGTCGTGGAAGGCAGCCAAGGGACCGGGAAGTCCAAGCTTCTAGAGCAGGTAGCTGCCACTCGATGGGGCAGAGTAATACGAGTCGATGATGGCGACAAGCCAGCGGCAATCCAAGAACATTTTAGGAATGCCATAGACTCGGAAGAGCCACACATTATCCTTATAGACGACATTCAGAATCTTGTGGGCGAGACCAGGGCCAACCGCGAAGGAGCTACAAAGGCCATCCGACGCGGCCTTGAAGAACTAGCAGGCCTCACAGCTAAGAATGGCCAACGCCCAAAGGTTGTCGTCGTTGCCTCCTGCCGCAACTTTCTGGAGGATCTGCCCGAAAGTCTTAGGAAGCCAGGTCATTTTGACGAATGTGCGAGGCTGGCCATTCCCGATACATCTGTCAGGAAGGACATTATCCGCCTGTATGCAGCGAATGTTTTTCCTGCTGCAGAAGCCGAACAGTATATATCTGACGTTGGTGACCGGACACACGCATATACCGGCGAAGATCTCGTGCGTCTGCTAGCTCGCGCTCTCAGACTTTCACAAACAGAGACTGGCGAGTCTACCGGACCACAGCCGACATCCTGGGCAGGTCTTCAGCAGGCTCTACAAGAGGTTCGCCCATCAGCCATGCACGACATCAACTTGAAACCGCCTTCTGTTAGATGGAAGGATATCGGAGGGTACCAGGAGGTCAAGAGCACACTGCAAGTGGCTTTGAGCAAACCGCAGGGTGGCATCGCCTTATACAAGCCATCGAAGGGTGTACTGCTATATGGTCCTCCCGGATGTTCCAAGACCATGACAGCGCAGGCAATGGCAACAGAGTCAGGTTTCAACTTCTTCTCTGTCAAGGGTGGAGAGCTGCTGAATATGTATGTTGGTGAGACAGAACGTTCCATCCGGAATCTCTTCGCCCGGGCCAGAGCAGCATGTCCCAGTATCATCTTCTTTGACGAAATCGACTCGATAGCGGGATCGAGAGGCGTGGGAGGGGGTTCAGCCGGCGGGGGGGCAGGTCTCACGACAGCACTAACGACGCTACTCACCGAGATGGATGGGTTCGAGCAACTGGGCGACGTGTTCGTCTTGGCCGCCACAAACAAGCCCGAGTCTCTAGATCCAGCCCTGATCCGTGCGGGACGGTTCGACCAGCTGATCTACGTACCCCTCCCTGATGACATGGCTCGTGAGGCGATAATCACAAGGAAAGCACGGGAGTTGAAGTTCCCTGATGTTGATATTGACGTGCTGGTGAAACAGACGGATGGGTATTCAGGTGCTGAGATTACGCAGATATGTGACCAAGCGTTCAAGCCCCTCGTTGGGCAAGACGGGACTACAGACGGAGGAGCGGATGCCATGCAGATGCTAGAAGCAGCCATCAAGAGGACTCCGAAGGGAGTCACGAGCCAGATGTTGGCCCATTTCGTGGCATGGCGTCTCTCCATGTCGATGATCGGATGAGTGGGATGATTTTCACATCAGATTAATCACAATAGAGTAGATATGGTTGGCGAATCTAGATGGATTGGAATGGCATTGAACATTTCTTAGTCACATTACGACAACGTAGTGAGGCTGCTAAGGCAGACCGGCAGGGAAGGGGAATTGTAGTTTTCTATCAAGGACCCGGAAGAATTTCCCTTTGCATGCCGGACAGCACTAAGAACATAATCCAAGATTACGACTCTGAATTACAATTTTGTATACACAAGGTTAAAAGCTAGGTTTCAAAAGCAAAACTAGACCAACTCCTAATCTTTTTGCCGTACACGAAGAATAGAAAAGGAGCCGGCGCCAGCCCTATGCAGAGAAATGCCAGTAACGACGATGCCCAGGCAACTCCCAACTGGTCATACATTATGTTGGCGAACAGAGGGAAAGAGCACGCAATCAGACTTCGCACAATGACATGGATCGACATCGCGCTGTTGGAGTGGAATTGGTACACGTCCACGATGTACGAGATGCCGGGCACGAAGATGAGCATCAAGCCGAGTCCGATGAAGTAACTCGCGATGACCTGCGATGCTGGATGGACATTTCCAGACCACCCAAACCAAAGCAGGGATGGTGGTAGGATTACTCCTCCGGCCATCATTGGCGGCAGCCGGAACTCAGGTGGTGGGGGAGCACCCTGTCTATGCGCGCAGGCTTTGTACCACGTCAGGGTGAACACCGACTGTGTCCCCCATGCGGAAATGATTCCACACATAACAGCAATGAAGGGCAGCGAGCTGGTCTGAACCGACCAACCTCGCTGTCGAAAGGCTGTCGGGAAAGCTTGGAAGGAGAGGTACAGCGTGCCATATACAAGTGTGAGATAAACGGTGAAGATCATCAAGATCGGTTCCGTAACGAACATCCGAATCGGCTTGGTCAGGTAACGGTAGATGATGTCCTTAAGCTCAATGCGAGTCTCCTCCGACTTGGCGTGCAAAGCCCAGTTGCCTGTGTCGAAACGGAGCCTTCTAGCTTTGTTCCTTAGGATCATCCGACTTGACGATTCGCGCACCGTAAAGAGAGCAGCTATCCCAAAGATTGCTGTTATAATCAGCGTTGCCCATGCAGTCCAACGCCATTGGGACCTTTGAGAGGAGATATAAGCACCGGCGATAGGGGCTATGGTCGCCCCTACGTTGATGCAGATGGACGAAAGTCCCAGAGCCACACCTCGCTGTATAGGCTCGTAGAGTTCCACATACATCCCTGATACCACGGCAAAGGCGCCACTGCCAAATACGCCAGAGAGGAAACGACAGATCAGGATGGTTCGCACATTCTCTCCCAAGGCTATGGGAAGCTGGAAGACGGCCAAACCAATTACACCGATGGCGAATACTAGAACGTGCCCAAACAACTCAGACATGGGCCCGAAAAAGATTGGCCCAGCAAAGAAACCGAGGATCCAAAGGGAGACGGCGAGTTTCATAACGATGATGGGCACATCAAACTCCGCGGCGGTAATTGTGGCAGCGGGGGCAAAGACGCTGGACCCGAAAGAGACGCAAGCAATGACCGAAGAAGTAACAATGACGAAGAAGACCTTCTTCCTGGGCGGCCAGTTACGAGGGCATTCGGGGTCGTCCGGTCCATCCCAGCCAACGATATTATTGTGGTATTGCTCTCCATTCAGTTTTCTCTTATTATTCTTAGTCGGGTTGGGAGTTGGTTCTCTCGATGCGTCGGCAGAACTTAACGCGCTGCTTTCTTCCTTGGCTACGGGTCTGTCTTCCGAGGCGAGGACTATAGAAGGCGCTCTGCTTCCCACAACCGTGGACGTCGCCGATGTAGGAGCTGTCATTTCGAGCTGGGGTTCACCGTTTATTACGAACGGGCATGGCTGAAGGCTCAAAAATACCCAGAGGCCAGGAAAAAGTCTTAAATGGAAAGGAGAAACCATAGAATCTCGTCATGATGGCCTCACGATAACGAGCTTTCCGGTCCACTACGGCAAGAGCCACGACCTTACGATACTATTACGCACAGGGAAGATAACGAGCCGTACTTGCACATCGCGAAAACGCGAGCATCCACTCGGCCATCAAACGTCTATGAATGCCGCCGAGAAAGACCGTGAAGGTGGATCTCTTCCCTTAAGGCCCAAGGATTTGGTAAGGCTAGACCCCTGTCAAGTCATTGGATGCATCTCCCCTTAGCTCCCGTCACTATCGCGAGCCGACGGCAAGACGGGTTCAAACAAGTGTTGCGGCATTGTTCACCGGCGCCTTAGATAAGCAAAACTCCACGTATCTCGACTAAAGCATTGGTTTCGATGCTGGGTAGAGAACCGGTGTCGGCTTGATTGGAAGCTCTTTTGGGACATCCCTTGTTAGGGGTCAATGGCACGATTGTGTCAAGCCATTTTTGGTGGGCCATAACCTTATTAATCATTTGCAGGGTTACTAGGATAATTCAGCAACAACCCCGGGATTTCCATATCCAGTCTCGTTGTTATACTATGGTAAGCGCCGGATCCAAGAGGCGGATGACACTCTTGGCCATGCCGAAAAGAACCACCTCCCGCTCCTTGATTCGTGGCCAAGATCGTACCTGGAGTTGGCTATACGCCAGTGCAATTATACTCTCGATCCAGCATAGTAAGCTGAAGGACACATTCGTGCAAGTGGAAGGCGCATTTACATCCATTGAGATTATAAGGCTATTGGACGCCTGTATCATCACTGAATAGTTCCATGGCTTAATGAGGCATAGAAGTACTGATCAAAGCTACCTAGTAGCACAAACCACTGCTCTCCACTGCAACGGCAATGTCGTGTTGTAACTTAATTTGTAATACTTCCGTGAGCCTTGCAGGTACCGCTAACAATGTTCTCCGCTAGTCCTCTTCCGTCGCTCTCCTCAGGTTACTCTCCTCAGGTCACTCTACAAGGAGACCAGGACTTGCGTCTCCTCTGCATGTTCTTTCCAAGCAGCGTATACCACACTGTCCTTGGCTCGGCGCATGGCTCAATCACTTGCATTGAACTCTTCAGGGTATAATTCGCCTAGACAAGCCACAAGTCCCTCCGGATTCGTTGGCAAATACCGGTGCGTCTGGGAGACCATATAACAACAAGATTTAATCTTCGCTGTTCTTCAGTATTTCTTCTGCAGACGGTAGAAAGCCCGGCGGCCCTCTCCGTATATGAGTGGAATACTAACCTGGAAGATACCCAGCAGACAGTAGGCTAAGTCCTCGAATCGAGTGGTGTCTCTTTCTGTTGCTCAGAACATTTTCTTGGCAACGTGACAAGCGTGCAGCGATCCGCCCTCCAAAAGGCGCTCCCCTATCCCCGGTCATGATGTTGAGCTCTTTCTTGAGGCTGCGCTTGGTGCCAATTTCAGCCCAGTCTCCAGCGTAGAACTTCCCAGAGGCTGGTGCAAGGAGTCCCTGAAGCGTCCAACCTCCTCGAAACCGTCTACTGCGTCCAAAGGGGACCTCACCGAGGTCTAGCCCCAACGTGCCACCTCCGTCTGGCGCGAGTGCGGTGCGTCCGCTAGGTATATTAGTAAGGAATGAACAGCACACCGTAGACAGCTGATACCACGACCACATGGTGTTGATGGCTGCTGAAAGTTCAACACTATTTGTCTTATCGATGCTACAAGGGTTGGTCAGCCTCTCTATCTAGCAGTACAAGTGGAATTCGCACCAGCAGGTATCGGTCCAGATATAACGAAATCCACCCTCGAGAGCAAGGCAACAATATTGCTCGATCTTTTGGTACCCTTCCTTATGAAGGATATCCTGTCGCGGGCCCAGCATTTCTTGTAGCGTCACCTCCTCGTCACCCCGTGAGTGAGATACAATAGCTTAGCGAAAAGATAAAGGCGCCATATCCGGAAAACCTTGACAAGCTCCAGTGAGCTGGTTTCCAATAACCTCATTGCGTTGTCAGTGCCGAGGCTGAGCGCGCGATGCAAGGGAAAATGACTACAAGAGGACGTTCGAGTTGAGCTGCGGCTGACTTACAAGGCCTGTCGCAAGATATGAATTATGCGTCCAGCCTCACTTCAGCTAAAGATTGCCCACCTGTAGTGCAATACATGGTTGGTTCACTTGCATTCTTTGAATTCAAGACGGGATATAGGAGTAACTTCGTATTCTACAATGGAACTTATACCATTCCCTTATTTGTCCTCTTTGATTGTGCACGAAGCCATGATCTTCTGTTTATGAAACAATAGTAAAAGAATTGAACTGATCTCCTACATTTCGTTTGTGGTAGCTCCATTGATCAGCCATCTCAGGAGGAACGGCCAAAACAGTAGTGATAAGCGCCATACTTGCCTGAGTGAAAGCTTGCCATTTCCTTCATTGGCATAAAGATTCACTTGGTTGAGAATTTTCAAGAGGTTTAGACAGTTTAACACAAGGGCAACAGCTCTGCATTCGACGCCGCCGAGCCCTGGTCTCTATGTAAACTTCCCCAACATGCAATGCCTAGTCTCTGTCTCACGCCCTAACAAATCCTTGGGCGACTTGAGGCTTTGCATATGGCAGCTGACGATATACTACCACACTATGTAATCCAGGAGCAATCATATAGGGTAAGATCCATCCATGGCGCTTTGTCCGCTTTTCGCACACTACCAGCAACTTCCGTGTTGGCAGAGATAGCATTCTGACACTAGGATATGTATTGCCCACGGTACGGGAAATACACTGCACAATGGGCATATTCAACATTCGTAGCAAAGGGGAGCAACGTAGTTTTAGGTGCTCAATTCGGCCCTTTTCGTCCAGTCCACCCAGTCCTCGTCTCTGTATCTATGTACAAAAGGGCTCTATACTGTACATCACAAGTGGTCCGGAGCTCATCACTCAGTGTAAAATTCCGTTTCGCGTCAAATCAGTCTATGCCGAGGTGCGGTCGAAGTAGGTCCACTGTCCCTCAGCGGGCTTCTCTTCCAGCTCCTCCCAGCTGTCCTGGTATTAGTTTCCGGTGTGTCAACACAGCATGGTAAAGACTTACGGCTTGCTCTGGAGCATGACGTCGACCAACTTGAGCTCGCTCTCGGCCATCTGCACGACCTCCTCGATCAAACCAGCACCAATCTTCTGCTCGATTTCCTCGACCCTGTAGGGCATGTCAGCTCTGCTTGTCAAGCTGGCTAGATAGCATTGTGGAGTGAGACATACTGGTCGGCCGTGATTTGCGGCTCCGGCTCCCACTGGATCTTCTTGGAGATCTCGACCGGAGTTCTTGTGAACAGAAGCTCCAGGTCCTGGCGCTCGGCCTCGGTGCGAAGTCCCTCGAGCTCACCACCCTCATCGACCTCGCCGTCCCACTCCTCGTATCTCTCGTCCTTCTTGGGGGGATCTGTGCGGATCAGGTAGACTCCGTTGCCGCGCTTGACAATCTGGGCCTTGGCGCCGTCGGTGGCGGCCTCGGACTGGACCTTGAAGCCGTCGGGGTTCTCCTTCAGGATGTTGCTGGCGCGCTCCTGCCACTCCTTGTATCCGGGCGGCTCGGCGGCGGCGACAATTGCCATGCGGTGCTTGGTCAGGGCCTCGATGGACTGGCGGTACAGCGAGGACTCGGGGGCGGCCTTGAGCTTGTCGAGGGTGGTGTTGTAGAGGTACAGCAGGGTCGAGCGCGGCGAGTTGTGGGTGTAGACGCCGGTGAGGCCGGTCGGGTTGCCGGCCTCGAGGTAGCGGGCCGGCTTGACGCCTGCGAGGAGTCGTAGTGTCCGCCGCATCTTGACCGATGTCCAATGGGTTGAATTGGGGCTGGTCTTCTGGTCGGGGAGCTTTCTTGGGCGACGACAGCTTGGATGATGTTTGCCGAGTTCACCATTGGTCGAGCCTCCGGACCCACTGGCCCATCACGTGCGCCGCGCCGGCGTGCATTGGCATAAACTCAACTCGTGCATAAAGAGCTCGTATGCAATAAGTTACATCAACTCTTTCTCCCTTAGATCCCTAGGTACCCAGGAGAACTCGTTCTGGAGCGAGACCCCGGCGGCTGCTTTATTCGTCTGTGTCGGTACACAAGACGGACAGGTCACCGTCACGGCTTTTTCCATTATGCGTGACGAGTCAAGTCTTAGAAGCTGGGTTGTTTCACAGAGTAGGATTCGCTGGTGGGCAGCATATGGAGATCCGTGAATGCGTTACATGCGCCAGCATTTTCTAGGAGAACACCCAGAGAGTGATACTGGATGTAAGTGGTCCCAACACTCAGCTTCAAGTATCTCAAAGATTTGGAGACTAATTTTCAGATAGGAAAACATATGTCATCCATCTTACCTCTCACACCTTGTTGTCTTTGTGCTTAACGGCTCCAGTGCGCCAAGGCACAGGAACTTGCCCAGTCGCAGAGACATAATTGTCGACTATCTGTCTAGCAGATATTGCAACGCACAAAGAAACGCCATGGCAGGCCCATTTGCACTCCCTGTGCCAGCCTGGCGCCTGGGGCAACAGTCGCAGAGAAAGCGCAAGAGAATTGAGGAAACCCAGCCTGAGAGGTCTCCGTCACCCGAGGCCGACAACACACCGACACCCTCACATCTACCCTCAGATTCCATCAATCCGCTGAGTCATTCTCCAAGCACACTGCGTCAGTTTGCGGTGGCGGGGCTTTCACCAGAAGAAGAGGTTCCGTCCAAGATCTACCCCGGCTTTCCTCACAAATCCCTCCCTCCGGACTGGCGCTCGGGAGACAGTCGTGGCCGACGAAGCAGGACTAGGAGCAGAAGCAGGATGTCGGCTATTGGCAGTGGATCCGAGGCGGACGTCGACACGGATGCTTCAGAGTCTCACAGACGCAAGGAGGAAGATGTGCTCACCAGCTCGTCGGCGCGAATCAAGCACTTGAACACCATGATGGCCATCCTCCACCGTTGCCTGCACGCTGGGGACATCACCCGCGCCAAACGTGCCTTCAGCCTGCTGATCCGAACAAAGGATGTCGACATACGCCTCAACGAGATGTGGACGATCGGGACGGAGATCCTGATGCGGGATGGGGAGGAGCAGCGCCGCGAAGAGGCTTCACGTCTGGAGCAGGGCAGCACAGGGGTCGAGGACGAAGACAGGTCTGATCCCACATCCAATTCACCAGCGCGCTGGGGCTCGGCATCCAACATCGACAAAGTCCGCTCCTACCTCGAAGGCCTCATCCAGCAGCATCCTTACGACCCGCACCTGACGCGCTTGACCAGCGCCGTCGACTTTTGGCCGGCGCTGTTCAGCATCGAGATCTACAACATCGACGCTGAGTGCCGGCGGGCTCTGCACCGCCTCGACCAACAGTCAGAGTCAGCGGCTGCTGACGACGACAACGATTCGGAGCCTCCTCCCTTGTCGCCTGGGTCTGAGGAGGACCCCGAGTCGCAGATCCAGCGTCGCGAGCATGGCCGTAGGGAGGTACACTGGGCGGGCCGCGACGAAGTCCGGTCCGAGGCGCAGACGGCCGCACAGCAGATCGCGGCGAGGATGGACCAGTTGATGGAGAATGCGCCGTACGCGACGCACGTCGAGCTGCTCCGGCTGAGAGGCATGCTGGCCCTGTGGCTGGGGGATTTGTACCTGTCGTCGCGGTTCCTGGACACCAACGGGCTGGAGGACAGGCTTCAGGGGCTCTCACTAAGCGGCACCGTGCACAGAGACGTGAGCGACCGGGACCGGGACGCCCTGAGACAGAGGGCGGATGAGCTGGAGAAGGCCAGGGGTTTCTTCGAGAGACTCATGGAAAAGGGGGGCGAACTGGAGCCCTGGCTACTCAAGTTCGTGGACCCTGACGATGAAAGGGATGGCGATGTGTCTTCTTTGCTGTCGTAGACTCGGGCATCTGCGTATTTGTTCTGAGCGCTCAGACAGAGCTGTGTCCAAGAGATGAAGATCCTAGACAACTGAGCAGTCTCGATGCGTTGGTCACGATATTTTATCGACGCACATTGAATGAGGAACAAGCGCCAAAGAGGTGTAAATACAGATTGCGCTGTTGAAATATGGCTGTGGTCCTTCTATGATACATGGATGCAGCGTCAAGTTGTGAGCCTCTTACAATACCTTAGTGGTGCTCGACTTCTTGTCGTCTTTGTCCTTCTTCTGCCACCTGTTCATGATGACCGCAAGGTTCTTGCTGCCGACCACGACGCACCAGTCTCCCTGCGGGCTCCAAGCCACCTGCCTGCCGATGAAATCCTTAATGGTGATGGTGCTCTGCGAGTGGGCCTTGATCGCCTCGTCCACGCGGGTCATGTCATATTTGCCCTTCCACATGTCCAGCGTCTCCGGGGTGTAGTGGGTGACCGTGTTGGCCTGGGGGCCTATGTCGCTGCCGCTACCGGTCTGCCCCGAGATCACAGAGTCCCTATCTTCTGCGTCCTTCACCTTGCTGACCGGGTCGCCCTTCTGCTTATGGACGATTGGCTGGAGCCAGCTTGGCCGGTGGACCGGCTCTTGGCGATCTGGATTGTCGAGCTCGTTCATGAACGCGTGGTAGCCTGTCAATCTCGCCAGGTCCCAGAAGAAGATGGTAGAGTGCGCATTGCCAAAGGCAAGCACGGGGTGCTTTTCCTTATCATGGTATAGCCTGAAGCGCATGTAGAACTGGTGACCGCTTCCGGGGGTGTGAAACTGGATCATGCGCGTATACTGCGGAGGGCAAGTTGAAGCAGTTGCTGGCGCGAAGGCTGACCGGGTTAAGCGTTCCGTATCACTAGTAGTAGGCGCGCTCGACGGAGGAGGTGGAGGGTCCTGAGAGGAGAACCCTTCAATACGCCACAGGACAATGATGTCTTCGTGACAAGCTCGGGAGAGAATCAAGTCACCGAAGAAAGCGACACTGGGGAAATTAGTAGGACTTCGACCACTTGCCCGACGGAGCCATGCTTACCAATCGACGATTCCACTATGAACCTCGGACGTGAAAAAGTGAGGATAATGGACGATAACGGGAGGTGGAGGGTTCTTGTCTCTAGGTCGCACCGAAAGATCTGGCAATGTCCACTATACAACATTAGCTGGATGTCCCTCTACTGAAGCAAGACGGGGGGCTCTTACTAGGCATACACAGTTGTCGTGGCCGGCAGAGAGAAGATATCGACCGCCGTTATGAAATGCCTAGTGATGATCAGCCTTTGGCTCTCTGATTCATGTTTGACTCTCATACTGCCGTGAGAAGACCAGAGGAGTGCCCTTCTCCGCCAAGGATAGCAACACACGGTTGCTTATCATCGCTAGGATCAAGACTCCATATCCGCACGCTAGTATCATCGGAGGCGGAAGCAATCAGTAAAGGGTTTGTCGGACATGTAGCAAGATCGTTGATTTCCTGATCAGGGTTAGTTTCTGCGCTGAGTCAACAAGACATAATATCTGTCAACTTACGGCGCCATGACCCACGAGTGTCTAGTATGGCAGTTAGAACAATGCCGACAGTATCCCAGGAGGTATAACATACCTTGATTAAAGACCCGTTAAACACATCGTAGATCTTGATTTTTGCATCCCGTCCCGCCACACAGAGCCAAGGAATTTCAGTCTCTGGGTCTTTGCTCCACGTGCAGCTGCAGTTCACAGCTTGGTCCTACACATGGCTCAGCCTAAGGGCTTGGAGGGTGAGATGGACGCGGCGGATCCTGGACTTACATCATCGTCTCTTAAAAGCCGGATTAATTCATAAGGCGGGTTTGCCGTGTTCGACAATCGATAGATCACAATCTGCGCATGGTCAGTCGCATGGTCAGTCAGGGTCGGACGTTGGAAGGTGCCATCAGGATGACGAAAGGACACACATGTTTCTTACTGACTGCCGCAAAGACAGGGTCCTCGGTGGCCTCGAGGAAGGGGTAAAACTTGACATCAAAGAATTCTGCCAAAGACGACGATCATCAGTACGTGCCACCAAGGATCTGATAGGCAGTCATGCTAACCGGTGTCTTGATCATAAACCGAGGAGTATCGAGTTTCATCCTGTTATAGGACGTAACCATCAGTACAATACGCCGGTCATGGGCTGATCTATGCTGGCAGGCCTACCTCGAATCCGATGGAGGCTTTCAGGCGGGGGAGGTCCCATTCGTCGTTCGCGATGGCGGATGGCATCTTGAGTGCCGGAGTTGCATCAGCCCACAGTGGCTGAAGAAGCAGGAGACCTTGGCTGTGACAAGGTCTTGCAGATGCTGCGAGTCGCACAGGCACAGTCTTTCTCCACCCCTGATTCGACGCAGAGTAGGGCTTCCACAATACTGATGAGCAGGTTGTGATACGTCGGCTATGGTCAATATCCTATCGGTGCAACAGATGCTGAGCATCCGTCCCTCGCCGCAGGATTCAAGTACCGTGTATGGTCTTGGACCCGATCCTTGTAGAATCCTGGGTAATGGTGGTGGAAAGCTTGATGAGCGACGCTGACGTTCCCTCCCAGGTTTATGCGGCTGCTGCAGGACGCGAACTTGCCAGCAGGGACCTCGCAGGACCTGCTTGCCTCCTTGTCCCGCGGCCTTGTGCAGACTTCGCGGACACGACCAAAGGTGATAGGTTCCAGTGCTATGTCACTGGGATCGGTGGACTATGCAAGCCCAGGGGTGTGCAGCACCGACGTTTGCTTCGTACCCTACCCCAAAAAAGAACACCCTCCTGCTGTATCATCAATATGTGGATGAGGCCTCAGCTATCGACTGATATTGTGAATCGGCTCTGCTAACAGGCTAGGTCGTCTGCTCTTGTGAGCGGCCCTGATTATCTGGAACAGCCGGCTTAAGCGTGCAGTACATTTAACTTAGTTAATGGGACGCGACGCCGTCGCGTCCAGTCCACTGTGGCGGCGTTATCTTATCAGCAGATCCAGAGCTGACGGGCCACAAAATGCATGAACACAGTACAGTACACAGCTACAATACAGCGCGACTCCGAAACGACTCATCATTCGGCCGAACTGAACTGCCCGTAGCATCTTCCAACTGCATATTCGCCTCGACTATAACACTGCAATTTCAACACTGTTAATACTTCGTCATTATATGAAGCGCGCTAAGCAACCAAAGCTGATTGCCGCGTTCAATTATCAGTTTACTCCTTATGTTGGATGTGGCTTCTAGACAGATGCTCTCTTTCATAAAAGAGCCTCCTCAGGGTAGGTACCGGTACTAATGCCCCAACTCAGCAGCTTTCGGAGACGACGAGTTTTCGTTGTCTGGCTAGGGTACATATCCGATGCGTCCATGTTCATTTTATCAATGATCAACAATGGGTCCAGTCTTCGGGTTTGTTTGATCTCCCAGCGAAGGTACGGACGGATACGACGGGTCAAGTCCCCTACTTTAGCTAGGCAAGCAGCTAGGTCTTGATCAAATACCTTGCCCTTGTTGCAGTGTTGTACCCAAAGGTACAAGTTACGTAGTTATGGCACAATGTAATCCCTCAGTATACCTCCCCACTATGTAGAACATTGCAATTGAGGGTGACATCACGGCTTGACATTATACATAGTAGCTTGCATCCCGAATGAGACACCCGTCGGCACGTCATGCAGCTTTAGCTGCTCATCAGTCACGTCCAACGTTGCAAATCCGGGGTCGCTGCGGCATAAGAGCCTAATGCATGAAAACATTCCGCCGCATAATACTCCGTAGCTATTTTCCGTACCAAGAAACGGCGAACCTGTTATCACTACGACGAACACAGGTACACACGAGACGACAGCCGGGCTGCACGGCTTCCCGAAAGCTAAGGGATAAGCTATGCAAGCTATCCTGAGTAGGTCGAGCTTGTTGATCCGATAGGCGCGGTACCGTACAATACTTCACTGTGGTCCCCAGCTGAAGGAGACAGAACAATCCGTCTTTAGCGAAAGCTTAGAAGTTTACTAGCTTGCGAGCAATGAGAAAACAGCATGCCGGCGATGAGGCGATTTGATTTCCTGAACCGGACATGAAATCCTATTCGCGCGACTCGCTCAGGAACATAGGAACCAGACTTTGGAACAATGTGGTTCAAAGCGGTTTCCTCCGTAGAGAGGGATTTGGAACTGTCCCTCGCATCTGGTGGTGGCGCTGATGCGTCCCAACTACAAGCCACCTCTCGCTGCCATCTTGAATTCATGAGAAAGGACTCCCCACTTCCCACCTAGCCAAAACGGTACTTTGCCGATTGAGTTGATCTCACGATTCATCACATAGTGGTTTATTGAAGTAGTGATTGCCCTCGGCTGGTTTGTTGCTCCGGATCAGGGTTACATCCTGTCAGGACCCCTTGAACCTTGGCCGCATGTGTCAAAATGCCCATCACGCATCGCCGACTCTTCAAAGCCCCGTGCTCATTACGGTTGAATTGTCCTGCTTTGTCACAGACGTCGTCTAGAGCCTTTGCTTAGGGTACATCCCGCGGACTAGGTTTGCGTAAAGTCAAGGGTAACATGCATTGCTAGCTTCATGGGAATTGCTAGAGCCCAGTTGCATGATGGAGGGGTGAGGGTGCAGAAGCCCGCGTCGCAGACCCGTGGCTGTGGTTGACATGATTGGCTCGATGGCCAGGTCGTGTCTAGGGACGTCCTGATCTAACTGACCAGTCAACTATATACCTCCCATATGCCGCCGGTCATCGAGATGGCCAGTATACTGTTCTATTCCATTACAAGTCAGGTTTCTTCTACAAGAGGAACCTGGCAGAGGATTATCCAGTTGCAAATCAATCGCCATGTTTGGTGATCTGTGATCGGCCCATCACAACGGCCAGCCTTCCATGCCTCAAGGACACCGTGATTGCAAAGTACCGACCAGATCATAATGATGTCGCTATATTGTTTAAGCAGCCCACCTACTGATTGGCTAGTAGGAAGGAATTCCCCGAATGGTTGTCGCAAACAGGGTTGCGGTCCAAGAGACGCGTGCGACATCATCCCGACGTCCAGAGTCTCTTGTAGTGCCCGTAAAGCCTGCTCTGGGTTTTTCGTGTCACATGCTCACGTTCTTATTGTGTCTACGCGAGTAACCACTGGAGGGAGCAGTAAAAAAAAAAAGCAATGCCAGATGTAGTGTACTTCTTCTCATCTCCCGCCGACTTCACGACTACAAGGGTAGGCGGCATACCGCTACCTATTTCGCATAGGCCGCGGGCTTTGACCATGGGTTCCTCGGCCTTCAACTATGAGAGCACTCGGGTGTAGACATTTGCGGGAATCTGACCCATTGCTTTTTACACGGTGCCCATTGCATATGTATTCCAGTCGTACCTGCTCCACCACCGCCAAGACATGGGGGCACTCTCGCAGTACAGTGAGCCGAACTGAGTTCGCGACACCCCGTTATCAGAGACAATACTAAGGCACCCTGAGCAAATGAGGTCGTACTGGCTTTTCGGCGTCAGTCCCAAATGGTCTGATCTGCCTCGGGACTGGACTATGTTCCTGACGCTTATGCAATTTGCGAGTCAAAGTGGCCTGTCAAAGCAACGGCGCTGCATGTTGGCAGTTTGACAGACACAGGGGTTGATCAGTTGAAGGCGTACTTGCAGACAGCCACTGCTGAGAAGTTCGCTTGATGTCTCACCTCTGCTCTGGTAGTCCGACATGCCACGGTGCCAGCACCTTCAGCTGTAGCCATGAATCGTATCCAACATCAAAGGTGCTCGCTCTTCTTGCTATTTGACCGTGGCTGACGAGGTGCAGGGGAGCCCAGCACCTAAAATGGGATCCCAGCAGCAATCCCGAGAACCTGGTTTCTAGGCCCCATCCAGTGAGTGCCCGACAACTGAGTTCTGACTGACTGCCAAAGAATTGTGGGGTTGGGGTCTACCAAACTTGCACTCTCTCTGGGCGTGTGTCGAGTTTGTCTTTCAGAGTCCATGCTGGAAATGGCTGTCTGCTCCGCGCAACCCTGGCCGTTCGCAAGCTCTACCAGAATAGTCGAATGTCCCCGGGCCGTCTATATCAACCTGTGAGGCAGTTATTGGGTTTGTCAGAGTTGCATCGTATACTGTTGATGATACGTCGCTTTGCTCAACACCAAATCCGATCAAGTTGAGCAAATGCGTAACTGAGAATGCGATGACGACTTCTGACAGACTCAGACATGCCAACTCTACAGCAGATCAGCAATGGCACACGCCTCGACGAACAAGAACCATCAATGGGCGCGAGATAAGTAAACAAGCGGTCGGCCCTGGCTTGTTGGCAAGGTGCTCGACAGCCAGAATACTGTCAAGATGTCTTGGGATGGGAGTCCGATAATGTATAGTTTTTGCAGCACTAGTGCTACTTATTCATTGGGCTCAGCTCACACTGGGTGCTCGCTTGAGGTCTATATGCGCTAAACAGTTGTGTTGTGCTTTAGCTACACCGCACTATGGTACAACCATGCTGGGCAGCTGGGATTCGCAGCCACTTCACTCGCGCGCATAGCATCTCAATATCACGCTCGGCGAGGTCATTGGAATATTGATCTACTATTGTTGGGCCAATCAAATCAGCGATTCCGCTATGTTTCCCGGTACCCGCCATACGCAATCTGCCTGGAACATCAATGAGTGCCCTGCCTATTGTCGGCGCTCTTTGTCACTTGCCAGGTTCGCATGCATCAGGGAAGTCGGCACACTGCCGACCTGGGCATCCGGTGGAATGGCCATTGCAATACCTGTACCTACTACCCGGGGCCCTGGGGGGGACGCACAGCATCCAGGACGCTATGTACGGTACGGTAACTCTCATCAATGTTCCTTGCCGTCGACCCTGGCCCAAGTGCACATCAATGGGCCCGCGGAAGTTTCCATGACCCTTAGCCGAGCTGCGGGCTGCACATGGCCCCTGTCCGCCCCTCCTCAACCCCTCGCAGGCGTCCGGCCCAGGGCTCCCCAAGCTTCCCAGTAGGGGCCCATGTCGGGAAAGGCGCCAGGCATTTGATACCAGAGGTACTTTTACTTCATCCTGCCAGTACGTAACTACATACATACATACGTACATACATACCGAACACGCTCGACGGCCAGCTTCCATTCAAAACATCGATGGACGCTTGCTTGTAGCGTATTCGCATCCACAGGCACACGTTTGCTTCCGGTATCTGCACAGCCGGCGGTCCTGGGCCTGAGCTGCACCAGCTTCTCATAAAGAGGTCGGCCGCAGCCTCTTTCATTTCTTTTCGCCGACTCCCCTTCGATGCTGCCACCGATTACCTCGTCTCGCCCTCCACCTGCAAGCTCCAAGCATCTTCCCTGACTTCCCACTCACCCAAAGCACAAGGAGAAGTCGGTGCTGCCACACGGCGAACAGTATTTCACTACCCGCCAGGCAACTCTCTTCCCTCCCACCTCGCCTGGTCCGAAGTTGGCACCGTCAGTTGCTATCGTAGCTTTAGTCGCTGTTTATTCACACTTGAAAACATCTGCCGCATGGCACCCGTCTGATCTTCCGCGCGTTCCTGTTCCTACATAAACCCGTACGGCTTCCTACTCCTATCACCTACGTTGCCTCCTCCTACGGCCCCGTCCCTCACTGGCTACCATTTGCCAGCTGCATTGCACACACGTTCCATTCTCGACTGCAGCGAACCGGGCAACGGGGAACGCCGTGCAACTAGGGAACAGCTCATCGGCGGCCTTGATAGCAACGTCTGGAGCGAAGCAGCTGACCAAACTTCCGTGGCCTCTGCTGCAAAGTGCCGTCTCTTCAATCTCCTCGCCATCGTATCACATTGCACGAGACTGCTCGTTGGGTAGTCTGTGGCACTTCTAAACCTTTCTGACGGTGACGGCGGCATCTATGTCATACGACACTCGGCTATCCAGAGACATATTGTTGGCCTGCGCGTCCAGAGCTCTTCCATAACGGTGCTAGACAGCCGAGCAGCTGCGAAAAGCACCACTTCCAGAATATATCCCAGTCCATCACTGTCCTTATCAGAGGACGTTTGGTATTGGGGAGGTTACAAAGCACCTTGTCAATTTCAATCAGCATTCGCAGCCAGACTTCAGCGGTTCACCTCATCTAGGCGCATCGAATCATTCTGTATCGGAAGTCAAGCCGCCACTGTTTGTAACAAAATGGAGGAACACTTTGGAACTATGGAACACACCTTCATGACCATTCATAGTCAGTATCCCCACCCCTGTAATCTGATTCCTTCACCTTGACTGCAACACGCGTCAGGAGGGAGAAAGATCTAGTGGACTACCTCAAGCCAGCTAATACGTCTCTTGGCTCGTAGATCTATCAGCTGAAGCCAACATATTGTTTTCTTCGGACTCTATCGCTGAAATATTGGGTTACCAACCTCACGAGGTGCAAGGCAGATCATGCTTCGACTACTTCCACCCAGATGAAGTACCATTTGCAAGGACGGTTCACAGTCGGGGTGTTCGGCTGGATAAAGCCGCGTCACTTCATTATGTACGAGTGCAATCCCGAGATGGCCAGTGGATAAGCTGCGAGTGCTGCTTTACCGTCGTCCACGATGTGTTGGTAGCATGTACAAGCATCTACAGGCGGGGATCCAAGAGTCAGAGTATGTATATTCTGCACAACCCGCGGTGGCCGCTCACATACTGATGACTCCCCAGGACGGGCGATTGACGCACCCCAGATTCGCCGTATCTTCTCCAGCTCACCGAGAGACCCTCGTTACCACATGTTGGAGCACCTCTCGCCCAAATTCAAGATGACTCCAGTGGAACGAGAGCCCCGTGCGGCTCTCATCCTCAACAGATTCACAAGACCGTTATCGATCATGTATGCGACAGATGCTGTTGCTCAAATCCTCGGCTTGAGGCCAGAACAGCTTCAGAATAAAAGCTTCTACCAATGTATAGCAGACAATTGCCTTGCAGATGCCGTAAGGTGCCTGGAGAGCGCAAAGTCTAACGATTCCATCGCATACCTTCGATTCTGGTTCCGCGATCCTAGGACACTGGAAGATTTTGGTATTGAGGAGGATGGTGAGGTAGATGGCCATGCGGGCGGAGGCAGTCCCAGCAGCAGCGACTCAGACGGTGGTGCGCAGCTCGCAACTCCAATGGACATTGACTCGGAGGAGCCCGTGGTCAAGACAGAACCGAGGAGTCCTGATGTTTCGTCAGCGGAGCCTATGCAAACGGCCACTGGGGAGTCATCAGCATCATCAGGTGCTCCAGTGGGTGTTGTCCCGGAGGGTTTATCATACCAGGCCTCTCACTCGGGACAATCGCCCCCGCAGCCGGCTGCAGATCAAGGTGCGCAGAACGGCAACGCGCATCGTCCAGAGCCGATAGCGACGTTCGAGTTAGAGGCCGTTGTCTCATGCACATCGGATGGGCTCGTCGTGATTCTTCGACGAGCCCGACCCCCTATCCCAACGGCCTACCCGCCCTCGCTGCACACCGGCTTCCAGAACGGTCTATTCGCAGCACCTTGGGGCGAGCAGCCGATCCAGCCTTACTATCCGCCAGAAAACTACCACCGTTTCAGCCCACCCCTGTTACCTGAGTACATGCCGCTGCAGGAGCATGTCAAGGCAGCCGGCGGACCACCGGTGGACCAACTCATGCGGTCGATTCGGGATGTTGCCGTGTTTGCTTGGGCCTTGGTTGGCATAAATGGCAATCTTGCCAGCCATTGCCACGGAATCCCCCAGGGTGAAGCACAGCCAGATGGGCTGCCTATCTGGGACCCGAATGCGGGAAAAACATCTTACCTAGGCCCCGAAAACCAAGCAAGCCGGCGTTGGTCACGTCCGGCGATCAGCGATGGCAAAGGCAAAGGCATCGCCCACTCGACTGGCATGAATATGGATGGGTTTGCGGGAGCGGACCATTACGGCATCGCCACTGCGGGGCCAAGCACGACCACCCAGTCGTACTCCCACTCAAGTTGGACGAATGCCGGACAGGATGGCCACGGACTTGGGGGGCCAATATATCAGCAGCCACAATACTCGTCTCACATGTTGCCTAGGAGCGAGGCATATACAGCGCAGGGACCCTGGGCGGAAGCAGGTGCAAATGAAGCGCAGCAACACAACGGCAACCAAGGCATTCCTACCACACAACCATCAAATGCCGAGGACGGGCAACCTTCTTCCCGGAACCTATGGCAATGAGCAACTTGAACCGAGGGACTTGGATAGGCTGGCATTCGTATATTTCCGAGGGGTGGAGGCATGTGAGGGTTGGACGTGAGACCCGCCAAGTTAGGATTGGGCATGGCGTTGGCGAAATAATTCACTTGCTCTTTTAGGACCAAGCAATGCTATGTGAGCTTCTATTATGTCTGTTCGATATGGAACGACGGAAAAGCCATGCGGGGCTGATAATAGTTGAAATGTGATCACGATCACCTGCACATAGCAATTGAGATGTGCTTGACACATGGCCTGGGAATTCAAGGTCAAGATACGCAGAGAATGTTTTTGAAGAATATTGAAGGCTGCACTGCTCGCTGTGTACCAGACGTAGGGGCTCTCGGGCGGAGGTGTGTTCTCGAAGCCCAGCCGAACTTCCTCCAAATACGTAAGTGAGTGATCGAGTTGCCACTCTGGGGATAGCATCAGGGTCCCAAGTTCGACTGATATACCTAGGCCCAGCACTATGGTGCCCAGTATTCGGGTGATTTGTCGAAGGTCGGACGTCTTATGATGTAGATGCTCAACCTCGCTCGGGTGCATACTGACTGTACTTGGGGACTGTGGGGCTTTAGACAACGTTCGGAATCAAAGCGATTCGCTGATGGCGCAGAACTTCCCCGTCCCCGAGAAAGAGACAGGGGGGTTAAGACAAACTGCTTTGGTACCCCAGGTTGGGGGGCTGCCAGCCAAAGCAACCAGGGGCCCCCTATTGTGGCTTGAGAGACTGGGAGACTGGGAGACTGCAGGTGGGAGACTGGGTACCTATTAGCTGCCTGGCCTGCTGGGCTGTCCGACTGCTGGAAGGCCAGCTAAGCCACGCTAAAGGAGCTTGGACCTTTCCCTGTTCAACCTCAATTGAGGATACCGTGGAAAGTTGTCACCAGCTTTGGCTGAGAGCAACAGCAAACCCCAGAACAGAAGACAGCCTCTTGTCAGAACCGGCCGGCAATCGCCCGAGGCGTAGAAGACACTGCGCGCCATACTCTTCCGACCACCTATTGCACCGAACCCGCACGAACCCAACCTGGAAACTCCAAGACAGGCAGGCAGGCAGGCGGCAGCGGCACCAGCAACACCAGCAACACCAGCAGTAATGGCTTCGTCCACCCATCAGTACCACTCTCCCGAGATAGAGGACGACCTCATCGACCCCGATGATGGTAAGCGGCCACATCCCCCTTCCCCCTTTCCCGCGGATCATCTGGACCCGCTCGGCAGTCTGAGCTAACCCCTACACCCTCTGGCCAGCCGATCTCAACGACTTCGACGACCCGCTGTCCCAGCAGCAGTCCTCGCGGCAGCCGCTGACCGGCAACATCGGCTCGTCGTCGTCGGCGCACCCGCTGAACGAGGGCTATCTGACGTCGCGCATCCCCGGCGAGGACCGCCGCGCCCCGCAGAACACCATCGACGAGACCGTGTGGGAGACGCTGCGCCGCGACCTGCTGGCCGTGTGGTCCAAGATGCGCGAGGTGCTGTGGCCGCGCTACCTGTTCGGCGGCACCATGTTCGAGTCGTCCGAGGGCCTGCGCGGCGCTTACGCCAACCTGCGCGGCGCCGGGCTCTCGGGCGCCCGCGAGGAGCTCCAGAGCCTCGCCGGCCGCGTCATGGACCCCGAGGCCCTGCTCAGCCAGAACAACATGACCCCCGGCCTCCGCGACTGGGACATGTGGGGCCCGCTCATCTTCTGCCTGCTCCTGGCCGTCCTGCTGAGCTTCCGCGCCCAGCCCGAGCAGAAAGACGTCGTCTTCAGCGGCGTCTTTGCCATGGTCTGGATCGGAGAGGCCGTCGTCACCCTGCAGATCAAGCTGCTGGGAGGAAATATGTGAGTCTCACGCCCGGCGCCCTGGTCCACGGAACCCAGAGTAGGAAACGGAGACGATGGACAAAGTTGTGCTGACTACCTTTTAGCTCATTCGCACAGAGTGTGTGTATCATTGGCTACACCCTCTTCCCACTCGTCCTCGCCTCACTGGGGTCCGCCCTCGGTCTCCCCACTGTAGCCAGGATCCCGGTCTACATCGTCTTGGTTGCCTGGGCTATCGCCGCCGGTGTTAGCATCTTGGGCGGCAGCGGCGTCGTCCAGAACAGGGTTGGCATTGCCGTCTACCCGTTGTTCGTCTTCTATGTCGGGCTGGGATGCCTGTGCTTCATCAGCTAAGGGCCGGATAGAAATAGGTGAGGCGTACGGAGTGTTATACGAGTTCAAAGGAACGGGTTTCCACTAGCAAGGCAAGACAAGACCATTGCATGCGCGGCGTAGGACTTATTTTTCATATTGATGACTGTACTCTAGATATCCTGATTGTATCAACATGACGCTGTATTTTGATGCCCATCTTCTTATTCTTGAGACTTCCGAACGTAGTTGACTCACCCCTCAGGCCATGATGTTTGACACTCAACGTCGAGAAGCTTTTTTTCCTGAATCGCTTCACTATTGAACTCCAGCCGCTACAACGTTGCGACTGGTACCATCAACGCGTCTCTTCCTTGACCAGTCTGCCAAATGTCTCAGTATTTGCAAGTCTAACGGTGTGGCAGAGCTGCCCCTGGAGTAATTGACGCGGAACTGCGTCTCTACTGCCGTGGTAAGGCATCACGTCCCTGGTGAGTAAACTCGATTTCAAGGGTTGCTGAGGACGACGGAGCCGGCCTACAGCTTGGGCATGCTAATGGCAGGATAGTTACTCCCTGTCGCGTGCTTCTGCATGACTGGTAGGCTGTCTTCTCGTGCCCTATGGTACCGGCCTAGTATTGGATGAGTGTTTAGTCCTGATGATGACTAGTAACATCTATTTTTATTTACATCTCCACTTGTGGCCTCGACTAAAACATCTTCTCTGTTCCCCGGCCATTATGTATCCCCCCTGTTGATTTTGGCCGTTTTATTGATTGTATTATGCCTCGGAAATTTTCACTATAAACCAATACGCCGTTATCGTAGTTGTTCCTCCTCGATGCCCTTCTCAGTGCGGCCTACACAGTGTTTTCACCACTTATTCGTTTGCGGAGTGGTTTACCTGTTGCCAGTTCTTCCGCTTTCTCAAAATCAGACTATGCGTCAAGTCCCATTGTGACGTCCAGGCCTGGCTTTTCTAGTAGCTTGTCTCGTGGCCATGTAGTGTGCCTGCGAAATACAGCCAGGGTTGAGTGGATTTTCTACATGTAAGTAAGCACAGCCGCACAGGCATTAGGCAGCAAATCAAGTCGTTTGGTATAGAACTTTTGCAAAGGAGCCTATTGCCAATTTAGGAGCTAGTTGAAAATACGGCCCCCACGGGGGTATTGTACCCGCGGTATAGTATGATTTGGTATATATTTAGTAAAGATTCTAGACTAGCAGCCTTGCCCGGGACCTTCAACCGTCCGGGCTTACCAGCTGAAAGGAAATATAGCTTCAGCTCAGCCTTCATTTCATAACTGTAACGTTTTGATTGGCTTACTAACGGGGATGCATCGCATGGTGGCGCAAACGTATAGGGTTGAGCAGATTTTGGGTTTAATTACTCACAGGTATACCGGTCGCTAAGTTCGCCTTCTCTGGATCGCGCCTTTATTGTCTCGGGCAACACGCCTGGCTTACCGTACAAGGCCTCATCGGCCTGCGGGCGTGAAGGTCCAGATGCGAGCTTTCACACCGCCAGGCCCGACCACGATGAAGCCTTCAGTGGAAGAGGGGATCACGCGAAAAAGATAAAAGGCATGTTCTCCTCCCGTCTTCACGTCTTTGCTTATCCCTCACATCGACCCATCCGCTTCGAACTTCATCTGCCCGCTCAAGACTTATCCTATTGTCCAGTCAACCCGCTGTCACCATGAAGACCAGCTTCGTCCTCGCCCTTCTGCCCCTCCTGGCGTTTGCCAACCCCGTCCCTGAGGCGAAGCCCGAGCCCAAGCCTGAGGTCGAGGGTGCGCAGATCGAGAAACGGGCCACCACCTGCGCCCTCACGGGTAGCGATGTGAAGTATCGCCAGCGGCCCACCACCGACTCGCCGGCCGACGGCCAGTTCGGTGCCAAGGGCACCGAGGTGTCCTTCTCTTGCTGGACCACCGGGGAGACCATCAACGGCAACAAGTGAGTCAGACACCCGCGCTATACGGGTTTCGTTGCTGCTGGTATGATCACCACGTGCTGACCGAACGATTCTAGCCTCTGGAACAAGATCGCCTCGGGCACGGGCAAGGGCGACTATGTCACGGACTATTACATCACGAGAGCCTGCTCGGCCAAGATCCTCACTAAGTGCTGATCATGGCTCAGTGCTCTTGATTCGTGGCTGCGAAAGCTGGGATTCTTATTAGCTTTGAATTCTAATGTCTAAGCTCATGGCAATACTAGGTCACATTAATCAATATTGAATGACTGATTCTGGACGTACTCATACTCAGTTTCGTCGTAGCCTCCTCGTTTCCCTGGGCATGCCTCGCCTAAGTAAAATAGGTGAACAGCCAGCGGATGTAATAATCAAATAAACCGTAACCCACGCGATGCAGTTCGCCCAGCTCTGCAACAGACCTAGTGCTGAAGGGGTGGGTGTGTCTGGAAGTTCGGTCCATCCGTGGAGAGTGCAGCTGCAACCGCACTGCTATTCTTTGTCAAACTGGAGGTTTGGATTAAAAACAGAATCAGAACACGCAAGTCGTAGATCTGCCAACGGCCGCGACATTATTTGTCTTTTCCATGCCACAACACCTGGTCGGCCATTTTATAGAATTGGTATCTTTACCTTATCACGCATATAGTTGCGGCAACTACTACTACATTAAATAGAAAGTGGAAAGACGCATTAAAATGGAAAACTCACTATACACTTTGGCTCTCCAGTCATCATTGGGCGCCAGTAACGTGACTACGGCAAGTCGGCAAGTTAGAGTTGAAACACCAGGAATTGGGGCTTGGTCGTCACCAATCTGCACGTGCCGTAAGGATCCTGGTCCATTGGCTGCCTAGCTCGATCTTCCTGGCAACAGGCCTTTCAATATGCCAGGTTAAGACAACCCGACCGCGTCATCACATCGCAGGGAGAAGCTTCCATCCGTTTGCGTAGTGGTTGTCACTTGGAGCAGACGGTCGCACGGCAAGCACGGCATACGAAACTCGCGCCAATGGATTCTGACTCGGATGCGACACAGTATAGGGTCGGACCATGATGTCTCAGGGCCTCGGTTGCTAATTAAGTAGATACCATGGTATAAGCAGCTGGACCGAGCGAGCAGTCTGGCACTGCACGTTCCTGAAAATGGGACTTGCATTGCTGGGTAACTAACCTTATCTTTATGGCATTTAGAGTGGTCACGCGACCCGCTGAAGTAAGTTGCTGGGTTCGGGCGATAGGCTCCGGGCTGGACCGCCTCTCAGAAACCCAGCGGAGTCGACGTCTTATCTGGCCGGCCTTATTGCATGAGCGCTACATTTCCTCTTGGAAAAATCTGGGTCTTTCCCCCGTGGCCCTGTTGCCCCGTTGCCCGCCTATCGCTCGCGCAAATGAGCCCCTAGCTCGAATCAGACAGAGCCTCCTCTGGCAATGCCCTCAGGGCCCTCCCTCGCCGCCGAAGTGAGCTGCCGCGTGGTAAGGCGGCCGCGTTCCTTGGACTCTTGGCACTTGGCACGGTTAGGGCGGCATCGCAGATCGCCATGAAAAAAAATAACCCGCCGGGTCGCGTTCTCAAGTGTCTGCCCTCCGTTTCTTGTACGCCTGACGCTCTCCGTTTCCCGCTGAATCGCTGTCTCGGCGTCAGCATCTTGTCGTCACTTGGCTACAAGGAACCCTCTCCAACCGACGTCTCCCAATCATCACGGTGCAGGCAACCCGAAAGAGTTAGCAAGATGTTGGCGTGAGAGAGACCATCCCAGGCACCTTCCATTCCGCTGATCGCCAGATGGACCCGGTTGTGGACTCCCAAGTTTGCTGAATTGGTTGCGGATTTTCGCGTCCCATCGGATTCTCCACATCCCTTTACCGTTTCTCTGGTTCCTGGGCTTAATTTATACGGGGGGTGGTCCCCGTCTTGATGTAGGCGACATGCTTCGCAGAGTGATGTGGTCGCTTCGCGCAAACCGATACTTCGAGATGATCGTGGCGAGGAGGCGCTTCTTCATTGCCATAGGCATACCGCTTGTGATCTTGGGTACGTAATGCGCTCATGCCCGCCAAAACTAATGGTGCATTACATGATCTAACTCGCGCTCGCTCGAATAGGCATGCTTATGTCAGGGTTCGTTGTCGATACCGATACACATTCGCCGAGCACTCTGAACGGTATACATGTCGGCCATGTCCCGGCGAACTCATCACTGGCGCATTCGAATACGAGCTCTCTAACCGAACGCCCTCATATTACCTATACTGGGTACAAACGTCCGGGCTACGAGCTCCCGCTTGCCAAAGGAATTCCTCTGCGCATTTTGGCTCTGGGTGCTTCGACCACACGCGGAGACAGCCCGGCTGAGGTTGACAACAATGGCTTCCGGCGACCTCTTCGGCAACGGCTCACTGCGCTGGGCCACAAGGTCAACTTCGTGGGCACTGACCGGCTTGGAAACATGACCGACAATGATATAACGGCCGGGCCTGGTGTTCGGGTCGACACTATCCATGAGATGGCCACGCATATCGTGGAAAAGAGCAAGCCGAACGTGATACTTGTCAACGCAGGGACCAATGACTGTCTGATGCATGTTGATATAGACAATTTCTACAAGCGCTACGACAACCTGATCCAATATCTCCTCATGGCATCACACAAGACCACCTTGGTGTTGGGTACGTTGCTGCCAACGTGGGACCAGCACTTCAACGGGCGGGAAGATGTCTTCAGGGTCAATCCTCAAATCCGAAGGTTGGCAAAGATCTACCAGAAGCAAGGCCTCCCCGTGGTCTTGGCTGAAATGCAAGGACCGGACGGTGTCCAAGACGAGAATCTGGCAGAGGATGGTAAGTGTCTATTGCTACCCGTCTCCCGCATCTCAATCGCCACCGCACTTCCCAATGGGAGACGATGATGACTTGCAGCCTGCAGTTCGTAGATTTTCTATCACAGCTGTACTGATATTGAATATCTAGGTATGCACCCAGTGACTGCAGGCTACGAAATGATGGGCACAAAGTTGTTCGAGGCCATTGTCGAGGCCGACGCCAGAGGCTTTCTGCAACCGGCTGAGATTGTCTCCTGGATTCCCGACGATGGTGAAGCGGGCAGGACAGACGAAGAAAACTACAAGGAATGGAACAAGCAGCAGAAGAAGCTGGCCGAGACGAAGGCGTTTGAGGAGTCGGAGATGGCAAAGATGGAAGCTGAGTTGGAGAAGATGAGACAGCAGCGCAAGGCGTCTGGTTGAATGATACCCCAAGGTTACGACAGTTATGAAACGGAGAACGAGCTCGTGGCTGCCACAGTGTACCCGCCCGGTCCGGCATAGCAAGCGGCAGCCATGAAAGGTTGGCCCAGGGAGGGTCTGATGTTGCAACGGCCTACTCCCAGCCATTGCGGGTCTGTCCATGAGCTTTCCCACCTGCGTTGAGCAGTAGGGCGCCAGTTCAACAACAGAAAACGACGAGCATGAAGGGCTATGTGCTCTCTGCTTATCCTCTGGGTTGGAGGCGGCTCAGCGACTATACCTTGAAGTACACAGAGTCGAAATCCAGCCCACGCGGTTGCATAGTTTGCCACGAGGTTATCAACCGGGCATAGATAAAATACTAGCTATAATACACAGCTTTTTGTGACACTGTTTACCGCTACCATCATCTTCGATACGACCCTCAAAGTTGTGCGGGTGGCACACAGCTTTTGAAAGCTGCATTCACACATCTACAACAGATATATCGTGAATCCGGTAAAGAAAGCATGCCCCTATACCCCTAATACCAATCATGGTCGGGGTTATTCTAGTATTGCAATAGTTTGCAAGGCTGTTATTCTCACTCGACCAAAAAGAAAACAATATCACTGACGCGAGGATTTAGTCTAAGCTCAGACAGGATAAACCGACGCATAGATGAGGCGCTGGAACAAAAAGCAGGTCGTGCCCGGGCTCGAACCGGGGTCTCAGGAAATCTTGATGAATCAAAATCCCACGTGCTAACCGCTACACTACACAACCGAATACTCGGATAAGTGATATCTGGAACATTGGCGACTTAATGCATGATATTTCACGTTGCGCTAAAGTCTGTCTTGGCTTGCCCTGGCCATAGGCATAATTTGCCCGGAAGAGGGTAAGTTACGGCTTAGCCGAAGTGTGTAGTGGAGCTGAGAATAAGTCGGGGCTTCGGACAGGGAAAAGCTGACTACAACCCTCTTAGGGGGTAGGCAGTGAGACCAAAATACAACGTATAGTGATCTACGCTTTGCAATGCTCCAACGAGAGCGCTTTTCCTCCTTCGCTCCATGTTTCGTCTAGTGCAGCACGACTCGTGCAATTGTTCCCCAGGTCCAAGCAAGAGAGGCAGTTGCCGGCAGCCAAGCAACGTGCCGGCTGTCTAACCCAGGACCGATCGGATAAGTATCCGATTGCTGCAAGCCTTGTGTAATCGACTTTCCGAATGACTCCCCAGGGTATGTACTCCATCGCCCCTAGCAGGCGAAGATAATGAAGTTGCAGCTGTATGTATGTCAAAAGATGGTTCATTTAGTGAGAAACGACCTGGGAAATTGAGTCTTTGAGCATTCGAGAATCAGCATTTAAAACTGGCGTCAGTATAGCAGTTTGTGGTCTGTAAGTAAGCTTGGCCCGTGAGAGCGCGTCCTCTCCGACGGGCGGACAGTAACGTCGCGGGGTAGCAAACTGCGCGGCGGGGTACTTGGCTAGTCGTAGTCACGCTCGGCGCAAAGGCCGGGATGGCATCATCCTGGGCCGGGTTGTGATTGACCACCAGCAGCAGGAAAACCGGACATAGACTCCTCCACCCGACGCCGTCGAGCAATCAGATTGAGCCAGACCTATCTCTCGCGAGTGACCTTTCTCCTCTTGCCGGACCCATATAGTCTGCCCTGTCTGCTGCCGTGACGACCAGTACGGGGTTATATAAAGTAGTCTCGCCTCTCTGTCCCTCTGCTCTGCACGCACATGCACTTCCCAAGAAGGACGCTCTGCCCCCTGCGCCAATTCATCACCACCAGCACCAACGCCGCCCGACGTCCTCACACCAGCGGTAATCTTGTCTCTAGCTACGCTCCCCGGCTCATCACCCGCTCCACACAGCAGCGCACCATGTCGTCGGCCGTCGCCAAGCGCCTCTCGGGCAAGACGATCCTGATCACGGGCGCCAGCTCGGGCATCGGGCGGTCCACGGCCCTCGAGTTCGCGCGGACGTCGCCGCAGGACCTGCGCCTGATCGTGACGGCGCGGCGGCTGGACTCGCTCCAGGAGCTCGCGGCCGAGATCGCCAAGGAGGTCGGCGACGGCGTCAAGGTCCTGCCCGTGCAGCTCGACGTCAGCAACGCCGACGAGATCCGCGGCTTCGTCGGCAAGCTGCCGGCCGAGTGGAAGGACATCGACGTCCTCGTCAACAATGCGTAGGTTCTCACTGCCACAAGGCGTGGCTTTTCCACGAATGACCGGAGACGTCTGTATAGCTGACAAAAGTACACAGCGGCATGGTCAAGGGCGTCGCCAAGGCACCCGAGATCAACGAGGCGGACATCAATGAGATGTTTGCGACGAATGTGACGGGGCTGATCAACATGACGCAGGCAATATTGCCCATCTTCCTCGCAAAGCCCGATGGAGGCAAGGGCGACATCATCATGATTGGTAGCGTAGCTGGCCGTGAGGCGTATATCGGTGGTAGTATCTATTGCGCCACGAAATCCGCAGTTCGCGCCTTCACCGAGAGTCTGAGGAAGGAGACCGTTGCATCAAACGTCAGGGTTATTGAGATCGATCCCGGTCAAGTTGAGACGGTAAGCTTGAACGTATCGTTGCTACCCTTGATGCAGACTGACTTGCGTTCCAGAATTTCTCCGTCGTCCGCTTCGGTGGTGATAAGTCGAAAGCAGATGCCGTTTATGCGTGAGTAACCTTCCAACCCGAGTCTCCTTGATCTATACTGAAGCTCTTTTAGCGGCGTTGAGCCATTGACACCTGAGGATATTGCCGAGGTCGTGGTTTTCACAGCTGGGAGGAGGGAGAACGTTGTCATTGCCGACACATTGATTTATCACAAGAACCAAGCAGGGGCCACTACGGTGCACAGGAAGTCATAGATCAACTTGATAGAACATTGTATATTGACCTATAGAGCATTCAAGAAAAAAATGTGGTAGATGGCACCTTGTACTACAGACCTGACGAGAGTCAGAATCTACTTACTTACAGTTCATACTCAGTAGATCTGGTTGGGCCGTTATGATCTACATCCCAGTCAGCAGTGTTCAGCACTTGTTCTGCATTGACAAGAGATGAGGCTCCAGAAATCAGAAAGCCGTTTTACTCATTCACCAAAGCCGGCACTGCATTTCCAAACCCCAAGACGGTGCTTGAAAATACAACGCACTGAAGCTACATGACATCCGAAGACAACTCCACAACCAATCATCGATGTCCGAGAACAACTACGGTGCGGGAGGGTGACTCGGCTTCGATGAGATAGTTGAATGGATAAACGCGTTTCATCAGATGGAATAGGTGGGTTGTTGCATTGCATGTCTCGGCTTACCTAGGTGCGCAGGTTTGTAACCAGATCTCTTCTGTCGAGGATGCATGCTGTTCTTTTCCCCAAGTTAGTCAAAGGCCCAAGAGCAACATTCAACGAGAGGAGTTTTGATTGGATGTATCAGAGTTTTTGGTATTGGTATAGGGTTATCTTCACAGTGCTTCAGAAGCAGAACTGATTGATATTTTTCTCATCATGGACATTGATTGGACTGGGGTTGAAGCAAAAAATTTAGTTCGGAAAACGTACCACTGAAGAGTTGTGTATGGTGGCAGAGGCCGTGAGATATTGCAACGAGCCATGCTATTGCTGGATAAGAGTTAGTTGGCAATGAACCAAGGCACTCCAAAGAATATGTGATAGGGTGGATGCTTCAGATGGTGATGCATGTTTGTTCTGCGCTCATAGAGAAATCGCTAAGAACTGTGGAAACAAAATCATCAGTAGCGGGGAAGGGAAGCACTTAAGCTGACTTACTTAGTAGACATAGCGATCAATGACTTGGAGAGAAGGGGTTTGCTACCCAACTTCCTGCACTCACGAGCAGGGCAAGACCGCTGGCCAGCCAGCCACGGACGAATCTCTCAAGCGATGTCTGCCGGCAGAGGTGAGACTTCCTCACATATCAGAGAGGTACAAGACGAATCAAATCAGCTTCCAAAGCCTCGAGAGTCCATCCGAGCTGGCGGCCAGCGGTTGCTTGCAGGAAGAGCCATGGTGTGCTGCTTCGGTTGTGAGCGTGATGAAGGAGGAAGAAGGGTTGAAAATTCAAAGGCCAGAAAAATTGTGAGATGTCGTCCACAAGTGCTGGCCAGTGCGCACCTGGGCGGGCGAGCTTGCAAGCTGGGTGGGGCTAGCTCTGTGATCCCTGTCGGGCCCATTGAATTTTCGAAGTTCAGCGCAGCAAAGCACCTGCAGCATCATCACCAGCTCTCAGCATCCAGCTACGACTCCCCAGCTTCAGCCAGAAGCCCAATCCTGCAGATCATGGCCGACAGAAGGCGCATAAATGGCCCCATCGGGGCCACAACACCGCCGGTGTACGAGGCTGTCCCCAAACGCCCTGCTGCGAAGCAACAGCCCGCCATGCGAAAGATATGTATGTAGTGGGGTGTCCGACCGCTTCTGGGCTCTCGCCCGCCATGCCTACTGCTTGTCCTCCTTGCTAATCTGTTCACGTACAGTTCTCAAGACCGGCGTCACTCCTTCGGCATCAGGCTCGGCGTACCTGGAGCTCGAGAACCCGAACCAGACGAGCCCGCAGAAGACGAGCCTAAAGCTAGCATGTACCGTGCATGGCCCGCGAGCGCTCCCACGATCAGCACCCTTCTCCCCCCATATCATTCTTACGACCCACGTCAAGTACGCGCCCTTCGCTACGAGGAAACGGCATGGTTACCTTCGAGACTCGAGTGAGAGGGACCTGGGCGTACACCTGGAGACGGCCTTGCGAGGAGCAATCATAGCAGACCGGTGGCCCAAGAGCGGTGTCGACATTATTGTTACCATCATCGAGGGGGACCAGGATCGCGATGCGCCGCATAACGAGGACGATCAGGGCTGGGACATGATGAACGTGCTGAGTGGCTGTATAACCGTGGCCTCGGCGGCAATCGCGGACGCAGGCATTGACTGCGTCGACACCGTAGCCGGAGGCGTTGCGGCCTTGGTCTCCAGGGACGACGCTGCACAGCCGGTCATCGTCGTGGACCCGGTTGTAGCGGAGAATCAAAAGATACATGCAGCCTGTTGTGTTGCGTACTTACCCACAAGGGACGAGGTTACGAATGTCTGGTTCAAGGGGCAACTACCGGGGGCGGATATCCTCCTCTACAACAAGATGGTAGAGAAGAGTCTGATAGCCTGCCGCAGTGCGAATCGGGTTGTCATTCAGGGCCTCAACGAGACGGTTAAAAATGTTCAGAATACTACTTGAGGTCCCAGCAATCAACCCGTCAGCAGGTTCAGTCCTGACACTTCGTGGCGCCAGTCACATCGAAAAGGATGCTATCTGCCCCAGCACCGACCTATGCCCGGTCGTTTAAGGCACAGGCAGATTGCCATGTAGAACAGTGTCAGAAAATACCTCGAGAGCAAGGCGTCCCAGCTAGGAACACGCCGGACGGGCTGCGCGGGATTGGACGCTCAGAGCTCAGATCTGCCAGAGTCTCGTGGAATGCGTGGCAACGGTATACTACAGGATGACACCTAGCGGACCTAGAGGGACAGGGAAGCGTTGTATGCCTAGTAGGCGACTTCTGACATGAATGATCAAGGGGGGCCGGGTGGCTGCTGTAGGGACCATGGCATTCGGAGGCGAAAGAGATTTGCCGTCTATGAACTGGTCTCCAGCTGGGGTAGGCCATTAGACTAGCCCCGCGAACCGGCTTCACATGCAATCAAGAGATGCGTGTCTCCCACAGGACCCCGTTGGTTCTTTATGAGATTGTGTAGAAGAATGTCTTGTGCCATGTGAAATGTTTCCCTTCTGGTCAAGACGTAGCAGGTGCCGGGTTGCCCGGTATCTCGCTGTTGTTAAGTTTGGGCCGGCACTTACGGGCGAGGCCCAGATGAGGTGGGCGGAGCTTCCTTCGGGGATTATCACCTCATCCCACTTAGTAACTAGTTCACGCGAGCTCCCTTGAATCCGTCCGACCACGCTCTCGACAACACCGTGCCTCTGGATCGTGCTCTGTATTTACCCCCAACTCCGCAGAGCTCGTCTTGAGAGGTTTGACGGAGGCCTGATTCGACAATGTGCACACCGAGTCGGAGCCCCTAGCTTTCCCCGGACTTAGACACCCCGCGACCGCCGTTGCTTGGCTTAGCCCGACAGCCAGTGGTATCTCCCCTATCGCTTCGCTTTCACTGCCTGCCATCCAGCACCACCTGGACATCCAACGGCCATGGCAGCACCGGGCGCCGCCGTGGTCCCGGCTCCGACCAGTTTCGACAATGCGAGCATGTTCCATAACCTCACGCACTGGACGTGGCAGCACCTCAGGCATTCCGTCAATGTCTCGCGATACGCCCCGTCCATCGAAGACCTGCTCCTTGCGGGACCGAGGATGCTCACCAAGCTCGGCTCCATAATGTCCTATGCCGATGCTGTGGACAGCTTCGGCCAGCGTGCGATTCCCGACACGACAGGCTCGGGCATCTTTCTCACTACCGCCGGCAGCACGACCTCGAACATCGCCGCCGACGCATCCGTTGCCGCAGCGAATGTGGCCGACTTGGTTGACCAGGACCCCGCCGACATCGCGTCCCGATTCACAATGGAAGGGGCCAAGGGCCTGGGGAGCGTCTTCAGCTATGCCACCAGCAAGTGGGCGCTGTGCTGTGTAGCCATGGCTATCATCCTGAACCGTACGCACATCTTCGCCGCGACGAGGCGCAGACTGCGACTGGCGTGGCCTGTACGCCTGCTCCTCCGCTTCCTCCCTATCGTTCTCTTCCTCTACCAAGCACTACAGCTGCTTCAGTCGATACAATGTCAGACCTCGCCCGACTTTTCCGAGCTGCGCTGGGGTAACGCGAGCAAGTCCTCAGACCTGATGTTTACACAACCCGGCGGGTATCTGCATACGGTCAGCCAGACGCTGCTCCTGGGCGCCAGCGACCACGACTCCTGTCGGGCGGTTGCTATGATTCCCGAGAGTGACTCGGTCTATCCCGCCGAATTACATGGCTCGCTGTCCCTATTATGGCCCCTGTTTGGAACCTTCTGCTTGAGCCATTTCTTAGAGACCTTGTCCTGCGCTCTGAATGGCCGAACGGTAGCTGTTGAGACGGGCATGACACTCTTTGAGCATTCCCTGGCGTTCGCCGAGGCCGACGCCGCGATAAGCAACCAGCTTGGATGGGGGCTGTTCTCGAGCGGAAGCAATGCAAATGTCACGTTCACGCCGGGGTCTGGTCCTAGCATTGCCATATCTCGGTCGATGATCATGAGACGAGTGAATACACCCCCCGAAGTGTTACTCGTTGGTTTTCTTTCTGCCATGAGCCACGTCACCAGCCACGTTCTGGGAGTATTCAATCTTCAGGCAAAGTTTCGACTGCTCAACACCAGCTTCTGGGCCATGTGCTTCATGGGAAGCATCGTCCTGGAGGCATTCAACTTCTCGCTGGATGATCCATCCAGTATGGGGCTATTCAGGTTTCCAACTGTCTGCATCATTGGCTTCATCCCTCATGTCATGGTATTTGCAGGCATCTTCAGCTGCGCAATGATTTATGGCGCAGCCCTCACAGTGTCGGCTCTTTCGCCGTCTGAGGTGCCAGAAAATGGCCGGCAACCAACATTTAGAGAACGACTACGTCTCGCCCACGAGAACATGCAAGCCAACATCGCGCTGTCTGACATCCGGATAACTCGGGAGATGGATTTCTACACAGCTCTACTACGGACAGGTTTCGGTGTCATAAGCATGGCCAGTGAAGCAGTCTACCTGACGGAGAACCGTAGCGTGAACTTGAAGCAGCACACATGGCTGGAAGAAGAACGGTTCCGAGAGCTGGAGAAATTCCGTATGCAGTGGACGGGCTCAAATCTTGGGGATTCCCGTGATGATCAAATGGGAACAATAGGACTCGTGCCTGTGAAAGACGGCCAACTTTCAGCATCGAGTGGCTATGCCAGGGAGCGGGCTGCGCAGAGGCTGTCAAAGTCCAGGACAGGCGATAAGCGCCCTCGAGACGGAGTGGGAGCTCTGGAACGAAGCTCTCGGTGGATCTTGGCCATGGAGTTCATTGTGAATATCAACCGGCTAATATTGCGATGGGCGTCTCTGATCATGCTCAGAGCTCTGGCTGGCGTAGGGATCACGACGCAACCCCGTGTGCTACTCTGGCTATCACGGCGATCCAAAACAGGCAAAAAAGAGGAGCGGGAAGTGGGCCATGCAAGCTCTAGGAGCCGAGATACAGAGTATATGATTCGTAACGACGAAAACGCCGACGTTGAAGCTGAGATGCGCCGCCGTTTACGCGGCTCGCCCGAGACAGCTGGACTTCCCGAGGCAGACTTCGAATCTCTGTTGTACAAACATTGGAAGTATGGTGGGGTCTGGGGTTCAATAGATACCAGCGGTGAATGGGAACCCAATCCCGACGACGACGACTGGGACACAACAAGCATGATTCACAGTGTGGCTGGAAGCGACCTGAGCACAGATCAGGATCAGGACTTATGGGAAGACGATGATGCCGCCCTAGACAGCGGCCAACGAACACCGACTCAGCGCTCTCCCTTCGCGTCAAGAGAAACGACCCCATTTGACACCCCGATGGCTATGGGCGATCTCGCCCGCCTCCTCAACCCTTCGTCGCCCGAGGATCGGCAGGAGGCTCATACGCTGGCCGCCCATCTCAGCAGCGATCGCATCATGACGCGCTCGCAGTATGCGCAACATCTCAAACCAAAACACCCTCACCATAACCGCCCCCAGCGGATGTCGCCGGACGAGGAGGCTGAGCTCCTAGGGCTCATTCTCAACTCGCGTCGTTCCGCAACGCCGGCCACGCAACACCAGAGGGGCGCGCTGGAAGGCAGCGGCGCCGAGAGCACGCAGCACAACACGGGTTCCTGGGCCGGGCTCGGCGAGAACGGACCCCAGTGCGTCGTGTGCCACGCGGAACCGCGCACCGTCATCGTCTGGCCGTGCCGCTGCCTCAGTCTCTGCGACGAGTGCCGTGTCACGCTGGCCATGAACAATTTTGACAAGTGCGTCTGCTGCCGCCGTGAGGTCAACAGCTTCTCGAGGATCTATGTGCCTTGAAAAGCCCCAAGCCCGGTCGTCTCAGCGAGACTTGATGCAATGGGGTTCCCTCTTTTCGTAGACGGAGCACCTCCGGCAGACCTCGTGGCTTACCGGAGGCGTACATGCGCAATTGGTTTGATGCAAGGAGTTACGGCGGATCCAGGGATTGGTTTTCTTTTCTGTTTAGTTTCTTGTTCTTGGGCACCCGATCACACAGACATATCCACTCTACTAGCACAGCGACGGACATTTTGGGTTTTCTTTCACCTTGTAAAGGCATATGGATACTTGGTGCCGCCGCACTGGAGCAGGCACGCGCTCTTTCGTTCTTGTACCTACCTTCTGGCGCATAATACTCCGCAGTCGGTTCTGTGGCCAGCAACAACCGGAATATAAGATATGCAGCGCCACTTACACGCATTGCCTTTTCTTGATGTTCTACTGAGAAACAACAGGAAGTTGTCAGCGTCATGAACTCTATCCTCGTGGGCGGTTACAGTGTAGGAGGTCTCCAGGTGTGCAGTGTGGCCCTTGAAAGCTCATTATATGCAATCAAGGTTCCAAGGATATCTTAGCAAGGTCCGAGAATATTGACTGGATTGGGGAAGCTAACTACATGGCAGCCCACTCTATGCTAAACGCCCTGACGGGCGTCTTGGAACTGGCCTTGTTTTTGACATGTGATTCCTTCTCATCAGCTTCCTCCTCTTTGTCATTGCCACTTCGAATCGCTCCGCCTATCAAGTACGACTTCTTGACGTTTGTGCCCAACCGTCCACCTGTCACGAGGTCTAGCAGACTAATCTCCTCATTCCAAGCGTAATGCGTCGCCTGGAAGTGACTGTGAAATCGCAGCGGATCGCCAGGGTAAACGTTGTAGTCACAGCCAAAGCGAAGCCCCGGCATCATGAAGTACCCGTTCTCATGTAGGTGAGCATAGAGCGGATAGCCAGCAGGAACATCTAGGAGCGCGGAAGTGTCCTCTTCGGGTGGTGGGGTCAGAAGAGCACCACTGGTTGCAGGTGTGACAGCCCACACGTCAGGAGCGCGAGGTTCAGCCTTGGGTTTAGTCTCTCTCGTACTAGATGAGTCGAACAAACTGATCTCTTCGGACACTGGACCATCCTTATCGATTGCAGAACCGGAGTCCAGCTTCTTGTCCTTTTTCTTACCCTTCCCCTTGCTGGCAGCATTTGCTTTCTTGTACTCCGCAAGCTCACGCGCAGCTGCAGCAGCTCTCGTGCCGTCCCTTCTTAGGTCCTGCAAGTAGGCGTTGCGAGAGGCTGCATCGGGCGATACTATCCGTGACGGGTGGAACACCGAGTCATCAGCGATATATGCTACGCCCTTTTCTACGAGAACCGTTGCTTCTTCGGCCATTAGTTCTATTGGCAAGCTCATGAACACACTCTGCGAAGGCGCCTGGGGCATTGTTCCGACGAAGGGCGAGCATATGTTGTGGTTTCGACGCAGGTACATCACATCGTCGATGTCGAACAGTAGGTATCTGTCAGTGACCTTGGAGATCCTGATGGGCAGCTTGGGGGTCTCGGAAGCCATGGCTAGGGCCTATACCAGTCCTATTTGCGAGTCAGCTGGGGGAGCTCAGAGCAGATCAACTGTGCAAATGATGATGGAGGATGACGGTCATATATAATGGATTGAAATAGTTTGTCAACATGTACGCTTTCAGGGGATTGACAGATATAAATTTGTGTAATCACGGTCAGAGCAGGGTGAGGAGGTGAGGTTTACTTACTATTGCGGCAGATGTTTGTAGTGAAGGGAAAGAATCATGTTTCCCACGAAGCAGAAACTTTGTAGAAAATCGTTTTGATTTTGCGGGCGTGGGGCCCAGCCAGCTCCAAGTCACAGTGCCGAATCCTGGAGCCAGCCCCACCTGCACTGTCCTGTCTGCGTTGCTGTGTCCAACGGTCCCGAAGGTACTGGGTAACAGCGGCTATGAAGAAACCCCCAGAACTTTAGAAGTCGATACTGCTGGTAGTCGATGCCGGGTTCTTTTCTTTCTCCTCGTCCTCCAACATCGGCGGCAGGACGAATGGTTTAATGATGAGTCCTCTCGACCGACTCAGGCTGAAAGCCATGTCCTCGCCCGTGTGCCCCTCCGTGCCGCCGCCGCCTTTCTCATGATAGATTGGTAGGCTGTGGACTTTGAGTAGACCCTGGGTTTTCTCTTCTGATTTAGATTCCGACTTAGCGTCTGGCGGAGGAGCATGGACAGGGTCCAACTGTAGAGGGATAAGTTCGAGCACACCGTCGCACAAGTGCTCCATCCATCGTGTAAGCCCCGAAGTTCGAGGATATAGAGATAGAGGAAGGGTGATGAGGGCAACGAGCTTGCTTGGGTATTGCCTGAGCAAAGCGCGCAAGCCGTGCAGGAACTGAAGGACCTCCTCTGGACGGCAGGCCGAGCTCGAATACAGGGTTGGTGAGAGGAGGTTGGGCACCAGGACTCTATGAACCCCCGAGGGCGGCGCATTTGCCAGCTTGACAGCAATATCCCCAAGGAAAACCTTGAACGGAGAGGAGGAGAGCCCCTGGGGCTGCCGGGTCAGGCTTGGCATGCTCATGGTGGGATGAAATCCAATCTGGCCCTTTACGTCGACCGGTGACAAGCGCTTGGTCAAGTCGAACGAATGGCAGAATGTGCCAGAGCCGGACGATGCATTAATGGACTTCTGTGGTGTATCTAGGAGAAGATGTTAGCTTGAATAATTCAAACTGCTGGCCGGACTTACAACAGACCTCTGGGAGCTCCTACTGAGCCCAAACTCTCATACCTCCAGGCGATTTTCATCTTGTCGCTCGCTGAAGTTTCAGACTTTGAAGACGTCTTCGAGTCTGTCGAGACACCTGGCAGCTCGGCTCGCCAACCCTCGTGCATTCCCAACATATGAACCTGATGTCCCTGGACCAAGCCCTCAGCGGCACAATATCGGAGCAGAACACCAGCAAAATCTGTGGTCCCGTGCTCCTCAACAAGAAGAGACGTTCCCAGCGGCAAGCCCGAGTGACCGGCAAGCAGACTGTCCAGCGAGGCTGTCCCCGTGGAGGTGGTAGAACGGCCGTCATGGGGTGACGGCCTCACGCCAGGAGCTGATACATTCTCGGGCTTTGTCTGGGTTGCAGTAGCTGTGGCAGAGGTATTGATCACCGTGTTTCTCTTCCTGAAAGACATCTCTCCGCAAACTTCGCGCTGGCGATATGGAAGACTGTGTACAGTTACTACTGGATCATGTTTGTGGGTTTGTAAGTCGTGGATTTCGTCACGGAGCTGGAGCATCGCGGGGCACCGAGTTTTTGGGCTCAGATCACCACACAAATTCCGCACTGGGCGGAACCACCTGCTGAAAGCTTCCCCTGCCTCTGCCCGCCAGCCCGCCAACCCGCCAACCCGCCGCCGCGGTGCCCAATCCAATTCACCGCCCCGCACCGCACCCGGACTCGATTGCAGGCTTCAGAAAAAAAAGTTGATCAGACAGAGATAGCATAGCAGCATTCCAGGGCCTCACCGCACAACTCGTCCCACCAAGCCGCACCTCTACCATTCGCATAGTTTCCGACTCGAGCCTGCATATCTTCCACACGGTCTCAATCATGGCAGCCGCCGGCGACGCACAGCTCTTCGAGGAGACCTTCGTCATCACCAACTACGACCAGAGCAAGTATGACCGTGTCGCGCGTATCACGGCCACCTCGAACGACAATGCGACGCAGATGACCCTGGACGTCAACATTGAGCTGTTCCCCTGCAGCACGGGCGAGACCCTGCAGGTGGTCCTGGCCACCAACCTGTCCCTGGACGGCAAGGGCGACTCGGAAGAGAGAGGCTGGCGCGACGTCAAAGCCGGCGCTGAGAGCACCCTGGCCGACATGTACGACTATGTCTGCCATGGCAAGATCTACAAGTTCGAGGACGGCGCGGATGGGCAGTCGATGTAAGTTGATCTTGCCTCGCCCTCTGCAAGCTTCGACGAGATAGGAAGACTAATCACCCGGGCAACAGAAAGGCGTACGTCTCCTTTGGTGGCCTTCTCATGATGCTCGAGGGACCTAGCAAGAAGCTCCTTCCCCTGCGAGTCGACAACACATATCTACTTGTGAAGAAATAGACCTAGAATCCATTGCGGGACGACCGCGAAACTTGGTCGGGGTAGACTCCGTGAGTGGATGGATAATCACGTCAAGGAGAGCCACGGATGGAGAGCCCCAACCCTGCAGTAATCGCATTCATGAGCACGGTGGACCTGGTATCAAAAAGAGGGCCCTAGAGGCACGAGTGCATGGAGCTGGCGTTCAGGCGTACGAGAAGTGCTATATTTAGTTTGATCATGCCAGCACTTTAGAGCCTTCATGACACAGAGATGGACGGTCTGGCAGTCTGGTGCGGTCCCGGGAGCAGCACTTTGCGGTGCATCCTCCGGACAATCTCGTCATAGTTTGGCTCGTTTTCCCGCGTCAGGATTCCTCTGCGTATGAAGAAGTCGATGAGAACGAGGGCGCAGTTTGGCTTGAACTCTCCTCGAGCCATCGCTTCCTGCACCTGCTCAACGGTCCATAGGTAGAAGTCCTCCACCTCGCCGTCCTTGGGCGTCGGGATCGTGTCGACAGGTAGCTCAATATCAAAAACCCATTGAGTTTCGGGATATACGAGATACTTCTCTCCCCCCGCCCTCTCGTCCGTGATGTAGAGGTAAACGACGGTGCCTGCTGTCTTGCAGTGCTCTCTCATCAGCGTCTCCGGCAGGTTGGCCTCCTCATCCGCTTCTCGGACAATGCACTCAAAGGGATCTTCGTTGGTCATCAGTCCGCCGGCGACAGTGTTGTCCAGCATCCTCGGATAGTTGCTTTTGGTCTCCGAACGTCGCGGCACCCACAGCTTGATGCCATGTGCGCTCCCCTCGTCCTTGACATAACCGTTCATGTGGACTCCGTACCTCATAACGCCCAGCAACCCAGCGCCTGCCCTCTCGACACTGTAGAGCAAATCGTCGTTATTGCCGTAGACAGGCCAGGGCTCGTTGCGCCATTTCTTGACGATCTCCCAGGGACCCTTCTCGCGCCAGTAGTTCATGACGTTCGCCACAACCTGCGTCCGCTCTGTCTCGGTAGGCAAGTCGAAAGCCCTTACAGTCTTGGACGCATCGTCGACCTTCACCTGGCCACGAACAGACTCTGGTATCGACAATAATGACTTGACCACGGAGCTCAACATATACCCAATGGTTTGATCACCTGTCGACGTCTGATGGAGCAGCGTGTACAGCGGCTCGGGGAATGCCTTGGCAACGAGCTCTGGCTCATAGGGGATTCTACATAGGCATGAGTTCGCGGGTAATCAATAGGTAGCTCCCGGGGCACCTACACATCCACCTGCTTGACAAGGTCCAGGTTGCTCAATGGTGCCATCTTGGAGAAATGCTGAGCGTAAGAATACCCAGACGTCGTACTGGCTTGTGCGAGATTCCGATTAGGTATTACAATGTGGGTGCTAGATCGCCTTGAGATGCGAGAGTTTTGAGTTCCAGGCCAGGCCAGAAGACCACGCCGCGGCAGGCGCTTGTTATGGCTGCACGGGGTTACTTGGTCATTGATTACTCGAACGGCAGGTTCGCAACCAGTCTCCCGAGATGGTCGAAGATATTTCCCAATCGCTGAACGATTTGCTCCTACCAGTCTCATTGAATCTGCATAGCCAATGAACGGTTGCTCAAATCTGCAAGTATAGCATCCAACAAATAAACAACCAACCAGAGACAAAGTTTCAACGGGATTGATGTGAACAACACCCCTTGTGAACCCTCCCCGAAAGGCCCAGGGTGGGGCCGGCAGGATACAGTCAGCGGGATAATTTCCGCGGGGTCCCAGCTGTATGTAGCCTTTTCTTTGTGACGTCGAAGCTTCGAGCTGCCACGAGACACACAAAGGCATTGATCCATTGACGACGAAAGGCCATTGAGCCTCATGACCATGCCTTAAAAGCGCGCAATTGAGACCTACGCGGTCGAAGAGCGTTGAATAGAGCTTCAGCATAATTTTCAGTCATTTCCCCGCCCACGACTAGCAGAGCCCGGTTCGAGACCCCTCCATTTCATACACAGCAGAGCCAAAATGGCAGAACAGCAACAACAGCAACCCCTCTTCGGCCTCGTGCCCACCGGCCATCCCCTGGTAACGGCGCCCTCGTCCATCCCGACGCCGACGTCCTTCCTCTACGCCATCCCGAGCACCACGCCCGCGAACCCCAAGCCCTTCTCGCATCTGGCCGTGTTTCTCCTACCCGGGGTGGCGCTGCCGGACAACACGGCGGCAGCCATCTACCTGGCGACCAACGCCGAGGCCTTCGCCGCCGGCCGCGAGGAGCCCAACTTCCGCTTCCTCGGCGGCGTCGGCCCGGGCAAGGAGAGCGCCGTTTTCAAGGTCGGCGGCGGCCAGGACGGCGTCGTCATTGGCATCAGCGTCGAGGACGCCGCGGGCGTCGCGCAGAGGATCGAGGAGGGCAAGGCGGCGTCCGGCGGATCGCTGGTCAAGGCTGGTGGCAGCGGCGGCGCGCAGCCCACGACGCAAGTCCTGGCGCAGCGCATCATCAAGAACGCGTTCAATTTCCTGGCTAGCTTCAGTGGACAGGCGGGCGGCACCGAGGTCGTCCCTCTCAGGGCCTTCGAGGAGTGGTGGAAGAAGTTCGAGAGTCGGGTTAGAAGCGACCCAAGTTTCCTGGAGAGGGACTCGGACTGAGGATAGAGTGGGTCAGGCATCAAGCCAGAAAAGAGCAATGAGACTTCGAGGCATTGCTGTGGAGGTGAAGCAGTTGTCTCTTGGGTAAGCGTGGAAGTCGCTTGTTGGGGAAACCATACACATCAGCCGTTGATGTGGCATTCGCGCGGGGCAGACTGGAACAAGACGACGCAGAGAGGCAGCTCAGAGCATGTGCGAACGGATGCATGGGACGGCACTCTGATGACTGGTATACCCCCATAAGATAAGCAGATGCGGAAGATCCTACGATGCCTGGTGCAATAACGCACAACAAGGACCAGCAGCTCACGCAGGGAACTAGAGCATTGGCCTGAGAACACATGGGTATTCTGCACCTCTTTCAGGCCTATAGTCACTCATAAACACCCCGCTGATTTTGCATAGCAGACGGTCGGGCTACGTAGTTGATAGTTGAGTTGAACGCTGCAATATAGGCGATAATAATCAGCGTGTAAAGAAAATAGACTTGAGCTTCCAAGAAATCTCCATATTCAAGGACAGGGTTATTTTCGGTGGCGTACTTAGACCACTAACACTAATACTCGTCGTGTTTTGTAATGACGGTATGGAAAGCAGGAGGAAAGGAACAGAATAAATCATTGTCTGTTCAATCCTAGTTCAAAATGAACTCTATCCGGGCTTTACGCGTGGCATCAGGGTCTATGCCCACTAAGCTGGGTCTCTCGTTCCCTTGGAAGCTTCAGAAACCTAGGGAGCCTTGGTCACATGTGGTCGCATGATCTCTGAAAACCAGCTCACCGATTGTATGATGCGGCGTCTACACTGAAACCGCTCTGTACTCACGTTGGGCAAGGATACGGGGTCACTATACAATGAATGAGATGCCGAGCATGCCACAAGCATGAAGCAGGTTCGTAGAAGTCTCAGCCCTATAACAGGACTGCGCTCTGATATGGGCACGCATTGGTCGGACTTCCAATGCTTAGCAAAATTGGCCTTGCATCGTCAACCTCACCTGGGCTTGGATACGAACCGCACAATGGTCATGTACGAGATTCCAGCGGAGGTAATTTTGTTTACACATTGGCATCCCAGCCGACCATCACGTCAATCAATCTTGAGCTGCACGATCGAAGTACAACCAGCATCTGGAACGTGGAGTACATTGTCTGAAATCAGACGAAAGGGAACGGATAGTTTCATGCAAAGAATGGGGTCGTCACCGAACCTACAGTACCACCGAAGAGCTACCCCTGCCGCGGGCAGCCAAGCTCTTCAGACGGCAGGCCGAGAAGCGAGCAGTGGGCCGATGACAGCATTGCCGCCCATCGAGTCTGGCGCACGACAAACGCCGCGGCGCTCGGCGCTGTTTCTTGGGGTTTGTAAAGCGTTTGGGTGAAACTTGGGACTGGGACGGTGCCAAGGCACAGACAGAAAAATGGGGTTGCAGATAACAGATGTTGGTTCAAAGTGCAACCTCGAGTGCCACGCCAAATACGGGGTCCTTCAACCTCGTATTGAAGCTGCTGCAGCCATCGCGGGATGGCGTGTCTTGTCCATGCCAGAGCCAGGTGACAAGCACGCTGCCCGGCGCTCCCAGTTGGGCGCTAGGGATTTAAGCTGCAAGCGGCGAGCGTCGCATGCAGCGGCTTTACATGAGACGAGCGTGTCTTAGAGGGATGGCGTCGATTGACGGATCTGAATGGAGGGGAACCTGGAGTCAACTCGTGCCCTTTTCCCCATGGTAATATGTCTGATACTGAGGGGCTCTCCCGAGAGCGCCGAGAGGGGAGAGAGTCTCCTCCAATCCTTCAAGAAGGCATGAGGGACATCAAAAATCCTTTAGACATGTGGAATTGATCGCCACCGGGGGGAGCCAAGCGATGACTTCATGGGTGGGTTTACCTCGACCAGGGAGCCGGCATTGGCTTTTTGTTCCCCCCTCAAGACCCAGATGCTTGGATGTTTGTTGCCAAAAGTCGCAGAGCCCAACAGAGTTCCGAAGCAGTTGTCAGACAGGGAACGCTCCACGTGCTCGTACTGGCTGTGGGGAGATTACGTATGTTGGCACACCACCGAGTCTGACCACTGACACACAATCAGACAATCTTGATCTGTGGGTGGTGAGCCAGACGTGGTTGTCGCTCGGACAGTGCCAATTGAGCATGGGAACGTTGTGCGATGCAGCTCAATGATTTGCCATGGAGGTGGATTTTGAGTCAATTGCGGCTTATCGCGTTGACGATACATGGGTCACATGCAATCTCTCTCTATCATGAGCAAGGTGGAATTATTAAAATTTGCATGCGGCGGCCGACGAGATACAGTACAAACGTGCCAATAGATAAGGGAGGAAGAGAAACAACTGTACCACTTTAGAGGTTCCAAGGGTGCCAAGTTGCTGCATTCGGCCTGCCTATCTCGCCAGCTTGGCCAGCTCTCTCCAGCTCTCTCCAGCTCTCTCCTCGAGACAGCTACGTACCTCTTCTAAGCATGACACTAGACGTCGCGAAACCCACATGGCGTTGACACGGTGTTGATGGTTTTCACGGGCCCTGAAAAGTTCTCGCCCAGTGGCCAAGCGGCTTTTTCCTACTGGTGCTGTCTCTCTCTCTCTCTCTTTTGCTCGCTAGGTGCGTCCAAAAAAAGAATCCAAGCTTTTTCCCTCGTTGCCTCGCCCCCAGGCCCCCTTGTCGGCTTGTTCCCCCATCCCGCAGCGCGGCGCGGGCTTTAGCGGCAGTGGACCCACCCGTTAGCCAGCATTTCACATCGCATCATTCAGCCAGTTCAGCCCAGAAGGCCAGCGGCGTCCAGCGGCCAGGATCGCTCTCGGCCACACTTCGCCATCATCCAGGGATTCCGCCTCGAGCGCAACCCAAGGTAGACACATCCCAAATCCTCCCAGAAGAGAAGGAGTGTCCTCTCGCATTGTTTCCCTCCAACGCCCCGGGCAACCTCACATTGCTTATTGACCTGTGTCACCACCACTCTCGTTCTGCAACCCGATTGACGCTTCTGCTGTGCTGCGTCGAGTACACGTCTGCGTGGTCCATATCAGTCCGCGTTCCATTATTCGTCGTCTCTCGCTACCTACCAAACCCCCTTTAATCAACACTTCTTGGCACGACCCAACGCGCAATCTCCGAACCTTGCACTCCACGATCTGACGCCGAACCCCCAGATTGTCGAAACCCGTTTTTCCTCAATCCTGCTACTGCTACTACTTCTACTAGCTGCAACCTCCCGACTATTGACTACCCGTTCGGCACGGCGCGACGACTTTGTGAAATGCAATAGGATCGGCAGCAGTCGAGATCGACACATCATCGCGTCTGCTGCGCCTTTATCCTCAACTTTTGCACCACAGCTCTTGTCAGCATCTGGATAAACTCGTTTGCCGATGGGGAAATCCAAATGTACGCCACGCTCCCCCCCTTGCCTCGGGCAAACTACTCAGAACCGTCACTAACAACAGTTCTGCTCTCCAGGGCGATGGGGTGTCATCTTGGACGCTGGCTCCTCCGGGACGCGTCTGCACATATACCGATGGGAAGATCCCGCCAAGGCGATCAAGGACGCTGATGACGACGAGCTACGCAGCTTGCCCCAGATCAAGACCAAGAAGAAGTGGACCGAGAAGAAGCGACCGGGCATCTCGACCTTCGGAGACAACCCAGAGGATGTGGGCGACTACTTACAGTCTCTGGTCGAGAAGGCTGTCGAGCAGATTCCAGAGGAGAAACACGCAGACACCCCGATCTTCTTGATGGCCACGGCCGGCATGCGTCTGCTCCCACCGCTAAAGCAACGCGCCGTGCTGTCCGAGGTCTGCACCTACTTCCGCCAGAACACGCGCTTCTCGCTCCCAGACTGTGACAGGCACATCCAGGTCATCCCCGGCGACGTCGAGGGCCTGTACGGCTGGATCGCCGCCAACTATCTATTGGGAGGGTTTGACGATGCCGAGGGCCACGCTCACGGCAAGGGACACCACACCTACGGCTTCCTCGACATGGGTGGCGCATCGGCCCAGATTGCATTTGCTCCCAACAGCACTGAAGCCGAGAAGCACGCAGACGATCTCAAGCTCCTCCGCATGCGGACCATGAACGGTGCCGCTTCGGAATACAAGGTCTTTACCACCACCTGGCTCGGCTACGGAGTCAATCAAGCCCGCCAGCGTTATGTGCAGAAACTGGTCGACTCTTACCTGATCGAGGGACAGCATGAGGTTCCGGACCCCTGCATGCCCATAGGCTTGCGGACGACCGAGGACGGCGAACCCATCAAAGGCGCTTCCGACAAACTGGAACTCGTCGGAACCGGCGATTTCGCCGGCTGTCTCAGGATGACCAAGCCTCTGCTCGGGAAGGATGTACCTTGTAAGGATGAGCCATGTCTGCTCAACGGACAGCACGTCCCCGGCATCGATTTCGACGTGAACCACTTCGTCGGAGTGTCGGAGTACTGGCACACAACGCATGGCGTGTTTGCGGAAAAGGGCGAAAAGGTGTACGATTATAATACGTATCAAAAGAAGGTGGAGGACTTCTGCTCCCAAGAGTGGAGTGAAATCGAAGCCCTCCAAAGTCGAAAGAAGGACCATTCGAAAGACGCGCAAGAAGCTTGCTTCAAGGCTTCGTGGCTTATCAACGTTCTCCACGATGGGATAGGAATACCGCGCGTTGGTATAGAACATACGCCCTCTCCGGATATCAACATCACGAAGGGCATTGGAGAAGCCGCCAAGGAGAAGGGTTTCTTGGACGCCTTCCAAGCCGTCGACAAAATCGACGACATTGAAGTGAGCTGGACCTTGGGACCCATGGTGCTCTACGCTGCTGGCCAAGTGCCGCCAATCGACGGAACAGACAAACACCCGGTGGGCTTTGGAAGCAATGTGAAGGGCATCCCTGACGATTTCCAATTTGCTGGGTCCAACTGGACAGCGCTGTCTCTGACTGGCGACGATGATTGGGATGACCTAGCCGAGGATCTGGTGGACCATGTCAAAGCAAAGTCCAGTTCTGGATTGCTGCTGTTTGTCTTGATCATTGTACTTCTTGGTTACCTCTTCCGCCGGCGTGATAGGAGAATGCGTCTGTACGGCAAGGTGAACTCTTTGCTCCGGCCCCATCCTCGCCGGCCAGGCAGCCCACGCAAGGGCGGTCGTGGCCTGTCAGCGCTTACGAGTAAGCTCTTCGGTCGTAACTCTCACACCTACGAGCGAATTATAGAAGAAGGCGACGCAGCCCAGTTTGAACTGGGCGAGGTCGAATCTGACGAAGGCGACCATTCCGACAGCACGAGCGGAACACGTCAGGGACGAACATCTGGTCTGGCCACACCTAAGCTCAATATGATGGGATCCTTTGACGATCTCACCAAGTCAGCTCACATCGGCAGTGCTCTGGACCGAAGCGGACTGGTGGTGCGCACAGAAAGCCGAGAACGGCTTACACCGCACTTGGGTGCAGGAAGAAGTCGAAGTCGGGCTGGTAGTCCTACGAGATTAAAAAGCCCCTTGATGAGTCCACTGAACGAGGACTAAGTTGGTCACTTTACGACTTTTCACTTGCCACTATTATACTGTTGAAGCATACTCTTTGAAAATTTTCGACGTTCAGATAATACACTGTTACGGATACGGGGCTGGAGTTAGAGGCAATGGATGGCGTTTTGCATCTGGCCTAGGCCACCAGGCGTTATACCGGGACAATGGGTTTGGTTTAGATAACCCGCTTCGTTTGGCGCCACGCCGTTTCAAAGTACATACATAGGGTACGCTAAGTTTTGACGCCGTTGAGAAGAACGATTGACGTACCCAACGACATTGGCCACCATGGCCTGAAATAAACAAAAGTTAGAAAGACATCATCTCATCATCTATATGTGATTATCTACGTGATACATCGTCTCCAGTCCAAGTAGGCCAGGTGCACAAATACACTGACCAGGTGCGAACATGGCTTTAGACGCAGCAGGAAGGTTTGCAACTGGCATTCCAGACCTTGGCCCTTTCTTAAGCACACGATATTACATTCTGAATGAAAGGTTTTAGATCCCTTTCTGCTGACTACGAGGAATTCCTGAAGCATGCAGAGGTCGCCACCAATTAGTATCCAGGATGTCTTGGGTGCAGATCAAAGACCTTGATGGCCACCCCTTCGGCCACTTTCACATAGGCCTCAAGTCGCAACAATGACCGTGAGCAGGGAGTCGGTAGCACTTGTGTATAGAGTCGCAACCCTGATGGTCACTGTGAAGCTCGTCATGCCAGCATTTCATTCGTGGCGCGTAGGTCTTCCACGCTCATTCTGCCGAATGCTGGCCTCATTCAAACGATTCACGCTCGCTTTTCAGAGTCGAGCACAGAAAGAGGAATTTGGGACAATTTTTCTCCTCTGAACCTCACGGATCTTTATTCAAACACGTCCATCTGTGTTACGAGGCGCCAACAAGAGACCTGCACTCGTACGCACCATGGCAGCGCCATCGGCCTTCGCCCTGTTTCCACTGTTGCCTGATGAGCTGAAGCTCAAGATCTACCGGATGGCTTTGCCAGGCAGATCTGTACCTGTCCGCCTCAAGCTCGACCTCGAGGCCTGGAACTGGAGCTCGGAACGCGACTGGTGGACGTGCTATGCCCTGGTCCCGGACACTGATGCCCCCAGGACGCCGCTGCCGGCGCTGTTAGGCGTGCGATACGAAGCGTGGCAGGAGCTGAGAAATCTCTACCCGCCTCTTCAAATCTCAAGGTCCGTTTTAGCGGCGCTGCTCACGAGTAGCAAGGAGTCCGGGGCTGGCAACGAGGCCATGGGAGACTATGGAGACGCCGATGAGGTGGACGAGGGCATCGCCATGGGCCCTGCCCCGATTTCCCTCCCCGCCCCTATCTCAAGCCTCAGCATAAGCCAAAGTCGCGAGATCGGGTCACAACCCCTGCCATCCCTTCACACGCTCTTAGACAGCATGCTCATCCCGCGTCACGACGGGGACGAGGGTAAAGCATGCCTCCGGCGCCCGTCCTTCCATCCAGACCTCGACATCCTATGCTGGCGCGACACGCAGCGCTGGGCCAGCTGTGGCGACGCCCAGCTGCGCACGTTCGTACACCCGCTCTTCTTGGCTGCGTCGCTCTCCGTCCGCTACGTCAGCGTCGACTACGTACCCTCCATGGCCGGACTCCTAGAGGTTCTGGCGCTCAGCGTACTGGACACCCGGCGGCCGCTAGAGGGCCTCGAGCTGCGCGTTCGCAACCCCAGCGACTGCCGGTTGCTCCGATTCCGCCTGTGCCGGGTCCCGGGGTCCATCGGCGGCCGGGCGAGGGAGATCGGGCCCGTGTTGGGCGAGGACGGCACGGAGGGGGTCGAGGAGGTGATCCGTCAGCAGGGAGAGAAGGGCGTCGTGTTCTTCCCGTGGTTCAGAGAGACGATCTCGCGCCGCAGGAGGCAGTACGACAGAGTGAGCAGGCCAGAGGGCGAGAAGCATGAACCCCTTATCCACAAAGCCTTGACCTCAGTCGCCTCACAGGCGCAGGCCCAAGCACCGTCCGGAGCGGCAGCGCCCGCGTTCGAGCACCCTCTGCCGTCGCCGTTGCCTTCACTCCTGGCGCACGCCCGGCTGGAAACTTCGGACGTCGCGATCCTGCAGGTCGTCTCCCACGCCGACCCCATGACGGCGCCCGGCGCCAGCGGGACGGCAGCGCGACGCCGCGCGCTCGCGGATCCGGCCGCGGTCCGTTTCCAGTATGCGCACTCGGACGTGCCGCTGGGCTTCGGCAGCGCCGGCTGCCTGCAGACAGACGTGCTGCTGTGGACCCATGCGCTGAAGCTGCACGGTGCCGGCTACCCGGCGAATTTGCCGTTCGAGATCGTTGGCATACCGTGCCACGGCTTCTGTGGGGAAGACTTTGGTATGGGAGGGTAGTCAGTAGACAGACTTGTGACCAAGTTGGCTTGACTGGACGCAGTGTGCTGTTGAGATGGAGCTGTTTGGAACAGCAATACCTTGAAAGATATGTAAGCTTAGAACTGAGACTCCATTACTGTCGGATTGTCACCAGGAAGACAGGAGCGAGGAACCATTGTCTAGCTTGCAATATATTACATAATTATACAACCGGCATCGCGCACAGCGTCCTGCCGGAAAGAATTGGGAGAGCTTCAATTCCCATAGAACTTGTACTCCCAATACAATATCTACAATCTAAATATCCGGCACAACCTTCCATCTATATCTTGGAAGTCCCATGGTATGCCTCATTCGGTCGTCAGAGTCGTGCGTAAAAGTGCCGTACTCGAATATCGGAGAGCTGCGCTGACTGGGGCTGATTAATGTCACCCGCAAAATCAGGCTCTCGGCCAGGAAAAGGGGCGGGAATGGGAGGTTTGCCCCAGCTGTGGACGCACACTCCCGCCGCACGTAGTTAGGTGGTTGAGGACTTGATACACATAGACGAGTAGAGATTCGCAAACTTGCCGCCCTAGAAACAGGTATAGTTGCAAAACCCTACACGGCTACAAATGCCAAAGAGTTACGCTGGCTCCTGCAGTGAGACCACGCTCATTGACACTTCGTGAGTAAAGAAGTTCATAAGAGAAGATGATAAGGCAGGCCTGACTGTCTTCTAATCGAAGTAAAGTCAAGGCTGTCCTTGCTATGCCTATATATAGACATATCCTGAGAGTTACACGCCAACTGTTCTCGGCCGAGGACAGCCGGGCTCTCTGGTATAAAGGGGGGAATGGGAAGAAGATAGCATCCATTCTTGGCCGAAGAAAGTTTGCGCTCCTCTCCTGTCCGTAGCTGAGTCGGGTATGACGGCCGACCGATGATATGGGAAATGGCACCTACCAGTAGGATGTCCCCATTGTTCGGAGAGAACAGTAGTTGATACAAGTAAATCCGAGAGTAGCTGCATAATATACGCATAGAGCGTGCAATTGGCAGAATGGGAAGTCAAGAAGTGGAAAATGACCAAACCAAGGCCAGAAAGGTAGAGTGATTTCCAGCATCACTTACTGTCTTACCTTCTCTCTATCGCCACCACTTCACTTCTCTGTGAGGCGTGGCAGTTCCGGCCACCGGAGTCTCGATTAAGCCTCGACGGCGGCACCATCCTCGGTGGGATGCTGTAGCACATAGCACTGGCGCTTGGACTCACGATAGAGTCGCCACCACTGCTCCCGGAACCAGGCGGCTGACGCCAGCGCGTGGTCCCGTTCCTCGCCGTTCATATCACGGTCCTCTAGCACCTGGCGTAGCACCTCGTCTAGGCCTTCCCAAGAGGCCTCTTCGAGGCCATCGAACTCTGGGTAGCCCTGCAACACCTGTAGCGCGGCGATGAGCGGCGAGCAGTAAGCCAGGATTTTGTCCGACGTCCTGCGTTCGCGGACCGCATCCCTGCGTGCGTCCTCGGCAAGGAGTTTCCACGCGTGGCCTGGTGACAGAAGCCTGGTCGATAATACTGATGCCTCACTCACTTTTCTTGACGGGGGCGTAAGGAAGATGGAGGGCAGCTCCACCTGCTCACGATCCTCTTCTTCGCTGTCCTCGCCATCACATTCTTGGTCAGATCCAAATAAAGACAAATACGAGACTGCCCGCGGCTCATTGTACGAGATATCCGCTGGGGCGTCATCAGCATTGTCTTCCTGCTGGTCTGCTAGCTGGGCAAGGTCAGCAGGGATATCTGACGGCTTGAAGTACACAGCTCTGCGGCGCATTTGCTTCTCCGTAGTCGCCGTTTCCTCATCAAAGCAGGGCGGCGGAAAGGAGGTGTATTGCGTAGCAGGTTCTTTGTCCCCTATGACAACCGTGGTGGACCAGTTACGACCTCGCGCAGCAAAACCATCTCGCTGATCAAACTCCTTGAGAGCCTCGATAACTGGCTTCTCTTGGGCTTGCGATCTATCTTCGGACAGAACCCGTCGACCGCGCAAGGGACGATTCTCTTCAGACTGTTGTGGCCGAGCCAGCGATCGCCTCACAGGGTGGGAAGAGTTCCAGAGCGCTGGGTCAGTCACAAGTTTCTTTGGATCCGGCTTATAATTGCCCACAACATGCTGGCTTCGCGATTGCAGCCTGTGGGCCGGTAGAAGCTGAGGCGAGGGCAGATTTGCTGGTCGGCCAAGATGGTTTGGTCCAGGGGCATCAGGGATCTGAAAATCGACGACACGGGGTATACCACGTTTCTCCGTCGGGTCTCGCTGCGTATGAGAGATCGACGTCCGATCGGCCGCTTTCTTCCCCTTCCTCCCAGGCAACCAAGAAAAGGATGTTGAGGACTCCTTGGAAAGAACCTTCCTGTTTTTCCGTAACTCTGGAGCCCGCGCAGTCACCCGTTCCATGGGCTGTGCTGACCATGTGGTGGAAGCGTGGGCATTGCTCAACGAGTTCATCGCGTCAGATCCTCTTGGGTTCTGTCTAGGTGAGCCCCGGCGACTGCTATGCCGGGGCTCACCACCGCAAGCGTACTGGCTTGACCCTGAGGTCGTGCCGGTTTGGCTCAGATCGACAAAAGCAGCCTGTCTGCTGACCTGTGGAGCCATAGTTGTACTAAATTGAGCGAGTTATGGGAAGACACTACGTAGTGCAGGAGTCTGCCTTTGAAATATTTGACCAGAACACTCAAGCCACAGCCATATTTAACTACTGGCCCCAACAAAGCACTCATCGGACAAAGGCCTCTTTTCTTCTGCCTCTCTGAAAGCCCGGTTTATCGTCACTGTCAATGGCCTGGTCAATGCCCAAAGCGCCATTGAGGCCGCCGAGAACAAGGAATTGTCCCTCGAGTACGACCCTCCATTACATTATCATCATTCGCATGGCACTGGGCTACAACATGCATCCCGTGGTCCTGCAATGAACCTTAAAAATGGCAAGGTTCCGGTTGACAGTTGGAGCTGGGAACTCCGCGGTTATCGTGACGTGAAACCGCCGCGTATGTTGCCAGCAATTGATGCACTGCGAATATCACCAATTACTGATTCTGGCTCCCTACGGCCCAGAGCGGATACTGTAGGGGCAGGCCGTTGTATGGCTATATCACGTGTGAGCAGGTTTGCTGGTTGATGGTCTGGGGTTGTGCATACCTTGGGGCTTGGCAAACCCATCAAGACTTCCTGGGCCTACGAAACTACTTTTCAATCCAGAGCTCAAGCCTACAGCAGGATACTTTCCAGAGCCTCTGAGATTACTAGGGACGTCGGCCAGGGGAGTTCGGATGTTCATGGCGCGGCGGGGAGAGCGAAATCCAGGAACAAAGCCCGGAACGGTAGTCAACCCTACGGCAGAAGGCTCCCCCAACCTTTGACGGTGGGTAGAAGGAGTTACAGGGATATTCGCTGTCCAAGTCAGCAAGCTCTCCATTATCGATGCACCATGTAAACTCACTGCCAGCTCCAACCGTTCTTGCCCAAGATCCGGGGGGTGAGTGAGTCGCGGAAGGAAATGCATGCCCACCGTCTGTTCGGTGCAACGCGTTCGAGTCGACACGATGCTGTTGTAATGAACTTCCATCTTCCTGATAGATGCCAGGGAGGCCAGGTACCTCGACCAACCCAGTGATGCCACCATCGAGCCTGGCCGCGGTCTGCAGATTGGAATCCACAGCGTCCTCAGCAGCGTCCTGCATTTGGCCCATCATTGCCTTTCGCTTCAGCTTATCGTACAGCTCCTGTGTCTGCAGAAGTTTCTTGTTCTTCTCCTTGAGCGCTTGAGCGAGTTCATCGTTCTTTCTGCGTAGAGCTTGCTGATCCAGATCAACATCTAGATATGTCAACACTAGATTCCTGTGTCGTAGATGACAGCGAAAGTGACGTACTCGAGATTTTATTGTTCAAGGATGTGATTTGAGAGTTGGCCTCGTTGATGACTTTGTCAAGATGGACACTCAAATTTGTGTACTTCTCCGTCAGAGTCTTTCCGAGATACTCCTGATATACGCTGGTCATATCATTTAGATTCAGAGCGAATGTCACGAGCGAGATATTACCCACACTTCCTGAGTTGTTTGGTACGCCCAAAAGCTCAATGCGCGACTTGCGCATTCAATGATGACATTCGGGCTCAGTCCACTCAGGACACTTGTTTTGTAATCCTCGCTGGGGTTCAGTTCGGTGACGACGGCATCGTCAGGATTGGTCAAGTGGGAGCCACAAGCAGGACAGGAGTTTCGGTGCTCGTGTCTTCCGCTGGAATTGGTCAGGCCCAGGCGAGCCGCACACTCGGTACAGAATATGTGGCTATTCGTATATTCGATCAGTCAGGCTGAGCGGGATTACGATTTCAGCGCGAGAGGTATGTTACCTGCAGGTAGTTACTAAAGCCCGGCCACTCAGTTCTTTCCTGCATTTCAGTGCATTGCACCTAAGCATGTGCTCCATGGTAGTGAGAACTAACACACATAGGCTACAACGAAGTCGAAGTGACCGCAGATATTAGACAAGCCCATCAATCGCGGTAGTTGCGACGTTGTGAGAGGACACGACATCTAAGCAGTGTGGTAAGGAGCTTCGTCTACCATGAATGGGGGGAGGAGGAGAATAAGAAGGGGCTGACTCTCGCCCCGTGTTTTGTTTGTAAAGTTTCAAGAATGACATGTGCAATCTTGGAGTAGAAACTGCATTCATGACAATCATCTACCTTCAGTGCGCCTTCCCTTCCAACGCCTAAGCGTCCGTCCTACCGACTCACTTCCTGCGACCAGGAGGCGAGCAAACAGGCTGTGCTGATATTTATCTTTGACATTACTCATGTGGCCGTTTTTCTTTTCTCCCTCTCCCAATGCAGTACGCCTTGCGTGGCTTTTTCGGGAATAAATTCACGTTGAGATCCAGAGAGCGATCTCATCCTCATACAAAGTGAGACAAGGGATGTGTGGAGGCTGACAAGGTGGATCCCGCTGTGGGACATCCCATTGGCTGTATTAGATAAGGGCCTCCACAGGTTACCAACGTCACTGCCTAAGTTAGGACGAGGCCCGTTTGCGTTGAAGTCCAGCAAGTGCCTTAGGTTGAGGGTATCGTTGAAGTAGAAAAGAGTTCTTGCGCGACCCGGTAAGAGAGTCTCTACATAACTCTCAAGCAATTTTCCCTGTGTCGCCGACTTGATCGTCGCGTCCCGGACATATTTGCACCAATCAACACCACCCGACTTCTGGTTATCTGCAAGCAGCCCGTCGCCATGACTGAGATCGTCATGACCCAGACACCACCAATCCTCCATGGACCTTCCGAGAAGGAGAAGAAGTATGATCGGCAGCTGCGTCTCTGGGCTGCCAGCGGCCAAGCAGCCCTCGAATCCGCGAACATCCTGCTTGTGAATTCTGGCACTGGGACTGTGGGGATCGAGACCCTTAAGAACCTTGTACTCCCTGGTATGCTCCCCATCACTGCGAACACGGCACCTGAACTGACTGCTTTAAAGGCATTGGGAGGTTCACTATCGTTGATGATGCCGTTGTGGATGAGCCTGATCTCGGAGTCAATTTCTTCCTTGACGAAAGTTGTTTGGGAAAATTGCGCTCGCAATGCTGCACACAGCTTCTCCAGGAACTAAACCCGGAGGTCAAAGGCGATTGGTACCCAAAATCCAAGGTATGCTCTATGATGAGGATGGAGAGAAAAAGTCTGGGCTGTCTGCTTACACGTGCTTACAGGCAGCTGTCGATCTGAACAATATCCTCACTACTTCGCCTACGTTCACACTCATCATGTACACGATGCCCATCAAGCCAGAGGATCTGGCTACGTTAGAGGCGTACGGACGCCAGCATTGCACGCCGCTTGTTTCTATCCACACTGCAGGTTTTTATTCCTACTTTCGAATCAGTTTGCCTGGTGCATTCCCGATTGTCGACACACATCCCGACGCCGAGAAGACAGTGGATCTTCGTCTGACGCAACCATGGCCTGAGCTAGTTCAGTTTGCCGAGGAGATGACTCAGGATATCGAGAGCCTGGATGACCATGCTCACGGGCACTTGCCTTATGTCGTCATCCTTCTCTATTACCTGGGTAAATGGAGGGACGCCCACAACGGCGCAAACCCGACAGAATACAAAGCGAAGGTAGAGTTCCGCAAGACAGTCGCCGATGCCGCAAGAACAGACAACCCAGAAGGTGGCGAAGAGAACTTTCAAGAGGCCGTGGCCGCCGTCAACAGAAGCGTCAAGGCTCAGTCTCTTGAGCCCACACTGCGGGAAGTTTTCGACCATGAGCTGTCAAATGAGGTAAACAGTACGCTGCCCTGTCGCTTTCTTGGCTAATATAGAATAGGCTGAGCTACGCTCCTCGTTCTGGGTAATTGCCAACGCTGTGAAAAAATTCCACGACAAGCATGGGGCGTTGCCACTGCCTGGCAGCCTGCCAGACATGAAGGCCGAATCCAAGGTCTACGTCAAGCTGCAGAGCATCTACAAGGCAAAAGCCCGAAAAGATGTATCCGAGGTGCTAGAGACAGCTAGGGCCATGGCAGGTGGCGAGGACGTCGATCCTGCCGAGGTGGAAATGTTCTGCAAGAATGCCTCTTTCGTGAAACTGGTGAATGCGACCACCGATGGACGGGACCTGTCCAAGATCTACGGTGATTCCATCCATCCAATCTATCGTCTAAGACTAAAGTTGTGACTGACGTTCTGGCCAGATTCGGAGAAAGCAAACGACGAGCTGGCCGAGGCGGTGGGAATGCCTTTGTCTTTGATGCCCATCTATTTGGCTCTCTCGGCAACATCTCACAACGCAGCCGCCACCATCGATGAGATCAAAGCCGAGGTCTCTCGCAGAATCCCCGGGGCAGCCGATGATATGCGAGTGTTGCAGGCAGCTCAGGAGGTTGCCCGTGCTGCGGGCGGTGAGCTCCATGATCTCTCGGCCGTTATAGGCGGTATGGTAGCACAGGAGGTGATCAAGATCATCACCAAACAGTACATCCCCATCGACAACACTTGCATATTTGACGGCATCAGTAGCCGGTGCCAGGCCCTTCGCTTATGAGGTGGATCCCCAACTCAGGAGCAAGGATGACAAACCGGCCAGGCACACAGGATAGACGCCCGGCGTTCGTCTTGCAGATCCGGGTCGTGAGCATGGAAACATTGGGGATTGTGGAGCCCTCGAAAGAAATCTGAGTGCTTGGCGGTGCTTGAATACTACATCCACCCACCATTCTCAGCCGTGGTGGTAGTGAACTGGAACTTACATCGGACCGCAGGCCCTTGCAGTAACCTTGCCTTGCAGACAGTCAAGGGCTACTGGACCTGCAAACCGACAGGGGCCAGAGACAGGTTACGTTTTGGACACCGCGATCCTAGGTGAAGTTTACCATCATAGCAGCCATGACTGGAGAGCAGTGACTGGCTCTAAAGTGTATTTGCCGCCACAAGGCAGATGAATTCGGACATCCAAGTCTGCTGTGGGGTTGGAAGGGACGTCTCGGAATTTGCGGCTTCAGTCCCTACTTGCAATGGGAATGCTATTGGTGTGCCTGAAGAGCGAGAGACGCACCAAAGTAGGCTAGAACAATATATTTAATTGGCCATCTAGTGATTCAGGTCTATGTTTCCTCTTCTATGTACCGTATGACGCAGCACAGCCTCCTTGCGCAGGGTCAGGTGCAAGTCAGTCTGAATGGGTTTGACGAGTGACTTGGTTTCTCACTCAAGAGCTCCTGTTTCGAGGTACCAGATCCGCAGCCCCAGTCCGATGGGACACCTATGAGATCCGAGTCGGTTTGCCCCAAAATGACCCCCAAGGCTTTTATACTCTAGTGTGATCGTGCAAAGCTTGCCTAATTAGGAATCAAGCCGTGATTTTGGTCTGCAAAATGCGGCTGGCCACATGCATTTCGGCTCCTACTACATGGTTGATTACTCAACCAAAGTGTGCTCGCTCGATCTACTGTGTAGTATATACCTAGATCCAAATGACGCATATCTACTGAGCACATACAAATCATATCCGTATGCCGTGTTTATTAATAGCACTGTAGCTAGGCTTGTTGCATTACGAAGATATGAGAGGGCTTCAACTGTTTTGGAATACCGATATATTGGATTCGCAGAAACTTGGGAAGCTGGTATGGGGGCGGAAAGGAACCAAGTGCCTCGAGGGGCGAGAAAGAAAGCCATGCAATCTCGGCTGTCGAATGGGCAGACTGTCATGACGCGAGTAATTGCCATGCCGCTGCCATATTGACGACCCTGAGCTAATCAATGTAGAGGGCGTTACATTGTACGGACGGCAAAATTAAGATCCATCTCCAGCTATTCCCATGGGCAATTCCGAGTGGGTTTGTCCAGTTCCGGCCAGCCTGGCGTGCTGCCCATCAGTTCTGGTAAACCGCCGACTGAAAAAGGTACTCGATCTGGACGATCACACACGTGGTACAACTGCAGAAGCCACCCTCTCGGTTAATCTGTGCAGTCGTCACTCAACAGCACGGCCATTTGGCTTTTGGCCACTTGCTGCATGGGCTAGACTGGTGGGATATGTCACAAAGACTGGCCTTTGGTCAACTCCTTTTGCCAATAGCACAAGCTTTGGAATGACTCGGCGCAGTGTTCTGCCCACGCTCCCGCCATGTTTCTGTTACCATAGTAGTATTACTGTGGTAGACATGGGGCCTGGCTGTCGAACCATATTCTCGTCAGCTATAGGTGGCATTGAAGGCCGGCCGGGCCAACGGCATTTCGTTGCATAAGGAATATGGGGGCCTCTCAGCGCCTTATCTGCACAAAACTATCATAAAGCTTTGCGAGAAGCCTACGTACGGCTTCGAAGCGCAGATTGCCTCCCATTTCCTGCATAATGGCTCTTCTTATACATACGCGCAAGTCAACCATGTCACTCAACGGCTGAGAAGTCCCAGACTTGACGCTTCCTTGGATTGTGGAGAAAGGTGTTGAGGGTTTAATCTGACCCGGGCCCCGTCACTGTGCGAAGAGGGCGAGCCATTGGCGAGCAGGCTGCTGCCAAGACTATCTGTATCAAGATCATGAGCCTCTGGCCTTCATGCATGCAGTCTCTGGCGACGGCGTACGGTGGCTTGATTGGTGTCACCTATACAACTGCACTCCGCAAAACGAACCATGTGGTGATGCAGGTTCTAGCCGAGGATCCAGGCAACTGTGGGGTAGCAGAAGGGTGCGGGATGGATTGGTAGGGAAGGTCGCCCGGCACGAATATCCAATTGTAGCATGATGATGCACCAGAGGCAATCAAAAGGGAAGTCTCAGTTGATGCGAGACATGGGTTTGAGGCTCTGGCCACCACAAAGGGGGCATGGCCGCCCCGTCGCCCGTGTGTTTTAACGTTGACTGCTAGCACCTTAGGCTGGGAGCTAGCGGGCGCGGTATCAAGGGAAGCCGTTGCTAAGCCCACTATGTATCTTACGTGCTAACTTACAGCAGACGTTCGGACGACGGTCTGGTATGAGCGGTACTTTTCCAGACTAACGGCAGCCCTAATGCATAACCACCTTGCTGGACGCTCTGAGTATCCCGAAGACCCGTCTGCTCCGGGGGATTTGCAAGCGAGGGATGGCCAGCAAACATTGGCGAGTTTCTCCAGATGGCATTCTTCATGTGCCCGAATGGCAAAGTGCTGATCTGATTACCTATCTGATCGGCGCCTACGCGCTCGCCAAAATAGCTGCTCTAGTCTGTAGGTAGCAGCCTCCTTCTCTTCCCGCCCACGTCAACCGAGGCCACGTCGAATGACACGCGCGACAGCTCTGACCCTGTCGCCCATCTTCTGATCATGGGGCCCCCGAGACACGCTGGCGGCTGACGCCGTATGTTCGGAAAGGCTCCCGTGCTAGCGCCTCCTCTTGCGGTCCCTTAATCCCACTCCAAGCCGGCGGAAAAGGCTTGTAGCAATCTCGCGGCTTGACATGTCATATTCCCCGATTTTCAAGCAACCACTATACCCCAATCCCCTCTGTGACAGCTCCTGGGGCCGAATTTCGCGCACTAGGTCCGGCTTTCAGGGCGGCTCACGGCTGGGCCGTACAAGGCATGGAGATATATGTGCCTGACAGTACGCGCTAGCCCAGACTGCGCAGTAGAATATATATTAAAACCATGGTCATGTGGAGTCTTGAGCGGCATCTGGATCTTCGATTCCCGTTACACCCGCATGGTCTTTCCTTGCTACTATTCCGAGTCCTGGACGCCCCTGGACTCGCTGGTTGGCCGTACAAGCCCTCCCATCAAGAAGCTTATTGCAACCCCTTTGTGGCCAATCCCCCCAAGTCTGGCCGGGCGATCGCCTAGTTTCTCGCGGAATGTGGAGGATCGCCGTTCGCTTCATATAGTGACTGAGGAGCAGAGCTTGTAGCTTAGTTGAAGCGCTTTGCAGTAGAGGAGAACCACTATAGAAGACCGACTGGAGGAGATACTCCAGCCGAAAATGAGTCAGCCATTGGTAAAGGACGGCCGTGGTCCTTTGGAAAACAAGCGTGTGCCCCTGGCAAAACTGGGGCATACGCAGCGAATAGCAGTTGCAGTTGGCAGATGCAGAACTTCCCTTCGACTTCTAGCGCCGGTACTGTACTCCGCAAATTCCCCCATGCCTAGTCTCTTCTGGGGAATCGGGGCGACCCAGGCACCAAACCTTGCCTTTCATCCGTTCTTCTCCTTCACCGTTCATTGACTTGGTCTCAGCCCAACAGCGAGTTTGTCCGAATTTTGGACTGTCTCTACTAAGCTCTAGCCATTGGAGGGCGTCTGGGCCACCACACGCAAGCAGCCGCCTCCAGATTGAGGTACCATTTAATGGGACATCCTGATTTGTCTTCCCCCCCCCCTCCCCCCTGCTGGCCCTACCCGGCATGGCCATCGTCTTTTGTATGAAACCACCATCACCGAGCTCATCTCCCATCACTTGGTTTTAACTCTCTGGCGGGCCCGTCGCTTGGCGTGGTACCAATCGGCTGTTGCGCGCCAGTGACGTCCGATGAGCATCAGCAGTTCCTCGCGCGGTATCATGGCAGATGTCTTTGATGCCAGCATCCACCCTTTCGTCAAGTATATTGAACCAGGCTTCTTAAGACCTTCCCGGGGGTAGCATCTTGATCGCCTTCAAGACGCGGCATTGATCCCCACATGCGTGCTGCCACCCATACATTGGTTTCCTCTGGGACTGCCAACAATCAGGGTCCGTTCGTACCCCAAGGGCCTGCCGTGGCCTATAGCGCTGGGCTATATACGATTATGGTATTGATCATCTGTTCCTGACGATACCCAGGGTGCTAGGGCGGGCATCTCGAACAGCTTACTCCACTCCATCTTGGCCAACCCTTCATCCCCAGACTCTCCGCTACCCCACAATACGCGGCTGCAACGTGAATATATCTATATAAATCTTTATGGCCTTCCGCCCTCTCGGTTGTCGGCCAAACCCATTCATCCATACCACGCTCAGATCTCGATACTCTCGCCTATCAGAACTGTGTGACCTTGAGACATATCAGACTTCAACCTTGTGAAGACTCTTTAGTAGTCATGGCACCTTCCATCCCTATTCCAACGCAGGGTGGAATGTTCCACACATGTAAGTCACCGAAGCGCACTTTTCTTCTCACGGCCCTTCTCATCCTTTCTAGTTCAGGGGGTTACTCCCCGAAAGCAGTCAACAGAGTCGATAGAGGGCTCTAAAGCAAGCGGAACCAGCGCTGCCAAGCGCATTACTACACCTCATGCTTGTGCTGAGTGCAAGCGCCGCAAGATGTAAGCCGTTCAAGAGCCCTACTTTATGGCAGCGGTATTGATTTATCCATCAGTCGCTGTGATGGACAACAGCCATGTGGTCAATGCTTGTCAAGTAGGGCACCGAAACGCTGCTTCTATGACAAGCACCGGCAACGCGTTATTCCCTCCAGGAAAACACTCGAGGCACTCTCCCAGTCTTTAGAAGAGTGCCGGTCGATCCTCAAACGACTTTATCCCAACCATGAAGCCCAGGCATTGTTACCGCTATCTCGCCAAGAGCTTCTCAACCTTCTAGATCGCCCAGGCGCCGACCCCACGAATGGAATGCCATCCCCTCCTCTTCATGCTTCGCCTATCGAGGCTGGTCTGCAATCTCCACCACTATCAGCGATCGAGCACGGCATTTCAAGCCTTGAGCAAGTTCCCACGAGGGACACAGAATGGGACGAGGAGCGTCGGGGACGAGACCCCATCCCGGTCGAGGCGGACGACGTCAATGCTCTGTCACTCTCAGTCGACCGGCAAGCCTCTTACCTAGGAGCATCGTCGATTAAAGCAGCATTGATGGTAATGCTCAAAGTCCAGCCCGGTCTTCGTAGCTCCTTGACGCCACCACTCAATAGTGTCGAAATGGCACACAACATGCCAATCATGAAGCAGAAGAGCACAAACTGCAAAGAACCACAAAGGGTGCCCTGGTCCTGGAAGGGCCAGACGTTGATTGACGCATATTTCAAGCGGACACACGTCTTCATCCCAATGCTTGATGAAGCATCCTTCCGGGCGGACTACCTCGAGGGACAGAGATGCGATGCCCCGTGGCTTGCCATCTTGAATATGGTGTTCGCCATGGGAAGCATCGTTGCAATGAAATCAGATGATTACAACCACCTGAACTATTACAACAGAGCAATGGAGCACCTGCCAATGGACTCTTTCGGCAGTAGCCACATTGAGACTGTCCAGGCTTTGGCTCTTATCGGTGGCTACTATCTGCACTATATCAACCGGCCGAACATGGCCAACGCCGTTCTTGGTGCAGCCATCAGGATGGCCAGCGCTCTCGGCCTTCACCGAGAGAGCCTAGTCTCTGGCGCAAGCGGCAGTAACAATGAAGTTGCCGCAGCTGAGACCCGGCGGCGAACTTGGTGGAGTCTCTTCTGCCTTGATACATGGGCCACAACAACCATGGGGCGCCCATCTTTCGGCAGATGGGGCCCAGCTATCAACATTCGCGTCCCTGAAGCGGGCTTGAGCTCTGGTCGCGACTCGGCACAGCATGCAGGTATACTTCCTCTCATCGAGAACATCAAGTTCTGCAAGATTGCCACGGGCGTTCAGGATATGCTTGCAATTTCACCACTGCTGCGGGCTGAGGACCGTGTCAACCTAGATGGCCAACTGGTCAACTGGTACAGCAATCTACCTTGGTTACTGCGGACCAGCGACCCCTGCGCCGAGCCTCTCTACATTGTGCGCTGCATCATGAAGTGGAGGTATCAGAATCTACGAATGTTACTTCATCGCCCCGTCCTACTCAATCTGGCCAGCAGCGGAGCCTCGCATGCAGCCGAGCACGACATCGCAGCCATTGAAGCCTGTCGTGACCTTGCAAAGGCTACTATCGAGGACATCTCCCGCGAGTGGACTCGCAACCAGATGTCTGGCTGGAACGCAGTCTGGTTCCTTTACCAAGCTGCGATGATTCCATTGGTCAGTATCTTCTGGCAATGGGACAGCCCCCGTGTGCCGGACTGGCAGAAGCAACTGGAGACTGTACTGGAACTGCTCGAGGCCATGGAAGACTGGTCATTAGCCGCTCGGAGAAGCCGCGAGGTAGTCTGGCGAATGTACGAAGCCTCGCGGCAACTTGAGCCGACGATGCGCGCCCACAGCCCCTTGCAGCGACTGGTGACCGACCATGGCATGCTCATGGCCGACGGTTCGGAATTGCACATGTCACCGATTGGGTTGGAGCCCGAGGGTTTCGGGCTCATGGGTGTCTTAGATCAGCAGGGTCTGTGGGACCTGGACGGGATGCTCTGGGGTGGATCTGATGAGATGGACTATGCGCAGTTCGGCAATGTTCACGACGGCATGATGCACGTGGACTATGGGTTGATGGGCTCCCACCAAGGAGCCGGCGGCATTAACGGCGCGGCTTACTCTTTCGTTCAATGATACCCACTGGGCCCATTGGCCGGGTGTTAGTCTGGGGAAGGTTGCAGTCATTTTTAAAAGGTTACTTTCGGGTCGCGATACCTCTTGGGTCGGATAGGGGAGCGAAAAAGGGACGATACAACCGCGCTGTGGGACACGCAGCGAATGAGGACTTACGAGAGCATGACGTGTACAAAAAAGGGGTGGGACTTGGTCTCGACAGATGTACATAGGCCTCTACCAATTCATAGCTTGGCAACTTGCTACAGTACTTCTTGCGACCGCGGAAGAAGCGCATCAATCAGATGAGGTGGCTACAACCCACGTGCTACTGCAGGCCTTTTGAAGATTTTCCTTGCAAGTTGCCTTAGGTCCGGAGATGGTGGGACCCTGTGCGGATGTGTAATCCGGGGTGCAGGACAAAATCCATGCACTTCTGTCAATCCGACAGGAAGTGGCTGGCGATCCTCGCCTCCCTCGACTTGATTAAGCATTGTTGAGGGCACTCAAAGGCACCAGCGGCCGCCCGAGGCACACAGAAGGGGTCACACTGGCTCACAAGGGTCCTGCTACTGGTCCTCCTGCTAAGTAAGGGTGTGAAGCGGACATCACGAAGGGTTCGCTGGCGTGTCGAGGTCTCGCGAGAGCACGAGAGGGTGTTCAAGGAAGCATAATTTTTCCGCCGGCGAAGTTAGCCTCCTCCTGAGTGCTGACTCCCCTGAGTCCCTTCCAGGGGTCAATGTCTTGCATAAGCCATCCCTGCGGGCGTGGGAGCTGGGGGCCAAGGCATTGCAGAGGGGGTTGCGATTGGGCAGCACCGTCACGGCGTCCAGCCAATGCGGACTGGCGCAATATGGGCTGTCGGCCCGCGACGAAGGCGCGCGCGACCTGAGCGTACCAATACCCCAACCCCAGCCCTGGCTATACTCTACCAGGGTCTGTGCGACGATGTTACGCAGGTAGACGCTACGAGCCGCCTTACCCCTGCCCCCTGGCCCCCTGCCCCCCTTCCCATATCGACCGCCTGTGCGGGGAATGGGTGGGGAACAGTGAGTGCTCTGGAACCTGTTGTGTACAGTTGACAGGATTTCCAAGGCCAAAGTCTTTTGGGGGTCATGAGGTCCTCGCGAATTCTGCACGATAAGCCCGCTTAGGCAGACTGGCGATCACTTAGGTATACTGGTGGGGCCCCGGGGTGGAGTACTAGCTATACCTACCTCCTAGAGAGTCTTGGCCGGTTGGAGACAGTCAGAAGAGGGATAAAGTCCATTTAGTTAGGCAAGAGAGGGGAAATTGAACCACAATTCAGGATGTGGGGTAGAAGAGGATCTGCCCTCTCTCCAAAAAAAGAGTTGATATGTTGTCCGTCTATTTTCAGGCCCCCCTCGCTCGCAGTACCGGTCCTGCCGTGGCACGCAAAGCACAGGCGGCAGTCGGACGCGATGCCATCGCAGTGTCGGGGAATACAAGACAGCTCTGACAGCTGCTGCCCGTACCCGAGACGGGCTCGCGCATGGTCACACTGCGATCACCCGTAGACTATGCGACGCCCTGTCGAACTTGGTATTCGGCTCGTAGAGAGGGCATCATTCTTTATTCACCGCCGGCCACAAAACCATTACAGCCCCCTTCCAAGGGCTATGATACTACAACGCAGACGCTGCTACCCGCCACATATCCCCCTGGTGTTGCCCTAGACCCGACGGCCCTTAGCATATATCCGGATGGCGGACTCTTATATGTGACCTCTTCCTTTCTATTATCCTCTGTGCTTGCGCGTCCTCTCTTTTACGCGAGCTCTACCCTCACCGTCTTACATCATAAGGCACATCGGCAGAGACGCCGCGCAGACCTCCAGTGGGCAACTATGTGTCCATGAAAATCAGCAACGGGCCGCGTCTCAGGTGGGATCCAGAGGCCGCCGGACTTTGGTACCAACGACACGGCATTGTTTGTCGCTACTCTGGACCGTTTCTCTGTCTCTCCTCTGTGCGCTGCCCTGTCCGGTACTTGGGGCAATTTAGCCAATAACCCCGGATCCGGCAGACGGCTCGATGTGGTTACCAAGCATCTTGGGAGGCTGGCGCCACCGCAACACGGCTCTTGGCTTCGCCTGTGCCGTTGAGGTGCAGGTGCATGCCGTACCGGCCACATGGCTCGCCTGGAATTTCCTCGTGTGGTGGCGATGACGAGGTCCGCTCGGACTTACATCTAGACGTGCCCAGGTCATGATGTGATGTTTTTGTTTCAGTGTGGCCAAGTGTGTCTGGCTAAGATGCCAAATGGAGTGCGCTACAAAATGATAGAAACAGACCCGTGGGTCGATACGCCCGATACTAACCTCAATAAGCTGCGGGGACGAGCTCATTTGAAATGTGGTGGTGAATCACATCATGGCTATAGGCCTTGAATTCTGACCCAGCTATATACTATATGATGAAAGTGGAGATTCTATTTATAAGATCGAGCTTACACGTTCAGTACCATAGATGCAGTGCAGGAAGATACTTGAAGGCAAGTTACTTTACTGTCGTCTACGCCGATGATCATCGAGATCGTTTGACAGGTACACGCAGTCCTGAAAATCCGCCATGCTGATATTCAGGTAAGCAGACATGATCGTCTTGAAGGGTTACCGCCTGTCAATCGTACCCAATACTGAGATAGGCTCAAGGAGGAGACATGGGTCTCCATGACCCTCCATGGGCTTAATGCTAGGAATGAATGCCCCGGTGGCAAGTCTTGGAATCACTGCCACGGGGAGGCCTAGATTCAAGTCCTGGTTGTCGAGACCCAAATACAACTCCTCAATCATAGTGGCGATCTTAAGTGTTACGATATGTACCGTCTACACCATTACACTTGAGGCCGAGGTTGCCAATGCTGATCTAGGGTGATGGATTCATCTAGACCATGGATTACCAATCCAGTTGTCAGTTATGATTATGTCACGCTTCCTTCAGTCCATCGAGAACATCATTTCATATTCGGCTTTGCCAAATGCAGTATCAAAACCAGGAAATTGAATGTTGCCCATAATGGTGATGGCTTATCTGGCTTGATCGTCGTTCGAGGTCTATAGTCTTGGCTTCCGATTGAGGAGGTATCGCTTTGCCTATCTGCACGTTACTTGCAATGCCTCGGTCAATATAAGTGGTCTTTAGCTTACCTCGCCAATAGCATCATAGCACTGCGCCCATTTCAGGAAGGCTGAGCTATTGAAGTGTGCATTCATATCTGGCTTCGTATTTTTCAGCGATTTGATGTGCCAATTGTCGGCCTGCTTGGTCCCAGTCACGGGCTGGCCGATGAAGATGTCGCTGTTTGTCCTCGCCCATTTCTTGATACGCTCGACTCTAGGCTTTCTGATGCGTTCCCAGTCACCCGTTATGGTCCTCATATTTATAGATGCATGGGCATCTTGGGAGATGAGAAACTCTAGAACTCCGATATCCTCGACAATTTGGGAGAACCCTTGAGCAGCGTTTGGATGCATTGCGTGCTAGAAATGAATAAGTGGGCTGTCACGTAAGTCATTTCGGTACATAACATACTGCAGAGTCTCCGAGAAGCACGATCCTTCCGTTCCTGCTGGTCCATCGCGGCAAATCGGGCAGTTCAGCTAGCCTCCACCTGTCACACGTCGTGCACAACCTCAAGACCTTGCGCATTTCTGGGCAGGATCCGCGGAAAAATCGGCGAATGTAGTCGATATCCCCTTTCTCATCCCAGAGTGCTTTCTGATCCGTTTGGCCCTTGATCCCGAAAAGACATCCATGAGTCTCCAAATTGGGTGTATATCTGCTCACGACGAACGATTCGTTTCCCATGTATACGTTGAGGTAAGGTGACCCTATAAGTTGCTCAAACTCTTTGACGCCGTCCATTTCATTTTTGCCCAGCTGAACTCCGTACAATGTGATATCGCTCAATAAAGGTTCGACTGGATCTTGTATGTCCCTCAAAATCTGCGCTCTTATACCGGAGCGTATCCCATCCGAGGCCAGCACGAGATCTGCTTGCATTCTCGAGCCGTTCTCCAAGATGAGGACTGGGCCAGCCTCCTCGTCCTCTGCTGTGACCACAGTCGAGTTGAAGGTGAGCGTGGCCCCTGCCTCGGCGGCTCTGCGTTCGAGTACCTTGATCACCACACTTCGCATCGTCCCCCAATCTGGATCGTCTGCTACATCAGTTGCGACAGTCTTGGTAGCCACCGCGCCGGTTTGCAGGCTGCGGAAGCAGTTGCCCGCCGTATCCACGCTGATGCGCTCGAGATCCGGCCTGAGGCCCCACGTATGCATTATCTTGGATGCGGGTGGTCGTATATTTATCCCGCTCCCCGCAGGCGAAATGCTGTCGCGCTGTTCCAGGACCTCGACATCATGACCCTTCCTAGCGAAGCAGATGGCAGCGCTCAGTCCGCCAAGACCTGCGCCTACGATGATGATCCGCATCTTGTCCGATACTCTAGCCCAGGAGGGTGGTCACGTCCTCGCCGTCAATAAGAGAAGAGCTCGAGTGGGAAATGCTTCTTGAAGAATAAACAGATAAGCAGCTGCTTTGGAGAGACCGGGAAATACGATAGCGTAACATACTACACCGAACAACAGCCGCAGTGAGCACTAAGGTATAACCACTGTGAAGTTCGTCTAGCGCTTACTTCTTGATTACGGAGTAACTCAACAGAGACTTCAATATTCCAGATAATATGACAGGATTGTTCGGAGAAGGAAGGTGTCATCTCAAGAGTGCAGGTTGCGTGGCAAACCCCGAATCCTGCCAGGTAATCTGTACCCCACACGGGCCCGAGGTGCACAGTCGGAGCGGACCGGCGGTATATGTCGTTGTCAACGTCGGCCCGGTAAGGTTGGGCCACATTGAGCTACGCCGGGGTCGAGCTTCGCTATGTGTCGGAAAGGGTGACTCCAACTAGCCTCCGCTTGGCTGGCAGCAACCAATGCTCTCGTCATGACTACACTAAGTATAGCCACCTAAGCGGTAAGGCAACCAGACACCTCCTGCAACGAGTTGACTAGAATTCTGATGGCATAGAAAGCTTGAGTGCGTCTTCATTACTGTCTTCATTAATTCCATCGGATATCGTTGTAGCGGTATGTGTGCAACTGCTTGACCCGTGGGGACTATCGCATTGTAACGAGACTGGCACCATTGCTTCCATATATACATGAACAAGCCCGCTCGATTTAGAACCCTTTGATCTATGGAAAACTTCTGCAGAACGGGCGTTCAATAAAACATTACAGGCTTATGAATGTAGGAGCAACACTCACTCCACGCACACGGCATCCCAATTCTGTGCAGCTACAGCCCCATAAAGCGCTTCTGCTTTTCAAGCGGCCCGACTAACGTCCTCCCACTGATGGGATGGTTGACTTGAATCTCGAATAAATCAACCAGGCCAAGTCCTGTCAGCCCATCCCTCTCTACCATCCGTGGCGGTAGTGCGGCAATGACCTCGGCCTCGCCAGCCGTACCATCCTTGAGGACCTCGTAGAAGTTAGCATTGAGCGCCATGAACTCATCCGAGGCGTGGCCCTCGGCGCCCTCAGGCTCCTTCAGCAAGTAGATCAGGATGTACGCTGTCCCTTTGTGCCGGCCAAAGCGGATACCAATGACATTCTTGTCCCCGTACATGCGCTGCGCCAGCGGAAGCAACCGCGGCCGCATCTGTCGGAAGATCTCCATCGTCCCCTTATTGGGCTGCCGCCGGTATCCGTTCCATATGAGATCCATATCTAGTACTTTATCTTGAAGGCCATACGGAAAGGAAACGGTATCTGTTCCAGGAACAGGTCCTGCCGAATGATGACTATGGGTGTGGCTCATCCCCTGGTGGCTAGGTGACTAGATTGACTCAATGCGGATTGTTGCAGACTCTGATTCAGTTGCATGAATCAGAGCCTTGGGCTCTAGAAGCATGGAGTTACGGCAATCTCAGCAGTTACACAACCTGCTGGTTGGTGAAGGAGCCCCGGAACATTCATCCTTGCGCTTCTTTATTGTTCTGCTTTCGTCATCAATACAAAGAGGCACTGAGCAACGAGCATTTAGCAAACCTTCGGCGCCCAAGCGCGCTCTTTGGATCTTGATATCAAAGAGCCCATCTATTCTCCGCTGTGTATTCTCTTGCATTCCGACTGAGAGCCTATCGAGGCTGTATGACTTGTGTCTGCTCAACAAGCACCCTTTCAAGTACATCCCAAGGCGACGAAAAGGCTCATTATGTGCCTGAGGCTAGGGAATCTCTTTGCCAATTGTCTGGAGAACTTCGAGACATCTTGAAAGCAAATCTCTGAAACCTAAGTCATGGCCAAAGCTGTCCAAGCTAGTTCGCACACCAAACCACCGCGACAGCTGGGTCTCTTGGTAACCATGGCAGGTAGTTCTCCAGGAACAGCAGCGGCTAGGAAGACTACAAAGCGCTTCTGCCATGGCAAATTATGTACCTGAATAGATAGTAGAAACATGGCATTGACTAGTATTTCTATGCTTCTGTCGCACACGAAGATGATGAAACAGCAGCGCATATTCCCAGCAAACCATTATGTTCTGTTGACAAGAACTCGGACCACTTAGGCCACGTGCTGTGTTCTAGATACAAAACCTCAATATCCCTGATGATTGGGCTTACTAATATGCTTACTTGAATAATACCTCTCTGACTGCAAAAGTGTTGTCATCGCTGGTGATGGCCAACTCTATTCACGTGCGTACCTGTTGTCGCTTAACAAGAATCTGCAAGCTCTACTTCCACTTTTCATAACGGTTGATATATTTGCTTCGGCCACTGTACAACCTCAAACGGTGGTTTATCACTCGGAGAGGCCATCAACTGAATTTCGCGTGGGCAATTTGAGGCAACATGAACGTCAATTGATAACGCAGGCATTACAAGTCATGCCTGATTCTGTGTGTTGATAGACGCGAGCGCTGCTCGCTCTCGCGGGCAATAGAGACCTGCCCAGCCACGGACCTAATCGCCCCGGTATCCCCTATTGTCCTATACTCCATGGCACGCCACAGAAGATAGCACCCTGCTTCCCCCATCCTCCATTGACGATTACACATTACGCCCACGGCCCAGCGCAGGCGCGATAATTTGCGCGAAATTAGCGCTAACGATTGGTGATACGTGTATTAGCTGCCGTGTCTCGAGCGCCCGCTTCGGCCGTCGGCGCTGGATTGCTGTTGGTACTCGTCGCGTCTATCCACGACCTTCATATCCTTGGTTGCGATGTTCTTGCGCGCCTTGCTCTTGTGGTATCTCTTGGACTTCTTCACACACTTGATGCCATGCCCCGTGGATATTTTCTCGTGGTGCTGAGGGTCTTGTACGTAGCGTTCGAGTGACGGGGGAAGGGATGCAGAGCGGTGGTAATCGTTTGCACGGCCTGCCAAGTGAGAGTTGCCATGGCTGAAGTCGGCCGTAGAATAAGCTCCAAGCTCAGAATGACAGGCACTGATATCGTGGGTATTATGCGAGGGGCAATGGAGTCTTCCATAGGGGTGGCTGCAGGAAGCTACATCACCAACATAATGATGCTCCGAAACGTCGAATTCGGGTTCCGTCAAGCTCAGCTCGGGAACAGCTGAGACATCTGAGGTCTGTCCCTCGATGTTGTTCTGGCTGGGGCCGGCAAAGGGCACCCAAGCTTTAACTTGGTACCTTTGGTAGGTCAGCAAGGCATATAGGCGCATAGGAGGGTAGTGCAAAAAGCTGACTCAGACTGATAGTCATCCAGTGGTGACCACTTGGATCCAGAGGTTGAGAAAGCCATGGCACTGCGCTTCAACAACGCCACGACTGTACTTCGACAATATCCGTTGAGTGTGAGCGTGAGTTTCGATTGTGGCGGAAAAATTCTTCAGGGTTTGTCTAAGTGACAAGGTGGAGGGTCGAGCGGATGCCGGTATAGGTATCAATCCTTGAACGATGTGTTTTCAAGTTAGATAAGACATGGGAAACGCCCGTAACGGTATTTTCTTGTGCTTTTGATTTTGAAGAATGAATGCAGCATATAGATGGACGAGAAAGTGTAATAAATTCGTACTCATAAATCTGATAGTTGAACAGAAATTCTGAAGCAAAGAGACAACAAGTTACCAGCAATGCTTCCAATGAAATACGTCAATTGAATGAAGGAAAGAAGCAGAAGAGGTGATGCTGAGCCTCTGCTCCTCAATAGGACGGTTTTGCGGACCTACATATACTGCCATCTCTTGAGACCAGGCTGTGATATACTCTGCCGTTCCCCAGATAGCCAAGAGACCGATATTGCTCAACTACAGAGTATCACCGAGTACCCATATGAAACGCGTTATCTTGGTAGCATGCCATCCCTGTACATCTCAGATGGGAAACATTCTGAAGCCATGCTGCCGAGGCCCATCGTTCGCCGGGTCGTAGAGAAGGTGCTTGCCATGCAGGGGAATTGATACCCTGGGCCCCCGTTGATATCCCACGTCTTATAATCTTGACCTGCATACGACGCACCTTGGAACCGAGAGAACGCCGGGGTTTCAGACCCCAAAATACCCTTTATGATGCCACCTTCGGCGGCAAAGGCTAGGGGTTGGCATATTCGCTGATGGCTCATTTGACAGCGCCTTCGCTCCCCTGCCGCCATGTGCTTGCGTCCGGCAGAACCCTGGGAACCAGGCAGGCGGAGGCCGCAAGCATGGAAGGATTCTAGAAAAAGTCGAAGCAGCACACCCCGGTCGTGGCTGTTAGTTGCGGTGAGCATGGACAGACGTTGACGCGTCCCACAATGATAAGGCCCCTTAGCCACAGATCCAACGTTGCAGAAAGCCGGTGCGCCAGTTGAAAAGAGGCGCGGATCTGATCCCGACCCGAAGGATTTCCCACGGGGACCGGTACAGCCCTATGCTAACATTCAAACCTTATTTCTATACCCGATGGTATAGCACCCATTTCAGCACTGCAAGCTTTGCAAATTCCACAACATGCACGAAGGAACTTTGTCGTCATCATTTTGAGGTGAGAAGGCTTTCGGAGTGGCCGACCTGCGATGCTGCATGAAGTAGCAGGAGTTCATTCGTGACGTACCTTTCATTGGCTACTTTGGCCCCCAAATTTCTTCAAACCTGCAAGCTCCAAAGCCTTGCGTCAGTCGTCATGAAGCAGTTGAAAAGATGGATAGAATGGGCGCTTAGAGCCCCTGTAAGCTTTATTTAGGCTAATTTTGCTGGGCGGCCTTTTATTCTTGATGAGGCTGGAGCGAGGCCGCCAATCTCGTACGATGCCGTTGTTATACTAGGTGGTGATACCAGGTTGACAGAAAGCAGATGCCTTCAAATGGTGCATGTCGTGTAGTACATGCAGAGATCGCCAGGAAGTAGTGCCGAGGTTGTCAAAATGCATCTGGATCTTGTCGGAGTTGGCCTGCAACCGTCGACTGTTCGTAGGTACTGCGCACGACACCATGGTTTTCTTACATGCTTCTGCTGCGGTCCGACTCGCTTTCAACGGTGTGAAGACTGATCCAAATGGTCGGGAGAGTGGAGGAGGATGAAAGCGTAATTGATTCGCTGCCAGCGCCGCCATGTCCCTTGCCCATGACAAATAGCCAGGCAACATTCACTCATTGGAAAGGAAATAGCTCAACCCATATCACAGGAATGGCTTTGACAATCACCTTGTCGAGATGGCCCTCACCGTGCTTCGACATGCAGCCCGCCCGCTGCGCTGTGATGGGCAAACACGCTTCATTGTACGAGGGTTTCCTACGTGAGTTTTCTAGTTTCCTGATTAGGACCACACCACAACCGTAGAACCTGCCTGTAGAAATGCAGCATAATGCAAGCTAAGTGTTGAAACAGTGCATCAAAGGATATTTTGCAAGATGTCGTCTTACGGCACGACGGTGCTGTTTTCCTGTGCCCTGTCGAAGCTCCACTGAGCAAGGAATCAGTCCGGAACTTTACAGAGCACGACAGTTCGCATGATGAATTGTTGGTTTTCCGTGTTGCTGCTCAGTGCAAATGGCGCAACCGCGATTTTCAGACCAATCTTTCGCGGTTCCATCTGAAGGCTGAAGTCATGGTGCTTCACCGGTGGTACCTCGAATGCCGGGAAAGTGATGCTGATGCAAATCGACTTCCTATCCGGAGGGAGCCCGCATCCGCATCCGCAGAGCCCAAGATTGACGGGCGGTGCGATTTATCGGCGGTTCAAGGTGGTCAGCAGCCCTCCGGCTGACATGGTGGGCTTACATACTTAGCATACAAATGTCAAAAGAGACAAGGCAATCGGCCGTGACTTACATACAGGGTCGACTAGCCACAGCGCGGCTGAGGGTACCGGATTAGGAAATCGTACTCGTACGTAAAAAAGTTGTCCACGCCGCAGTTTGGCATCACATCGGCAACAAGATTCTGCGAGTACGGCCGAGTCAGTTTGATGGCTTTGTTCTTGTGGACAGACAGGAGACATCCTTGCGGGTTGGCTGCGCTGGGCTGACAGACCCCAAGTGGTTACGGCCGCTTAAATGATAAATGTGAGGGCGGTGTGGGGTCAACCCGAAGCTATTGTGAGAAAAGAGGACTATGGTAAGCGAGTGCGAGTTTTAGTCGCTCCCATAGTGGTAAGGACAAACGAGAGGCGCTCCTCGTGGGGGCCGGAACTAACCTGTTGGTCTTTATTGACCAGAATTTGTGTCTTTGCTGCTGTTTCGAAAATTGTCTCGAAGGATTTCAAAGAGAGGGTTCGACTCACAATATTACCCCGATTGCCGTACTTGAGTTTCGCATTCGGAAGGCTGTCTCGTTAGACTCAACGAACTGTTGGTCCTCAAATCATTCTATGGCGACATATATAACTGAGCGTGCATGCGTAATTGTGAGACGGTTGTTGGTAATACAACCGTGAGACACCGAAGCAACCGCTGATAGGCGTAGAATCCCATTTGTACGTGTGCCTTGACTGACGTTCAGAATATTGCACGGGTCTTAGCGACGCCAGGAAGCAGCAATGCTATCTACCGATGATGAAGAGCCCAAGGTTGTGAGGGAGGCTCCCGTCGACCCAACGACTTCAGATGGAGACACAGACCAGGATCCTAGACAGGAGTTACCAGCTCCACGGTTCTGGGCGCTTGCTCTTGGGTATGCACTCATTCGATCGCATTGTTCCTCGTATTGCTTACAAGCGCAAATTAGACTCTGCCTTGGCCTACTCTTATCGATGATGGACTCTTCGATCGTAGCAACAAGTTTGTTTTCGATTGGAACCGAGTTCCATGAATTGGACACAGTAAACTGGGTGGCGCTCGCGTATACATTGTGCTACCTGGGGTTTTCCGTTTTCTTTGCTCGCTTATCCGATGTCATTGGCCGGCGGAATGCCTTTATGCTCGCATATGTGGTTTTCTTCGCCTTCTCTATGGGATGTGGATTCGCCCAGGCTATGGACCAATTAATTGCCTGCCGGGCATTCCAGGGTATTGGAGGTTCTGGTGAGTAACCGGAGAAAGAAACCGCAAATGACGATCTAAGACGACCTAGGATTGTACTCGTTGACCATGATCATCTTTATTGAGATAACACCAGCCAGGATGAAGCAGTTTCTGGCGAGTCTTGTAGGAATTGTCATCGCCGTTGGCGGCGTACTTGGACCCGTCCTGGGTGGTATCTTGACTGAATATACAACTTGGCGATGGGTTTTCTGGATCAAGTAAGTCTCATATGCCAATTTGGTGCATACACACTGACATGTATTCAGTGGGCCTGTCGGTTTCGTGTCGATGGCTTTGTTTTACCTGGCTTGGCCGAAAGCAGAGTATTTGCCAGATACCGAGCCAAGAAGGTGGAGGGAACTGGACTACCCAGGCTCTGTACTGCTCATTGCCGCAGCTGTTCTTGTCGTCTACCCCTTTCAAACCGCTAGCAGCAGCGCATCATGGGATCGGGCATCATTCCTGGCGCCGCTCCTGACCGGCCTGGCGTGTTGGGGAGCTCTAATAGCGTGGGAGGTGCTTGTTGACAAGCGTTGGGCAAACAAGATAGCACCAGCGCTTCCCATGAGCCTGATGCGGAACCGTTTTTACGGCGCGGCGGTTCTGAACACGCTCTTCCTCGGTTTCCCCTTTATTCTGTTGCTCTACGCATTTCCACTTAGACTTCAAGTGGTGAATGGAAAGAGCCCGCTTCTCGCCGGCATCTACCTGCTACCCATGCTCGGAGCAAGCGCCTTTGGCTCCGTCCTCTCTGGTTTCATCAATGGCAAGAAGGATAGGACCTGCGAAACCATGGTGATGGCGAGTTGCTTCGTAGCTCTAGGCTGCGGTCTGCTGTCAACTCTGTCCGACTCAGTTGACCTTGAGGCCAAAGCCCTCGGCTTCATTGTATTTATCGGCCTTGGGTTCGGGCTCTCGGCCGCGGGGACGACGATAGCGGGTAATATTCAGTCATCGCTACGGGACCATTGTAAGTAGAGTGTGGAACTCCATTCGTCCACAACCAAGTGCCTTACTGATTAGGAGTGAAAGCTGCGGCTCAAGGGTTCCTCAGCCAGACCAGAATTCTAGGCGGCAGCTTAGGAATCGCAGCGTCTTCCGCTATCCTAGGAGCCAGCGTCAGATCACAACTGGCCGGCATGGACCCTAGAATCCTTCAAGCCTTCGAATCCTCGGCTGGCGCGCTCGACGAGGCTCAGCTAGATGCCATCAGGCATGTCTACGCAAGCGCATTCGACGATGATATGCGTGTGTGCGCAATTGTCTCTTGTATTGCCGTCATACTGGCACTGGGCGGCTGGTCTCGGAATCGGCCAACTATACAAGAACGAGACGCCATGCATCTCAAGGAGGAGAATGAGAGGCGGAGGGTGGCAGGTCTTAGCAAGACACGAGCCCCGTCGTCAAGCGTTTGACGAGACAGAATCGAGATGTCGTTTTGCATGGAGAAGCGCTGCTTTGTTGAATGCATTACATGGAGTTGGGGTCCCGGCATTCATAGCATGTTAGAATTTAGAGCACCTTGGAATATGAATAGTTGCTATCTCGGTCGGTCGAGGCATAACTAATCTGCTGTGACAGTCTGTTATCGCTGTCGTAACAAGGCACAGGCGGTCCCGCCCGCTCTCACCTGTGGCTTTGTTCAGTAGACACGCCCCTGCCGTCCATACTTGGTAACTACTCGGTTATCGTTGCTGATCGCATGGAAACGGCTCTCGCTGACCAGCTATCACTATGTAGGTAGTCAGGAGGTAGTGCTACGTCTATGCTTTTTGGGTCTTTGCGCTTATGATAAGCGTCGGATGAGGCGGGGAGTAAATCAAGACAAAACTGGTCGGTGTGTACGTCAAATGTCCAAACGGGCAAACCTTAAAAAGACAAAAATGGCATTATCAGATGGCAGAAGTTTCTGCTCCAAGCCAGGAGTTGTTCGAGAACGTTGCTTCTGTCATCAGCGTGCGTCATGAAACTAACACAAAAGGGTAACTTGAGTCTACTCTCACCAAATCCTTGTCTCGCAGTGCTTCCGAAACCGAGACGGCACGTGCGTTAGCCTGGCCCTGAAATCGACCAGCGGTTTTAGAGTTGGCCACAGCAGAGCGTTGGCAGGCCGCAGCACCGGGAACGCAGCGGCACTGCAGACGAACTAGGGGGTTAGGCCGCTGAAGGAACCCCTACTTTTTTTTTTTCTTCTTCCGTCTTGAATCTGCACAGCCAACAGCGGGCCAGGGGGGCGTTGACTCAGCTCGCCCGCCCGCCCGTCCACCAGTGACCACCTAAATAAGCACCACCCTGGCCTGGTTAGCGCGGCCTCGTACCCTGTGGTAGGTATATTTTAGTGCCTGGGTCAGCTTGGGCAAACTTGGCTTGGCGCTCCATCCTCGCCAAATTGCGATAGGTTCCTCATCTGGAAGGCTGATCGATCCTCTCTGACCCTAATCGAAGACGACACCTTGTGTTTTCCGTCCCTGTACGACGACGACGACAACGACGACGACGACGGCACCGAGTGTGCGAGACAGTGCAGCGACGACGTCCCGCCATCGCATGCAGGCGCACGCCCTTGCGCTGCATTGTATCATTCCCAATTCCCGGCCGCCATCTCCAGCACGCTCGCCGCCGTCCATGACTCCCTAGGCCCCGGCCGCCTCCTTGCCCCCCTACGACGCCGTGACTGCGATTCACTGGTGCTCCGCTCTCTGTCTTCAATTCACACTCAGGGTCCTGCTGTCGACGCGCAACCGACCCTCGACTCTGCCTTTGGCCCTTCCCGCGCTCCCAACTGCCGGCCCCGTGCTGGCGCTTGTCGAATGTTGCCGTCGTATGCCTCGTCCGGCGGCTCCAAGATGATGCCAAGACATCATTCTGGGGCCTATGCGAATGGCTACCCTCGCGACAACACCTTCGACATCTCTCCCCACAGGTCAGTGCCCGTGCCCTCCGGTGCCTCTTCGCTTTCGACGCGCCAAAGCCCTCTCGGTTGAGATCCCAAGCTGACTTTTTGTCTTGTCTCACTGTGCAGATTCCAGCCTCGAGCCGCAACGCCAGCGACACGTCGGAGACGGAAACTGCTAACACGACTTGGCATAGTAGCTGCCGTGGCCGCCCTCTTCGGGTTATTCGTATGGCCAGGGAGTGGGCCGCTACTCTCGGTGTTCTCCCTCGGGCTGTTCAGCGACAATGCCGACGTCCTGTTGGATACTGTGCGGTACTACGACTTGACAAACGTGCAAGGCACAGCGCGTGGGTGGGAGAGGGAGGAGCGCATTCTGCTGTGCGTTCCGCTGCGAGACGCCGAGCCTCATCTCAACATGATGTTTTCTCACCTGCGCAACTTTACCTACCCGCACCATCTCATCGATCTCGCCTTTCTCGTGTCCGACTCCAAGGACCGGACCCTTGACGTTCTGGTCGAGAGACTCGAAGATTTGCAGGCCGATGAGGATCCGAAGCAGCCGTACGGCGAAATTCAGATCATCGAGAAGGACTTTGGCCAGAAGGTCAACCAAGACGTCGAGAGTCGCCACGGCTTCGCTGCTCAGGCTAGCCGGAGAAAGCTGATGGCGCAAGCCCGGAACTGGTTGCTCAGTGCTGCCCTGCGCCCCTATCACTCTTGGGTGTACTGGCGAGATGTCGATGTCGAAACCGCCCCATTCACCATTCTGGAGGATCTCATGCGCCATAACAAGGATGTTATAGTCCCAAGTAAGCTCCACTCATCCATCCATGACCATCCGGGATCGTGTCCGGATCTCATTGTCCCCGGTGCTAATCAGTCACCAGATGTGTGGCGACCGCTGCCCGACTGGCTAGGAGGCGAACAGCCCTATGATCTGAATTCCTGGCAAGAGTCAGAGACGGCACTTGCTTTGGCTGATACCCTTGACGAGGACGCCGTGATTGTGGAGGGCTACGCTGAGTACGCTACGTGGCGCCCGCATCTTGCCTACTTGCGCGATCCATATGGCGACCCAGACATGGAAATGGACATCGACGGAGTAGGTGGTGTCAGCATTCTCGCAAAGGCTCGAGTCTTCCGCTCTGGCGTCCATTTCCCAGCATTCAGTTTCGAAAAGCACGCCGAAACCGAGGGCTTCGGAAAGGTTTGTGGCCCTTTTATTCACACATTGAAGAACCCAACTGACTAGATCGCGTAGATGGCAAAACGTATGCAATACTCGGTCGTTGGGTTGCCTCACTACACTATTTGGCATTTGTATGAGCCCAGCGTGGACGACATCAAGCACATGGAGGTAAGTCGTCTGGTACCGAGGCACATCGTCATGTGGATCGCTGACCTTTTCAAAATTAGGAAATGGAGGAAGAACGGAAGCAGAAAGAAAAGGAGGAGAAGGAGAAGGAGGAACGCGAGAAGAAGGCCAAGGACGCGTTCGGCAGCACCAGCGAGCAGTGGGAGAAGGACAAGGAACAGATGAAAGATCTCGAGACGCAAGAGGGCAAGAAGAGCACAGGATCCGAAGGCTCGAAGATGTCGAATGACAATAGCAAGGACTCTGCGGAAAAGGTGAAGGCCAAGTCCGCGGAGAGCAAGAACAAAGGGAAGATGGCGGACGCGTGAGCGCAGTCGTTGGGGCTCTCCACCCTATCAACCCAAAATATAGCAATCTAGACCTCAGCATTAGAGCAGAGAAGCGCGGCGTGCGTCTTGAACCATCAGGCTGTGAATCTCGACACAGCCTGCCGGGCTAGGCTGAAGACAGGAGCGCAAGCTTGACGGGACGCCTGTTTTGGCTAGGGCTCGAGTGTATAACAGTGTTTCAAAGGACAGGCTGGCGGAGTTGGCGTCATTTGGTGTCATCGGATCACAGGTATTGCACGACGACGGTGCATGAACCATTACAGACAAAGCAATCAATCAGGGTACCTGACCCTTTGGTGTTGTATAAGTACGGATCGGTATAGACTTGCCACAGTACGTCGGGTCGGATTAACGGTGTGACAGTAAAACTGTGTTCATAAAACCAACTCCAATAGGTGACCGCCAGCAGCTTCCCGTGCTAGACGTAGATGGATGGGATGCCTCCATGACATTATTACAATTTGCACCGGATGAAGGTCGCTCATCGACAAATGATTGATGCATGTGATGGTCTACCGGATGTCTCCGTAAAAGAATTGGAGCGCGGCTGGAAATCTTATTATTAGCGACCTTTCACATTTCTGGCTGCGTAACGGGCGCTAACCAGGACACGTACGCTCAGCTGAAAGGCCCAGGGGGTCGGGAGCTGCAGATCAATCTTACAGTGGACGGGGTGCAAGGTGGTAACTTACTGTAAGTACTACCTATAGTAAGGGGGCCCAGTGGGTCAGTGGGCCAGTCTATCTAGGTACCTATCTGGGTTAGGTACCTCCCCTGCTCCCCTGTTTCCTAACCTATGACCTCAAGTCAGTCAAGGTGGCATCTTCGGAAAAACACCAATCGCCGACCCAAGTTATCTTGGGTAATCGAATACTCGCAGCGGCTCGCCCATCACGTGTAGGGAAACCAGCGACCGTCTGCAGTCGCTTCGAACAGCTGTTCAAAGCAAACCTCAAGGCGAATAGTGGGAGTGGGAGCCTAGTGTGAGCTCCTGTCCTTTTACTTTGGATCCTGTGCCCATTTCCAACGGATCAATTGCACCTACACCTCACGCGAAAGCCCGACACTTACACCCGCCAAGCTCACGGTCCTCGAAGCTCGACGTGTGCTGCCGCGGAAGCGAGGATGAGTCGAGATGCGCAGAGCGATGACGTCCCAGAACGACAGCCCATGGCCGAGCCGCTGAACTCACACACCTCTGGCCGCCGAACCTCGACAGCAACCATGCCCGTCCGAACCGACCAGGCGCCCGGCGCGCAGTTCCGCAGCCGGCCCGTCGCCGTCGCAGTCAACCCCGTCTCCTTGGTCATAAACGAGTGCATATCCGTCACCTCGGTCATGCGCAAGCACGCCCGCTGGGCCCAGTCCTCCGTCTCCTCGATCCTCGGCGGCAACCCGAACCCGGTGCAGCTTGGGCCCCCGAGTCCCATGCTTCGACCTGGTAGCAGAAGCTCGAATGCGAACATCAGCGTGGATGGCGCGCAAGACATTGGCGTGGCCAACCGCTGGGGGCTGCGCGGCAAGAAGGGCAAGAGCATGCAGGATAATCCCCTGATGGCTGGCTTTGGGCGCCTGCGACATGAGCTATCCGACTGCAAAGGTGAGGAAGCACGCCTGCGGTCTTGCGGCCCACCTTCTCCAGGTGTAGTAGTATTTGCTGACCTCCCATACCACAGATATCCACGCCTTCGATGCGCCCGCCCTGCTGCACCCTTTCCTCCAGGTCATTCAGGCCTCTGCCACATCGGCACCCATCACCATTCTCGCCCTCAAGGCGATCCGCAAGTTCTTGTCCTACGGCTTCATCAGCCCCGAGTCGCCTCGTTTCGCCCTCGCTATGCAGTCACTCTCGACCGCCATCACCCACTGCCGCTTCGAGGCCAGCGACTCCGCGCAGGATGAGGTCGTCTTGCTTATGATTTTGAACTTGATGGAGGATATGCTGTCCAGCCCCGGTGGAGCACTCCTCAGCGATGAGAGCGTCTGTGAGATGATGGAGACCGGCCTGACCATGTGCTGCCAGTCAAGGTTGTCTGAGCTTCTGAGACGAACGGCTGAGGCGTCCATGGTGCGGATGTGCCAGATCATCTTCGAGCACCTGAAGCACCTAGAGGTCGAGGCCGGCGATGATTTCGACGCCCTGGACAAGCAGACAAACGGTGACATGGATGCTGTCAAGATGGTCCCTTCAACGAACGGAAATGACGTGATTGCATCGTCTGATGCCCCTGTCAACCCGCCTGCGGAGGAGGCCCAGGAAGCCCCGGAAGTCGAGGAGCCAAAGGGAACGACGGAAGCCAAGGAGTCAGAGGAGCCAAAAGAACCCCGAGAATCTTCGAGTTCGGCAGAGGCCAGCAACGCGGCCGCGGACACACCCGAGGAGGACCCTTTGGAGCTTGACATCAAGCCGTACTCCCTGCCATCGATGAAGGAGCTTTTCCGCGTTCTTGTCGATCTGCTGGATCCTCATGACAAGACCCAGGGAGACAACATGCGTGTCATGGCACTACGAATCATTCACGTAGCCCTGGAAGTGGCGGGTCCTTCTATTGCGAGACACCCAGCCTTGGCCTTCGTTGCTGAAGACAAGTTGTGTCGGTATCTCTTCCAACTCGTAAGATCAGACAACATGGCCATCCTCCAAGAGGCTTTGATTGTTGCCGGCACACTTCTCGAAACCTGCCGTGGCGTTCTAAAGCTTCAGCAAGAGCTTTTCCTATCGTACCTCGTGGCATGCCTACATCCTCCGGTTGAGATTCCACGCGAGGCTGGTATCGATCCGTCCCTGTACGAAGGCATACCCCAAGCTCCGAAGCTCGTAAAGCCGCCACCTTCGCAATCAAGTAGCGGCAGGTCGACACCTGTGCCGGTTAAGGATCGGCAGAAGCTAGGTATGGAGGGCGGCACTCGGAAACCAGATGCCCGGCAAGCCATGGTTGAGAGTGTCGGGGCATTGGCGCGAATTCCAAGCTTCATGGTGGAGCTTTTCGTAAACTACGATTGCGATACTGACCGTATGGACATGTGCGAGGATATGATCGGACTACTGTCAAGGAGTGCCCTGCCGGACTCAGCTACCTGGAGCACCACGAGCGTTCCGCCCCTCTGCCTTGACGCCCTTCTGGGATATGTCCAATCTATTGCGGAGAGACTCGATGAGACGCCTACGACAGAGGGATACCCCGATAGGATGTCTCTTCGTGAGCAAAGGCAGCGAAAGAAGACCATTGTCAAGGGTACAACCAGGTTCAACGAGAAACCCGAGAAGGGTCTTGTCTTCTTGCAAGCGGAAGGAATCATAGATGACATCAGCAACCCAGTATCGGTAGCCAGGTTTTTGAAGGGCACCACCAGACTGTCAAAGTCAAAATTGGGCGAATACCTTTCCAAAAAGGGCAACGAGAGATTACTCGAGGAGTTCACAGAGCTGTTTGAGTTCGACGGAAAGCGTGTCGACGAAGCTCTTCGCTTGTTCCTGGAGAGTTTCCGTCTCCCTGGCGAATCAGCTCTCATTGAGAGAATAGTAACGACCTTCTCCAAGAAGTATATCTCCAGCGACGTTCCTCCCGGTTCCGCGGACGAGGATGCCGTGTTTATCCTCACTTACGCCATCATCCTGCTGAATACAGATCAGCACAACCCAAACTTCAAGGGCCAGAAGCGAATGAGTCTGACCGACTTTGCCCGAAACCTCCGAGGTCAGAATGGCGGCAAGGACTTCGAACTTGAGTACCTTTCCGCGATTTACGATACCATCAAATCGAACGAGATTATCCTCCCCGATGAGCATGACAATAAGCATGCGTTTGACTACGCCTGGAGAGAACTGCTGCTGAAGACCGAGTCCGCTGGACCGTTGATCATCTGCGATACGAACATATACGATGCTGATATGTTTGCTTCAACTTGGAAACCTATCGTCTCTACGTTGTCTTATGTATTCATGTCTGCCACAGACGATGCTGTTTTTGCTCGTGTCGTAACTGGCTTCGATCAATGCGCACGGATTGCTTCCAAGTATGGCATTACAGAAGCGCTTGATCGCATCATCTACTGCCTGAGTTGCATGACGACATTAGCAACCGATACCACCACGAACACTGCATTGAACACGGAGATGAAGGTGTCAGATGACGGTGCGAGCGTCATGGTCAGTGAGCTTGCCGTTAAGCTCGGCAGAGACTTCAAGGCCCAGCTTGCCACCCTAGTCTTGTTCCGTGTGGTTACTGGAAGCGAGGCTGTCATCGACGACGGCTGGCAATACGTAAGTCTGATTTTGTCTGCTTCGTTTATGTTCTCGCCATGCTAACCAACTCTTTCCAGATTGTCCGCATCTGGCTCAACCTCTTCACTAACTCTCTAATTCCCTCCTTCTTTTCCAATGACCCTGACCGGCTCCCCATACCTACGATACCCCTGCAGACGCCGTCTCAAGTCATTGATCGGGCAGCCAAGTCTGCGGATACTGGGCTTTTCTCCGCCTTGTCATCATACATCTCCAGCTATGCGGCTGATGATCCTCCTGAGCCATCGGCTGAAGAGCTGGAGGGTACCCTTAGCACTGTTGATTGCGTAAACGCCTGCCACATGGGCGATGTATTTGCGAACATCTCGTAAGTTGGCGCTGATCCCTGCAGTTATGTCGGTGGCTAATAGTCGTTATTGCAGGAATCTCCCCAGTCAAGCATTGGAACCCCTCTTGGAAGCACTCTTGGCCGAACTCCCAGAGGACGACAGCTCCTCGGTACCCGTTATCACCGTCAAATCAGAAAGCCTACCGTCCTCCCCAGGTAGTGCAAAGCAAGCACGCAAGCAGACAACATACGATCCTGCGGTTGTCTACATCCTGGAGTTTTGCACAGTCCTCGCTTTGAGAGATGCGGAAACTGTGGAAAGGCTCGGCAAGCAAGTCTCAGATGCCCTCCAGGCCATTCTGCGTGACGCCAGTCGGCATCATTCGATACTGGTGTCGAGAGTGGCATTCTACCAGTTCAGCATCCTGAAGGCCAGCTATGTATGTTTTATGACGAAAACCTTTATTTGATTTACTCGTGCTAATCGCTCTCCGGACAGGAACATGACTTTGTCCGAGCCCCAGTACTCCTTCACACAATATCCAGTTTCCCCAAGGATATGCTGGCAAAGACTGCGCAGCTAGTCTTACAAGGTCTGAAGCTGTGCATTAGCCAGCCAGGTCCTCTACGAAGCGAGATCATGACTTCCCCCGACTTCTGGGTGTTGCTGCGCACGCTCGCTGGTCACTCGGGGTCATCGGGCGTTGTATTCGACATACTCGAGGGCGGCGTGTCGGGCACACCGTCTGCAATCATCGCAGACAATTATGAGGCTGCGATATCTCTACTGAATGACTTTGCCTCGGCCGCCAAGGTTGGTGCCGTGGCAGAACAGAAAGGCGAACAAGGAAGCAGGCGGCCTCGCAGTGCTCGTCCAAAGAAGGAAACACCAAGGTATGCAAGGCTAGTTTCGGCTGAAGGATCGCATCTGACAGCGTGTAGTGAAAATGCGGTGGTATCTCGTGGCGTCAAGGCGATCAACCTCATACACAACATGACTGCCCGCATACCTCATCTCATGAAGCAGTCACACTTGGAAAGCAGCGAAGGTATGAGCTCCCAGAGATCCTCTTCCGAAGTCAAATTTACTGACATTTTGATTACTAGCGTGGTCGGCATACTGGTTGCCTGTTTTCCAAGCCCTCAGCACACAGTGCACCAACCCATGTAGGGAGATTCGTCATCTCGCGTTCTCGTCATTGCAGAGATGTCTGCTCTCGCCAGATCTTACGAGCAGCGGCCATGAGGAATGGACTGCCATCTTCGGCGAGGTCATGTTCCCCCTCATTCTGAAGCTGCTCAAGCCAGAGGTGTACTCGTCGGACAGAGACGGCATGAGTGAGACACGGGTGCAGGCGGCGTCGCTGCTGTGCAAGGTCTTCCTACAATACCTGGTTCTCCTTTCCAAATGGGACGGGATGCTGGATCTTTGGCTGAAGATTATCGACATCATGGACCGTCTCATGAACAGTGGTCAAGGTGATAGCTTGGTAAGTCTACAGTGGTCTGTCGAGCGACTCAGTGGTCAGGGCTAACAGTTGGTATAGGAGGAGGCCGTTCCCGAGAACCTCAAGAACGTCCTGCTGTTCATGTCGAGCAGTGGATACCTCGTGCCACCCAGCAAAGACCCGAGCCAGGAGAAATTGTGGGTTGAGACGTGGAAGCGCATCGATCGGTTCCTCCCAGATCTCAGGAATGAGCTGGCGCTCGAGGAGCCGTCGCCGGCCGAGGAGCAGAAAGACGGCGTCGCTGAGCCCGCCGAGGCAACGGCGGAGGACAAGAAGGAAGGGGCGGAGAAGGAAGCAGAAAAGGCCGCTGCCGCCTAGAAAGGCGGCCCTAGAGTCGGGATGTAAAAAGTAAGACATGGCGCCCACGTTAAAGCCATGGAAAGGCGGGCCCGGTACTGGAACGCATGGCTCGCGCAACGAGGGTTGGCTCAACTTGAGATTAGAGTTCGTTGCATTGTATAGCGTAGTACAGAAGAAGAACGCCGCAACTCTGCGTGGCACGCCGCGCGATGAGACGGCACGGATCGTAACGTAATTAGAGAAACAAATCCACCGTATGCATGAAGGAAGTGCTTTGTCTGCCCTCGTTGCATATCGACGTCGGTGAGGTTGCAAGAAAAAGAACAGCAATGGATTTGCAGCACGTTGCTTCTGTTCAGGCATGCGCATGCATCGTGGTGGCCTTCAAACGACCAACTTACTGTGTACCTAGGACACTCCCGAGGTCCCTGATACTCTCGGGCTCCTCTATTATGTACTGGATTCCATGGAAATGGGACAGAGACATCTCGATGCCGGGCCACGCCGCTTTATAGGTGCGAAGTGATCCTGGTGTCCGAATAGCAGGCCCGGCGACAGGGCTCTGGGTACCGATCGGTCATTTCGCGCCTGCCAAGAACCACTTAACGCGGTCGACGCGTTTCCCCCCTGGCAATTTCGCGTCGCACTTGCCTCGTCGCAACGCAATTCGCAGCCAAACCAAACCCCACCAACTAGCCGCCAAATTCATGCCCTCAACACCAGCACGCCCTCTTCTCCCTCGTCCACCGTTCGTTCTGCCCCCCATCTCTGCCAGAATCGAAGCGACGGCATTTCGCACACCATGGACACGTTTATGCTTCGAGACGAAGCCGCCAAGGAGCGCATTCGCTTGGCCGAAGAGTTCCTGGATCCTCGTAAGTCAGAACCCGAACCGCCGGCACACCCCTTTACCGCCCGCGGCGAGACAACATGGCGCTGACAACGCCGCCGCCGCTCCTGAACAGATGATCAGCATGCACGAAGCTACCGCCCCGACATCATATTGATGCTGCAGAAGAACCAGAGGAGGTTAGTGGTCAACATCGACCATGTGCGCGACCACAACCCGGAGCTGGCAGAAGGCCTGCTGTTCGAGCCCTTCGACTACACGCTGGCCTTCAACCACGCCCTGAAGGAGATTGTCAAGACCGAGCCTGCCGCACGCAAGGACCAGACCGACCCAGATGTCCTGTACTACTGCGCCTGGGCCGGCAGCTTCGGCCTCAACGCCTGCAACCCGCGCACCCTGGGCTCGCACCACCTCAACCACATGGTCTCCATCGAGGGCATCGTCACCAGATGCTCCCTGATCAGGCCCAAGGTCGTCAAGAGTGTGCACTACAACGAGACAAAGAACATATTTCACTTCCGCGAGTACCGCGACCAGACCATGACCAATGGTGTCACCACCTCCAGCGTCTATCCCCAAACCGACGACGAGGGGAACCCCATCATTACTGAGTACGGTTTCTGTACCTACAGGGACCACCAGACCGTCTCCATCCAGGAGATGCCCGAGCGAGCTCCCGCTGGCCAGCTGCCCCGCGGTGTCGATGTCATTCTAGACGACGATCTCGTCGACAAGGTCAAGCCTGGTGACAGAATACAAATGGTCGGTATCTTCAGAACCCTCGGTAACCGCAACACGAACCACAACAGTGCTCTTTTCAAGACGGTTGTGCTGGCCAACAACGTGGTTCTTCTCTCGTCCAAAGCCGGCGGTGGTGTAGCCGCGGCAACCATCACCGACACAGACATTCGAAATATCAACAAGATTGCAAAGAAGAAGAACCTGTTCGAGCTGCTGTCCCAGTCTCTAGCCCCGAGTATCTTCGGTCATGACTATATCAAGAAGGCCATCCTTCTCATGCTCCTAGGTGGCATGGAGAAGAACTTGGAAAACGGTACACACTTGAGAGGAGATATCAACATTCTCATGGTTGGTGATCCCTCAACAGCCAAATCCCAACTCCTTCGTTTCGTGCTGAACACGGCACCACTGGCCATTGCCACAACCGGACGCGGTTCTTCCGGCGTCGGTCTGACGGCGGCCGTCACATCAGACAAGGAGACCGGCGAGAGGAGGCTGGAGGCCGGTGCCATGGTCATGGCTGATCGCGGCGTGGTGTGTATCGACGAGTTCGACAAGATGTCAGACATTGACCGAGTCGCGATTCACGAAGTCATGGAGCAGCAGACCGTCACTATTGCCAAGGCGGGTATCCATACCTCCCTCAACGCTCGTTGCAGTGTTATTGCGGCTGCGAACCCCATCTTTGGCCAGTACGACACACATAAAGACCCCCACAAGAACATCGCACTTCCCGACTCTTTGCTGTCCCGTTTCGATCTTCTCTTTGTTGTCACGGACGACATCGAGGATACGAGAGACCGGCAGGTCTCGGAGCACGTACTTCGCATGCATCGCTACCGGCAACCCGGCACTGATGAGGGTGCTCCAGTCCGTGAGAATGCTTCTCAGGCGCTCGGTGTCTCGCTGCAGAGTCAGAATGATACACAAAGGCCCACCGAAGTCTACGAGAAGTACGATGCCATGCTGCACTCTGGTGTCACTCTCACAACGGGCCGTGGTGCGAACAAGCGCCACGAGGTCCTCAGCATCCCTTTCATGAAGAAGTATATCCAGTATGCCAAGAACCGTGTCAAGCCGGTTCTGACGCAAGAGTCGTCGGACAGGATCGCCGATATCTACGTTGGTCTGCGAAACGACGAGATGGAGGGAAACCAGCGAAGAACATCGCCCCTGACCGTCCGTACCCTGGAAACCATCATTCGTCTGGCTACGGCGCACGCCAAGGCCCGTCTCTCGAATCGGGTTGAGGAGCGGGACACGACCGCGGCGGAAGCCATTCTGCGCTTTGCTTTGTTCAAGGAGCTTGTCGAGGACGAGTCCAAGAGGAAGCGAAGGCGGACAAAGGCCGTTGAGTCTGATTCTTCGAGCGAGGAAAGCGAGGATGACGATGACGACGACGGTACTCACAGAGCTTCTACCAACCGTACCAGCGCGGCTCGCTCCGCTCGTGCGGCTGCCCGAGGCCAGGCCAGTAGCAATCGTACTGATGCCGCCGCTGCTGCAGCCAGTGGCACAAATGGCCCAAGTTCGCCCGCTGCAGCGGAGCACGACGACGATGATCTATATGACGCCACACCTCGCCGTAACCGCAATGTCCCTAGCAGATCTAGCACAGCTGGCCCAGCACAGTCGCAGGCCACATCGTTTGCCTCTTCGTTACCAGCGTCGCAGCTACAATCACAAGAGGAAACGCAGGAAGATGCCGAGCTAGCTTCCGGCGCTGCGGGTCTGAACATTGACGCGCCGATCACGGCTGAGCGTCTGACGACGTTCCGGACAGCCCTCGGACAACTCCTTAACACTGGCCTGTTCGAGGACGATTCTGCGGATGTCAACGCCGTCATTGAGGCTGTCAACGGCCGCGTTGGCAACAGAAACGGCGGAGCCTTCAGCCACGACGAAGCAGTCAAGGCTCTCAAGAAGATGGATACGGCGAACCAGATTATGTAAGTTGCTCCTCCTTCCGGGCTGCCGCCCCTCGTCGTGACCACCCACTAATTGCGAGATCTTAGGTATACGGACGGCGACCTGGTTTACAAGATTTAATGCGAGCTTTGATAATACTGTACTCTGTTTGGGACCGAATCGGATGGATACCAGCTGTGTTGTGATGAATTGGGCGTTTGGCAAAGTGGGTTGGCTGGAAAGCTTGGAAGAGGGTCTGTTTACCAAGATCCACCACTTAACTAGATGGCGTAAGAAAGCCGCATTGTGATGACATTGATGATGAAAGGTTCCGCCGCCACGAAAATGTGAAATCCAATTTCCTAGTCAACTGCTAGTCATGACCTGCACCAACGATGATTAGGGCGTATGCCGGCTTATTGGCATGCCAGGTACGATCGGGCGATGCGCACGATGCGTTGTTTTTTCAGGCACGAGTTTCCCCATCTCGTCTGATCTGCTTCGCCTCGCCCCAGCTTTTCCTGGGACCTGCCGGCAGCGCGGTGTGGTTGGTGGTGGGCCAGCCGTGGGCGCCCAGCCACGGGTCGTTCGGCAGGATCGCTGAGGTTATCTTCAATCTCCACCGCGGCTCCTTTCGACGGCCATCACGTCCAGTCAGGCACAGTCACACCATGCAGGGCGCCCTGCCTGCCTGCCCCTGCAGGCGGGCGTCCTTTTTTCTCCTACGCGAGCTTTAAATACACAGGTTAAATGAGAGTGGCAGCCAAGGTAGGGGAAAGGATTTTCCAGAAGACGGAGTTCGGGGTTGTGGCAGGCTGGCCGCAGGATCCAGAGGGCTTCCCCCCCCGTTGTCCCCCTTGTCCCCCTTGTCCCCCTTTACTACTGTGGTAGGCGACGCCCGTATAGCACGCCCACAACCCCGGCACCCTAGACGGGCCTGGCCAATCATGGGGCGGCCGAACCCCAGCGCAGAGGCGCTCGCGAAGGTCGGCAATGCGCCCACCAACCCACGAGCGTTGAATCTCAGCAGTCGCGAAGCACGCAGCGTGCTTGGGCCAGGCGACGGCTTGGGCGCTACCACCCCCCTGCCCGGTGCCCCTGACATAAGCTTAAATCGCCGGGGAGCGGCGCCCTCGGATTGGTCCACGTCTCGTATTGTGTCTCTGTCTAATTTGCCCACCCACATAAGATTCTGTAAGGACCGGGGCCCGCTGGGGCCCACTGGTGCAGAAACCCCTGCCTCGGGACCACATCGCATCTGCAGCTGGGTTCGCGCTATACGGCCGCCGAATGAGAAAGGGCAGTGCGAATGTTGATCATTAATGAGTCTTTACGCGATGTAACGAGCCAGCGCCGGTGCCTCACTTTGTTTTCTCCTCGAGACCTGGAGACCCAGGTGCACACTGGTGCAGACCTCGCATATTCTTCCCCACTCATGCCCTTCCCCCCCCCCCCCCCCCCCCCCCCTGGGCCTAAACTGTCAGTTCCGCGGTGCAGATTGGTATGGGGCTGCCGCCGAACGGATGGGTTCGTCCAGTGTGTGGTGGTGTGTAAGTAGGTAGCCGCACAATACAAAAGGGACGCAGCCCTCGTGTCCATCAGGCTCGCTTGAAGTTCTTCCAACTCACCCCAAGTTCTTTTCCAACTAGTGCTTTTCTCAAAGCTCGTGATCCCGAAGTCACTCGTTACTCTTCAGCATCACTTACATTCGCTTAACCTCTTAATAATACAATCTTAATATATCAAGATGCAGACCTTCGCCTTCGGTATCCTCGCCCTCAGCGGCCTGGCCTCTGCCACCTACCCCGTCGGTGGCTACCCGGTCGTCAGCCCTCCCAGCTACCCGGTTGAGACCTACCCTCACCAGGACACCACCACCTCCAAGGCCTCGACCACTGCTCAGACCTACCCGGTCTCCAGCCCCACCCCGGCCTCCAGCTACCCGGCGACCACCTTGAGCTCGGTCCAGACCTACCCGGTCTCGTCCAAGTCGGCCTCCACCTCGGCCACCTACCCCGTCAGCGCTCCCAGCTACCCTGCCAGCAGCGCCAGCACCACTGAGTACACCACCTCCACCTACTCGGCCACCACCGTCTACACCACCTGCACCGAGCCCGGCAAGGAGACCTACACCACCACCGAGGTCTACGTCACCACCACCGTGTGCCCCGTCTCCTCCGGCAAGCCCGCTCCTCCCCCGAGCAGCTACCCCTCGGTCCCCGTCCCCCCCGTCTACCCTACCACCACCCTGGCCACCTCCAAGACCGCCGGCGTGCCCTCGTACCCCGTTGGCACCGGCGCCTCGACCACCTACCCTGTCGGCACTGGCAGCTACACCGCCCCCAGCAAGCCCAGCTCCACCTACCCTGCCACCACCCCCTCGACTCCCGTCACTGCCGGTGCCGGCCGCGTCGAGAAGGGTCTGGCCCTCGCTGGTGCCGCCGTCGTCGGTGCTCTCTTCCTGTAAATTTCCTCCGCTTGTCAAACTCCATGGGGGATATTTCCTAGAATCGGCATTGGGCATCTCAGGCTTGCATTATAGGACAGAAAAGTAGCGGTCGCTTTCGTGTGGTGGCGGTTACAGGGGTGTGAAGGCTCTTGATATAGACTAATTGTAATATGAAGATACTTGGATCCCAACCTTAAAACCAAATTCCTTAGTTCCATGCATAGTTTGAAGTGAATGACTGAATGATTGAAGATCACGCCAAACCTAGCAATATGTAGATTGAACTAGACTTATCAGTTGCAACTGTAAGTTTTGCATTTGTAACTACTGTGTCACGAGTTAGCTGAGTGAGATGCGTCTGTGAATTATAGGTTAGAAGAGGACCATTCCTATGATTCTTTTCCACGTTCGGCTATGCAAGCCTCCCCTTGGTCAGTGAGACATGAAAAACTCTAAATGTATAAAGGCACAATGGCCGGCCCGGGTAGGCTAGTCTCACTGTGAAACAATCTTCAAAGTTAAAGATTTCTGTGGATACTTGGAGATCATGCAGAGAAAAATGCCTTCGAACATCGCATCAACATCGTCTAGTGGCAGGCCCGTACAGCCTGGTGGTGGTAGTCATCCTGGCACCGTCTCAAGCGGCAGTGGACCGAACAAGCCTCACCCAGACAGCAGCTGCGAAAAAAGATGTGAAGAAGAGGGTGAGATCGTGACTTCCCCTTCCTACTGAGGTGGGTTTTCTTTTCTCTCCTCGAGACTTGCAGCTTCTATTGGGCTCATTTAGCCCTTCCGGTATTATAAGGAGTATGGAAGTTAGTAGTAGTCACTTGAACATAATTTGTAGTCAATCTTGAGGCACAGTCCCTAAACACCGGGCACTGTTTCAATGTCCCAATTGCTCTCCATAATCAGTATACTGTATATCAGCCGAACCTAGTCCTTCGCCCTTTTCGCACCAGAATCCTCAAATATCCCTTACTTATAACTTGCCCTTGACACCGCCCTCCCTCGCCCCTTCGAACCGGACGTGCCCGTACTCGCGCCACCCCTTGTTCCCTTTGCGCAGGATGATGCCGTGGCGTGCAAAGTGGCGAGTGTGGTGGTAGGCGTCATGCTTGGCCACCGTCTCCCAGCCGACGTAGACGAGGTAGCAGCTCCCGTGGCCGTCAACGACCTCCTCCAACGGCCCGCCCGAGCACCCCAGGCACCCGTCCACCCCCGGCACGATGTGCGTCCACAGCGGCCACGCGCCCTCGTGCCAAGCCGCGTCCGTCGACACGTACACTGCCGTCCCCGACACGGGGGCCCCGCGGCCGAGCGCCTGGGACCCCGGCGTGAAGTCCCGCAGCTGCGCGTGGCGTACCAGCGGCGGCGAGGGTGAGGACGAAGATACGAGGGTCTGGAGGATGGCTTGGAAAGCCGTGTGCTCCGGGGACGAGAGGAAGGCCTGGTGCTGGGCGCGGGTGTCTCTTACTAGTAGAGGTTCCTCATCAGCTGCACTGGACCTGCTGAATAGGAGTGAAGGGGGATAGACAAGCACTGCGACACTTCTGTAGAATCAACCGTACGGAAAACGAAAGGCTCAGCGTACCGACGTGTAACTGCACCTTGGTCTCGTCTTCGGGAGAGCGGCCCCAGTATAAACGCCGGAAGCCCGAGAAATGCTCCAATAAGTCGAGGGCTCGGTTCCAAGCCTTTCCGGCCTCCGAGTCCGTGTCCGTCAAGTCCTTGCTTGTGTCTATCGTCAAGTAATGGATTTGTGTGACCGGTGATGCCATTCTGTGAGATTTCTGAATTGGTCGATCTCTTGGGTATACTCTGAAGATAAGTTTCACTTAGTCCAGGGGGTGCTTGAAGAGCTAACTATAATTCTACTAGATGAAGCAGGCGGCCCTGGTGTAGTACATGAGTTCAGAAACTCTCCGCTTTGCTAACGTGGGGAAACCTGATGAACGATTTAGCGGCCTTGGAGATGCCGAGGAACACCTCAACCTAGGCGTTCATCTTCGGGTGTGATTCGAGATGTGAGTTGGGGTAGTTGCGGGGATGGGCGCTCACTTGACGTACTACTGTCCAAATCCTCAACACGTCCATGCGCGATACCTTCGGCACCTCGAGTTAGGACAAAGGGCGAATGAGGGGAAACGGTGTCAGAGAACATTTGTATGAGCATCAAACACTGAAAAGAACATATCGAAAAAGGCCCCGTGCTCATTGACTTGATGTTGAAAGCATACTCAGCACCGTATTACTAAATACAGGCAAAGATGGCTCCAGTAACCGACTTCGTTGTCAAAGATACATATAAGTATCTGGAGGGATTTGGGAGTTACCATCAGTAGGTCTGCGCAGAGTAACAGTTGCCTAGCAGGCACTATACTGATCGTGATACCCAGGTCAGAGGCCCTGCCGGGCGCGAACCCTCTCGTGAACAACACTCCGCAGAAGCCGCCCTTTGGCCTGAGGACAGAGCGGATAAGCGGGACTTCCTTCACTGCTCCGCGGGACCACAGCCTACAAACTTTCATGTATCGTGTGACCTCGTCGCTCAAGCACGATGAGTTCGTCCCTTACAAGGGCGAGGGTATACCCAAGAAACCCAGCAACATCTCGCCCAACTCCTATATGTGGCCGGCGGTTCCGACCGATCCGGATGCGGACTGGATCTCCCAGAAGCTGCTCGCGCAGAACGGAGACCCGGCGGCCAAGACCGGCCTGGCTATATGGGTCTTCTCCGTTGCGAAGTCCATGCCACCAAACACGGTCTTCTCTTCCCTCGACGGCGATGCGCTCATCATCCCCCAGTCCGGGGCGCTCGACATCCAGACGGAGCTGGGAAAGCTCCTAGTCCGCCAGAATGAAATATGTGTGATTCCCCGTGGGATCCGTTACCGCGTGACTCTGCCCGCGGGCCCGGCGCGCGGCTACATCTGTGAGCTCTTCCAAGGCCACTTCCGCCTTCCTGAACTCGGCCCCGTGGGGTCCACGGGCCTTGCCAACGTCCGAGACTTCCAGATCCCGACGGCACATTTCGACGGCGTGCTGAAGGGCGATGTGGCCATCGCTCATGATGCGACTTACACCGTGGTTTCTCGTCAGGTCGGCCGCCTTTGGGAGGCAAAGCAGGACCACACGGTCTTCGACGTGGCGGCATGGCACGGGACGAACTACCCCTACAAGTTCGACCTCGGCCGCTTTTGCCCGATGGGAAACATCCTCTTTGACGAGCACGACCCGAGCCTGTACACGGCGCTCTCGGCCCCTTCGTACCGGGAGCCCGGGGTCAACGTCGTGGACTTTGCCATCATCCCTCCGCGATATATGGTCGCGGAGAAGACGTTGTGGCTGCCCTACTTCCACCGCAACACCATGAACGAGTTCTATGCGCCCATAGTCACCGCACAGCACCCCAAGCACCCGCTCAACGGAGGCCAGCAGTTCAAGCCCTTCGTCGCCGGCCTGCACGGGAGCATGACCACGCACGGCGCGACCGAGGAGGACTTCCAGGCCGCGAGCAACGCATCTACGACACCTACCAAGGTGCAGACGGACGGGCTGACGTTCATGCTGCTGGAGACGGAGATGCCGCTGTACTTGAGCGACTGGGCGGCAGAAGCGTGCTTGAAGAAAGCTGATGCAAAGCCGAGGGGTGCGGCCAAGATTTGATCCGGGACTGGGTCCTAGACCGTCCAATGCAACATCAGTTACGTTAGGGGTATGGGTTTTGTGGGATGCTTTGAGAACTTGATTTATTATCAGTTGGATTATCAACCATCGCTCCATATCGTGTTCAGCTGTAGGGAAATTTCTCAAACGACTATCACGTCAGAAAACTAGGTTGGGCTTGCTTTCACAGTTGTGTAGGTCAACTTGTATATTGATCCTGGGAGCTTACGAGATGAAGAATTGCCATTGATGCTTAATCGATATCTCATGAAACGATGGCCAGACGAGTCTCAGAGCTGTATGGATTCTTTTTCGCCCATGCCTACTTTAAGCAGTAAGACTGGCAAATTCCATAAGACCTGATCTGAGATCTCGTAAAGAGTTGATGGTCAGGAAGCAAAGCAGCTACACAAAATAGGTATATCTCCAGCAGTGCTGTCTTGTCCGGATCAGTTGCATGGGTATAGTGACGATGACGTAACGTAACTTTGGGTGCTGTACTAAGCTTGGTGGTTCAAAGGGTATAGTGAGCACTGAAGCCGAGATACAACCTGGCTTGCCTAAGTTAGGCGCCGGATGGAATGGAAAACCGGTTCAGGAAAGACTTCCGTCATTTCTAGGCCATGTGCTCGTTGTTTTGGATCCTGTCAAGCCACAGCTGGTCAGCATAATCACTCCAATTGTGTCAATGATTAGCAGTGGGGACTCCGCGCCTAGAGCGTCAGACGACCTCTGTTCCGACTCGTAAGCCAATTGCGGCCGGCAGGTTTCAGGAAGCAAGATGGCCATAAGAAACCCGACACCAGCTGGCAGCGTGAATGAAGTCATCGGTCGTGAAATGCACCTCAGGACTAGTATGGTGAGTGATGAGGTGGCCGTCTCAGACTGCTGGCCGGCCTTGTTTTCGTCCCAGTCCTGCTACGGGCATCAGTGGACAAGGCAAGCAAGCGCCAGCCAGGGCAGGCCTTGCAGGCTTTCCCATCCCATGTGAATCTGACAGGCTTTCAGCTGCAAGGGGATCTGCAGTGCTTCTTGCCGTGGCACCCCAGCACAGCCGGCCAGCCGGCCTGGTCGAAAGCACCGAGGACCCAAAATCAAGGCTTGGAGCTTATCGCTGCGCTGCCCGCTGCTATCAATAGCAACCCCGCTACTGTAACTTACAAGCAGGAACACACGGGGGGGGCGCTCAGCCCAGCTCTCGCGACCCGTCTTCGTCATGGGCCTTAGTCAGTCGAGATTACCTTTGGCGTTGGTCAGATTGGGATCTATCGCTAGGCCAGCCACGGGGCCCGATGGTCTAGTACCATAGCACACGGTGCGCATAGGCCCTTCAGAAGTGAAATGGCAACTACCTTAGGTGATGAGTGAGGTAAGTTGTATTTCAGTAGATACGGCGAGACGCGCTCGCTAGGCTGAGCATCCCGAGGCAATCAATCCTGAGGCATCCTGCAGGGTGCCTAGCTGGCCATTGCCCCCTTCTGGCGGGCAGAGTCACAGCTGCAGTTTTGTCTCAATTCGGATATCCGAATGGGCTACGAGTTGCCTCGGGGGAAGACGGGGGACCTAGGAGATGCGAGTGACCACCCTAAATCGTGCATCCCGCTCTCGCATTCCCCAGAGGCGCAAGCACATGGAGTCTCTGATACGCTGTGCCTTATCGCAGCCTCTGGGGGAGGTGATATCGTGATGGAGGGTGGGAGAGGGGCCAGGGGGTGAGGCGAGAGAGAGCACCTGCAGCCGACTGCTTGGCTTGGCCGGGCGAGACGGGCTCCCCAATGCCCAGCAATCAGCCAACGTGCCTGCGATCGAGCAATCTCCTCGACTCTCACCTCACCCGGTGCTTTCCGACAGACTGGCAACGTCTTGTTGTAACGCCATCACGAATCACCTACTGTGTACAGTACAGTACAGTACAGTACAGTACAGTACATCCAGTAGCGACAGAATGGGGGTTCGGCATTGCATTCAGGGGACCGATAGTGTGGGGATCCTGGGTCGGCCGGCAGGTGTTATCTACTAGCCACGGTTTCGTACCTGACGCGTTTCCAGTCTACGGGTCGATCATCCTAGGCAGGTCTCCATGCGTAACAGTATAACTCAAACAAACGGGCAAATAGAAGCATGGCAACGGCGCCACGGGCCTGGCTGGTGTCCAAGTACTGGCCTCCCCCGGCTCCGGCGGGCGTGTTTGAGAGCTCTCCCAACAGCTTCGAGCCTTGGCTGGCTGGGACGAGCCAAAGCGCCTGATTCCATCATGATCCTGCCTGAGGTCATCGGCAAGTAACGATGTACTCGGTAGACGTAGGCACAGGGCCCATGTGTGGTCGAACTCAAGGCCACGGGGTCCAAGATCGAGAGTGACCAATGTCTGTCTGGCGTATTAGTCCGCTCTAGCCGCTCGGCCGGGGCTTTGCTGCCGCCAATATGCTTCCATTCTCCGTGTCATTCATCTGACGGGGGAGTGCGGATACCCTGATGCAGTTCCAGAGCCCTGGGGCAGGCTGTCGGAGGCCAAGGAGGGAGGCATGGGGGAGATGCCAGGAAGGCTGGTTGGCAGGAGACGGATCATGGAAGCAGCACGTCACTAGTCACACGGCCTGTGTGATGATGCATCATCCGCACTGCCAGCCCACACGCCACGAGCTTATCGCCATGGCCATCCTCCCACACTATCCGGAGCCACCCACCACCAAGCGCAACGCCCGTAACAGAACCAACGGCCAACGGTAACTGTCGACTGTAACTTGGTACATGCTGTACTGTAGATAGTTAGCCCGACACGATGATAAGGACCACCGAGGTCCCCCATATCACCACGCGCCTGGCCTCTCCCCCCTTTCCTCTCTCTCCTGGGTGATCAAACAATCAAGAACAACAAAGCCAAACATCGTGATCTGAACTATAGGCACAAGCAGCTGCCCTCGCCTTCTTGTGTCGCTTGTCTTTCTTCTCTGTCTCTTTTGCGTACATACCTACAGACAAACAGGTGCATTCTGTTATACGCACCATCGGCTAGCACCGTTGCATCATCGTTATCGATAAAGGCCGTCCTTGTACTTGGCCGCCCGTCCGCATAGTCGACCATCATTCTGAGTCACCCCGGTCTAACCAGCAGATCGGACTGACCTCCTTTGTTGCGCGCGCACCAACTCTCGCTTTTCGATAACAAAGCCAAATCCCATCTGACGGACTGCACCTGACGTACGGGCACCTGCTTACTCTTTCTCCTGCTTGGACGGCAAGAGAGACAAAGCACCCTCCACATCCTTGCAAACAGCACCCAGCCAACCTACCTCATAGTCGGGCCTTGGCCGCCGTGTGACTCGATCGCTTTGCAATCACCACCTTCTCTCTTCTAGAAAGGAACAGCTCCGTTTTCTGCAATAACCTCTCTCCTAAATATCATCTCACCCCTCGTCAACTATTCATTTAGTCGTCGAAATCTCCCCGGCGGGCCTTTGATCTCGAATCGTCTCGCATCGTCGCGCTACATTCGGTTTCCGGCACAAGACACCCTGTTGGCCACGTCCTCCAGGTGTATCCAATCTACCACAAAGAGCAACTAGGATATAAGCGTACCTGAGATACGGCAGCTTGCGTATCCTTTTGTTGACCAAACACCACCTAAATCACATCTGCCTCCATCCATATACTCACCATCCAGCAACACTGCAGAATGGCTACCTTCGAGGTTACCCGAGACATGCGAGGCGCTGCTCAGGACCCCAAGAGGGAGAAGGAACGCTATACCAAGTGGAGTCGCGGCACTCGCCCTTCGGCTGGCTGCAAAATCAACAGTCTTGACGACATGATCATCACCGGAAGTGATGCTCAGCGCGCCAAAGTCCGGCCCCAGCGCGCTTTTGACAAGTGAGTAATGAAGCACTTGCTTCACGGGAGGCCCAGTGACTAACATCGTCTTAAAAGCCCCCATGTCCGATCGCACAATATCGTCAAAGCCAAGCTCCCATATGACCTAAAGCCGAGTCACTCGCGGGCCAAGGTGGATGCCATGGAAGAGCTAAACGATCCCGCTATCTCGCGGTCCCTCATTGACCTGCTTCCAACACCAAACACAAGGCGAAGGCTCAGTGTGGTAGACCATGTCCTGTACAGCTTCGACCAAACCGAAAGCCCCTCCAAGCCCTTGTCTCTGGAGGTCTTCGTCAAGACCAACCCCAAGGAGACGGAGAAGCTCGTCGAGAAGGAGTACGAGATCCTAGACTACAACGGAGATGCCCTCACGGGTAAGAAGGCCCGTCGGAATCTCCGCAGCCAGGGTCTGCACTCGGCTTCCGAGGAACCGGCGATTATCGAGGACGATGGTTTCGAGCTCGTCTAGACCGCTCCCTGGCCGCGTAGCTTATTGGTCGCTCGATGAATCGCTCGTTCCGTCGTATTTGCCTCGTCGCGGACCGACAACACCTTGTATACCTTGTTTTATCGTCGGACACGCGCTGGGAGTTCGGAATGGCGAGGCGCGCCACTTGGTAGGGCCTGTCGCTTGACACGCGTCACGGTACACCCAACTCGCCGTACTGGATTGGTCCTCTTTCTTTGGTTTCGCATGGCAGGCAGCGTGAGGGTAGCGTTCCGCACATTTGTAAACTTCGTTACTGGCATCACCATCATCCCCTAGGTCCGCGCTCGGGCGCTAGGCTTTCGCACATGGCGTAGGGCTTAACTCTGACAATGGACATGGTCGGAGGAGGATGGCTCGGCGTTTTGGTGGATTTAGACGAACTTGACGCTTAGCAATGACAATATGACTATTAATAGCAAGTGAAGCTTATTCACAACAAGAATGCTCGGAACGCAACACTCGTCGTCAGTGCAACGCTCCCTCGCGCAGGTGCGCAATGTCGCTGCTCAGCACGGCAGAGCCTGGGTGGGAGCAGCAATAGTTTTGAAAACTGAGCGATGGTGATTTGTGGGAGACTGGGAATATGGCAGGCAATTGACGACTTGTCCCGCTTGGCCCGTGCGCTCGTTGTATACCCCCCCGTCTAACTACATCCTTCCAAGCCGACTTCTCAGCCAACCTCTGAGATAGCTGGTCAAGTGTATTGAGCCCTTTATGTAATTCTAATGTATCGGAAGTACCAAAGGAAGATATGGAAACCATTCATGTCATGTGTGGATTGAGCTATAGGAATTGCGGACATATCAAGTACGCCAGCGCAAGGAGACGGCAATACTTGCTCTAATTTCTCATTAAAGATTGGATATACCTTGTGAAGGCTCGCGCAATTCACACTATCTGTTATATCTCACTACTTTCAAGCCACGTGTGGAACTGCTAACCGTCCAGCCGCGCGCAACTTGCGCTGGCCACTCATCTGTTTAGGGTGACGTAACAGAGCACTGTAGCAGAAGTCTATCATATCTACTATTTGACTGCTACTGGGGCTGTTATGGCATCAAGCAGTTACTTTTGGCGCTATTATCGACCAAACGTCGAGTGCTACAGGGTTTCTGATGAGCTTAGATGGTCTTGTCCACCAGGCCCCAGACAAAATCACATGAAAAAGGGATGCAAGTTGCATGGTACAACCGATCACTACGCAAATGTATTGACAGAAGTAAGTTATGTTGCAGGGGAAATGATTGGGGCCAGTGTATGGTAGCTGGCTAGGTCACGTCTGACTACGGATGGCTGAATGTCCTGGAGGAACGCTCAAGGCTGCTATGGAAGGGGTTTCCATATATTTTTTACACAATCTAGTATTTGATGGTCGTATAGAATGCCATGAATAGTATGTAGTGGTCGAGGATCTTGATCCGGTACAGCCACTGGACAGAGTAAGCAGCTCATACGTCGACCGGCGACAAACCCACGAAGATTATTACCAATAGCTCTGAAGATATATTACTTTCGAACAGTTAGAAGTGTGTCCTAGTATGATTGTAATAGCCCCGCTGCCAAAACATCCAGCGACGATAGCAGCCCGGACAACCGTAATGAGAAATACTGCTCAGTTGCCGGCGACAACTCAAGTGAGCAGAGCGAGCAAACAAATGCAATGTGGCGAACGGAATTTCATCGCTATCCAGTCCATAAAAATCAAGGATTAGTCGACGGCATCCCGCAAACGCTCACCGTCAAGCCAGGCAGACCCGTAGCTTGACACTGCATCTTGTCTCGGACTTGCTGCACATTCATGATGAGTGCCTGACGTCTAGCATCATCCCAAGGCAGTATTGTGGTATCATTCCTGTCGATTTCATCCATCTACGAGGGGCGCCTGAGATACAGTTGCGATGTCACACCCTCGATTGCATTCCGCAACAGACCCCTTTCATCTCCCTGATCACCAGCATCGCCGTCACAGCAATCCTACAGGGCCATTTCCTTGTCACCGCACAAAGAACACACTACACGCGCAGGACAAGGAGCCACATGCCATAGCCGCCATGGCCACAAAGACAAGCACGACCGCCACCCCGGCCGCGAGCAGCAGCACAAAGCCCCCCGTCCTCAAGGCCTCCGAGGGAGCTGCCGCTCCAGCCCACGCTCGTACCCACCGTCCAAAGTCCAGCCCGAAGCTCGGAGTCTTCCGCTGCATCAAGCCCGTCTGGACAGGCGTCGAGAAGCGCCCGCAGCCGACAAGACGACCCAGCACGGCGCAGCTCCTGCAGGTGTCGGACCCGCGCGCCGACCGGTACCCGGAGGACTCGACCGGGAGCACGCGCCGCCCCGTGACGGCGCACATGGCCGACGTGCTGCACACGGCGCAGGTGCACTCGCGGCGGCTGGTCGGCGAGAACATGCGACGGGCGGCGGCCGAGGCGGCGGGGCCGTCGCCGTACGCGGCTGGCGGCGCCGGCAAGGGACGGGATGCGTGGATGGGCGGACCGCACGGCTTCGCAACACGGCGGCCCTGGGCCCGGTTCTGGTACGGCGGTGGAGTGGGCGACCCCGAGGTGGCCGCCGCGTGGGATGAGGCGTTTGGGCTGGGAAAAGGGGGTTGCACCTGTCACGACAATCTGGACGATGAGGAGGGCGATGAGGAGGAGGAGGAGGAGGAGGAGGAGGAAGACGACAAAGAAGTCAGCGACGATTCCGGACTGAGGATGAAGAGCAAACAGTGAATACAAGTCATGTCTGAATTACGCGTCTGCATCCCATCTCATCTCATCGTTAGCTACGTATACGCCGTGCCTCATGCTGCCGACACACCAAGCCCCACGGGCTTGTTCTCCCCATTCACGTGCTGGTCCGCCAAGACCTCCTTGCCGATGAGGTCCCTGAAATCGAGCTGGACCTCGGACAGCATCTGGGCATGGACCTTGGCGCGGTCCATACACTTGGACCAGACCTCGCTGTCCTTCTCAACGCTGCTGAGCTGCCTGGCCAGGATGACGTTGAAGCCCTCAACCTCCTCTTTGGCCCACTTGACACAGGCGCTCATCATGGCCTGCGGGAAGCAGCTCTGAAAGCAGGCGACGGTGTTGCGGATGATGCTGAAGTAGACAAAGGAGAGTTGCCAAATGTACAGGTGGAGATCGCCTTGGAAGATGCATTGCCTGATGGGCAGTTAGCTTAAGAGCGTGCGAAAAGTGACATAGGTGACAGGAGCCAACTAACCTTGACCTCTTCTTGACAAGCTCGCCTCTAGCGTCGAGGTACGCCTCCCGTGCGCGGTCCTCGAACCCCAGTCTGGTCAGCCAGCTCACATTGCGTCTTGTCTTTTGCGACCCGGCATGGTTGTCTATGAGGTTCCTGGTGATAAGTCCTGCTAGTTTGGTAGAACGTTCTTGAACTTTGAAGTTGATAAAGTCCTGGGCGATGGCGTTGTTCTTGAGACTGCGTGCGAGCTCTCTCAGCTTCTCAACTTTGGCAACCGCCGTCTCAAACTGCTGAAGTGCAACGTCAATGTCTAGCTCGTCCATCTGGCCCTCAACCCATCGCAAGTTTTGTTGCTTCCCGTCAACCTCGATCAACATGTCCTTGATGTCAGAGAGGGTTTGCAGCAATTCCGTCTTTTCAAGCAGGCCGGGGTCCCTGGAGGCAAAATAGTTGATCGTCTCCTTGGCCTTGTTGTTGGCTTCCATCTCCGACTGCAGCCCCTTTCTCAGCTCCTCGACAGCCTTTCTGATGTTCAACATCAAAGCCGACTTCTGAGTGTCCTCGGGCTTCTCGGTCCTGTAGATGAAGGATTCCTGGCCCATGCCGCGGACCATGATGGCGTCCGCGAGCTTATTCCGGCTGCTGGATGACTCGTTCGAGCTGGCCATGTCTACAATGTCGATCTCGAGCAGCGGCCAACAGCGATCGGCCACCAACTTGGTGACAGGAGCACGATTGTCGTTGGGCTGGTCCGCCTTCCTCTTCTTACGGGAGGCGACGAGCAGGTGATCGTTGAGCAGAAAGATCTGCATTGATCTGCGAGACTTGTAGGTCGCGTTGTCCAACTCAATCCAGAAGCCGGCATCCTGAACCACGTGTCGGCCCAGAGAGTTGGGCAGAAACTTCTGGGACCCTTCGACGTTCTTGTAGAGCGCCTGCATCTGCGAGTTCCACAGGGCAGTCCGGTCCGCAACCGAGCTCCGCCGGTCTTTCTTGCTCAGGCCCGTGCCAAAGTCTCCGTTCATGGGCGAGGTCTGATTTGCCGAGGCGGACCTCAGCGCCGTCGTGTTCGACTTGAGATCCATGATGAGGTTCCGCAAGGAGCGCATTTCGCCCTTGAGCTTCTCGGCCTCCTTGCTGATCTTGATGAACTGGGTGCGATTCTGGTAGACGTTCTGCTGCAGATCGTTGGCCGCGCGGCTCTTGAGCTTCCGCAAGCTGTCCTCGTAGTCGCGGATCTCGTCCTCGGTGGCCTCGCTGAGTATACCGGCGACATACTGGTCGGGTGCCAGAGTGGCGTCCCTCAAGGCCTTGACATCAATTGCTGGCGGCCCTCCGGCCCTGGACCTAGACACGGGAGCGCCCTCTCCCCTTGATGGCGGAGGACGCCTCTCGCCGGGCTGGGCGTATCTGGCAGGATCGATTCTCGGTACGGACGGGACAGGGGGCGCGGTGGCATCGAAGTTCTGGGGCAGGTTGTTGAAGCGGGTGGAGTAGCGGCGCATGACCATATCACTGGTCTTGCCGCCCGAGGGCGGTGGTCTTGGTCTTGGTTGAGGTGCGCCTGGACCGGCAGGGCCTGGCCGCCCTCCCGTGCTACGGGGGATGTCTACTCCATCATTGGGGATTGGGCCCGAGATCTGCTTTGGGGCGCTGATGGTTGGACGCCCTCCTTTCCTCTTCCCACCGGATCGGAGAGAGATCCCCTTCCTATCGTCCGACATGGTGAGCTGGGGACAGTGTAGCTGGTGGCAGAAGCGGTGGTGAGAGTTTGGCTCGCGCTGCACGATACTCAGGCGTCGGGTTGACGATAGAGAGAGGAGGAACGTTGATAGGAACGGGCCAGGTCACTGGGCGTGAATGTGGATGTGGATGTGGATGGGATGTGATGTATTGCAGAATCGGTAAAAGAGAGCAGGGCCAGCGTGCGTCTACGCATCACCGTCACAAAGCCAACCGCCGTGGACGACCAAGGCGATGGTGAAGTGATGCCAGCGAGGAAGCGTCGACAATTGGGCAATGTGCAGTGCTCGGTGCTAGGACGTTACAGCTTGTCCGTCGAGTGTCCACGATGGCGGGACAGGTGTTGAGCATGGGGTGCATGGCTTGTAGCGCTACTTCAGACTTGCGCAGTGTTCCCGTACATGTTGAAGTACTCGGTACGGCACCCGTCGCCCTGTGCATTTGCAGCAGCCAGGCTCCAGCTCGCTCACTCTCGACAGGTCGCCAGGGAGGTCGGCAGCGGAATTAGTTGTCAGCGATTCAGCCCTGGGCAGCGGGCCCCAGAGATAGATGTACAGCCAATGCTCCCCCCCGGGCAGGGCCGGGCAGGGGATCCATATGACGCCAGGCGCTGCTGGACCGGGCCTAACTGGAAAAAAATTACGGGCGTGGCTCCATTGGCCGCAGAGCAGAGCAGAGCAGAGCAAAGCAGCGCAACGGCCGGTCCTGCGAGAGAAAAGTAGAAGCTTCTCTACCTCACCACCTCTGACGGCCAAACAACAACCAAGACGCCACCTCGCCATCCAGCCCCGTCTCCCGTCTCCCGTCTCCGGCACATCGTCGAGCTGCATCGATCCCCCGACCCTATCCAGCCAACCTGAGAAACACCAGCCGAATCTTTGCCTCTCCTCCAACCCCCGTTAAGGTAGCTCAAGATGGTCCAGACTTCGACGGTAGCGACGATATCCGTAGCTGCGGTAGCGACCGGTTTACTAGGTACGTCACCCTGCATCACATCACGACCCTGAACAGCACCGCCGCCGTGTTTGGTTGCTTCCCTTCAGCCCTGTCTGTCCTCCTCTCCTGCGCGCCCGCGCCCGCGAATGCGCTTGGGTCTTGTCTCCTCAAGTCCACCCACGGAGGAGCAGTCTGCCCCCATCGTCCTGCGAGCTGCCGCATCCCTTTCGAGCCGGACGACTGGCGGGCAACCCAAGACCCGCAACCTTTTTCTGACACGCTTCCCCTCGCGACAGGCTACGCCGTCTACTTCGACGTGCAGCGGCGGCGCAACTCCGAGTTCCGGCGGGAGCTGCGGCGGCAGGCCCGGCGACAGGCGCGCGCCGAGAAGGAGGAGGCCAACGCCGCCGGGGCCTCGCGCCGCCAGGACATCCACGCCGCCGTCGACGCCGCCCAGGACGAGGGCTTCCCCTCGGGCGTCAACGAGCGCGAGGGCTACTTCATGGAGCACGTCCAGATCGGCGAGGACCTGGCCAAGGACCCCGCCAAGACCACCGACGCCGCCCTCGCCTTCTACAAGGCCCTCAAGGTCTACCCGACCCCTGGCGACCTGATCCAGATCTACGACAAGACCGTCGACAAGGTACGTTTGTTTTCCCCCCATCTTCGCTGAGGAACTGCTGGACTTGGATGTCTGGCGTCAGTTGCTCGTTGAGAAGGACAGGATGGCTGACATGAAACCTTTTATAACAGCGTGTGCTCGACGTCCTTGCCGAGATGATTGCCTACGACAAGGCCCTTGACATCGATGGTCTCGGTGGCATGCCTCCTCACCCCGGTCTCGACTAGAGAGTGCCCTAGCACCAACCGTTCGAGCATCTCCCTTGGAGACCTTTTTGTATAACCAGAGAAGGAGAAAACCGCCACCGACTTTCCCGCCCATCCCACCTCCACACACATTTTTTTGAGCAGAAACGCGTAGGGCCTTGTTTGGTGCTTGGGGAGGTGGCATGACAGGGCCCAGAGTACCGCGGGCCGTCACTCGTGCACTATTAGTAGCTATGTAAGATATATTGCCAAGCCGGGTCAACCGCTGTGTCTGTCCGGCTGGGAATCATTAGAAAAGGGGGCTTGTGGGGGAGGGATTCATCTTGTACATTTCACACCACGACCCGTAGACGGTCGGCAACCCGGCAGCCAAGGCATATAGATAAATGACCAACGACAAACTTTTTTCAGATTCTGATTTGCAGTCTTATGTACAAAGTGAGCCATAGGCGAACCCTGTCTGGCCATTGACGCTTTTGCCCCCGTCACTACCTGCCCCTGGTCAAGCCTCGATGGGTCGCCCCTTTCTGTCAACCCGCTGGTCCCTGGGATCAAAGCCGCCGTTGCCCCAGGTGGCCCACTCGGGCGTCTCCTCGCCCATGTACTCCTCGGGCGTCCAGTCGCCGTCCGCGCCTCTCTCCTCCAGCAGCTCGAAGAAGCGCTGGTAGTCGATCTTGGTGTGCCACTTGCCGTTCTTGTTAAAGCGCTCGCTCGCGATGAGCACGCAGCAGCTGTGGGCGTGCTCAGCGGCGATGCCGTACCCGAGGCCGCGCTCGTTGAGGCGGCGGCTGAGCGTCTCGACAAACTCCTGCACCTCGGCGTAGAAGGGCACGTTGGCCATGCTGAGCCCGGCGCCGGCCGAGCTCGACGTGCCGCAGTACGTGACGCCCTTGATCTCGACGAAGCACGGCAGCCCGCGCTCGACCAGGTCCGCGTAGCCCTCGACCTCGTCGTCGACGTTGAAGCCCTTGACCAGCGTCAGCCGGAAGACGGTGCGCTGCTTGAAGCGCTTCTCGCGCAGGATGTCGAGGCAGCGCTGGAACCGCTCCCAGAAGTCGCGGTGCAGCGGCCGGTCGATCTTGCGCAGCGACTCCTTGTTGCTGGCGTCGATGGACACGTAGAGCTGCGTCACGGCCTTGAGCGCCGCGAGCTGGTCCGGGTGCTGCGCGTTGCAGACGAGGAAGGACGAGATGCGCTCGGCGTGCAGCATGCCCAGGAACTCGTTGATGTGCGGGTAGAAGATGGGCTCGCCGACGAGACTCAGGGCGCAGTGGCGGATGCGCATGGCCTCCGCGAAACGCTCGGCGCGCACGCCGGGGACGCCGCGGAGCATCTTGATCTTCTTGTAGTGGCCGGCTTTCACGCCGTCGAAGATGAGCTCTGGCGGGTCCACCACCCAGCGCCACGTGGTGCCGACGGGGTTGGTGCCGTGTCGCCAACAGAAGACACACTTGTTGCTGCACGAGAGCGACGGCGTGGTCTCCATACACTGGTGCGAGGCTATTCCGTAGAAAGAGAACTTGTAGCATGACCCGCGGCCACGTAGCGCAGACTTGGTCCAGCGGCAAATCTTGACCCCTGAATGCGACCCAACGATGGTATATCCTTGCTTAGTGAGAGAGTTGTACGTCGGAGAGTTCTGTGGGACCATCTCCTTGACAGTCTGAGCCTGGGATTTCTTGGTGGGTTTGCTGTATGTCGTAAAGTCTACTGCGATCGGCGCTGTTCCGTTTTGGCCACCCCCTGAAGATTTCATAATCTTTCCCAAGTCTTCGACATCTTCCAGGTTCCCGGACTGGTTCTTCTTTGACCGCTTGAGTTCGACAGTCTCATCCTCGAAGACAACTTCGCCATCGTCGCCAGATACGGACTCGTCATCACTTTCGACTGCGTCTCCGCTTCCGGGCACACCCTCTCCAAGGCTTCCCGTCTCGGCAAGAAGGCTGATCATATCCTTGACTCCCTCCGTCCACTCGTCCAATCTTTCTTTCATATCCCGCTTTGGATCCCCCATACCCAGAGGATATGCTCTTTTGCGACCAGTAAGCTTGGCCATCCACTTGTCGACCTCCTTGGCCTGGAAACAGAAGCCCTCCTCTTCGGACGGCCATCCTTCCCTGTCTCCTAGACCAAATACCGAATAGCCCAGAAGGCCGGACAGAGGCGCTGTGTCAATCCTGAAGTCATTGTGCGTCTCCCTGAGGTGCTCCAAGAAATTGTCATTAATCGTGTCAATGTTGTAGCTTGGTACGATGAGCAGGTATATGTAAGCCTCGGGACCGGAAGGCTCAGCCGGTTTCGGTGGGCTGATGAAGTACTCATCATAGTCGACCTCCGTGAGATCCAGAATTTTTGGTTCGAGGATAACATGTTCTCCCTCAGGCTTCTGCTTCAATAGCGCACCCAACGACTCGGTGAACCCCTTTACAGTCCTCTCCGTACTCCCAGTCAGCGAGGAGAAAAAGATGAGTGGCTGGACCCGTCGCGGTCCCTGGGGCAGGTCTTCTGACTTCTTGACGTCGGGTCTGCGAAGCTCGCCCTTGATGCGCCGAGGCCCGTTGGTGGTGGTTGAGGGCTGCTTCAACAACGGGACAGAAGACTTTTCAGTGACAGTCTGAGGCGATGAGGCTTCCCTGCTCTTCTCACTGCCATCACCATACGTATTCCGCAGAGCGACCGAGTATTCTCGGTCTGTAGTTAAGAGCAGGTAGATGTACGCCGAGACCAGGATGCCAAAAGTGGTTAGCAGAATGGACGTCCTGTAGAGATGCCACACATCGATGATGTCTGCAAAAATTGTGAGCGGTCGGGCGTAAACTAGAGACCGGGGCGCCAAGACTTACAGGCTACAGGCCTGGCGGCCTGCAACTCATACACCCATCTCTCGAAGCCCATCGCGTTATGCTTGCGGCCTACCAGAAATTTTCATGGATAGATACGGAGTAGAGGGGCATGTTCTACGGTCGTGGCTCAGTGGAGGGGCGATTTCGACTCCAGGCCAAAACCCATTTTGCTCCACTATTTTACTACAATCGCGGTAAGGGTTTTTGTAACGGACAGCGCACTAGGGGTGCCGCAACGGTGTGGCGCGGCAGCGCCACTGGCGAGGCGCAAGCGCCGTCACAGCTACTTCTATCCATTCACGTAGAGAATAGTTGGGTTAGCAAGAATAAGTCTAGTAACGACGAGGACCCTCCCTGATAGTTTCTACTGCCTGACGATTTAATACTGACTCTTACAAATTAATGCCTCTACAGCTATTTCTATTAATTTGTGCTAATCTATATTAAATTCCGAGGAGATATACTGCATGCCGAACACTGGGTTATCACGAGTACAAAGAACATATTATACGACACTTTTCGTAAAAGGGCTATTCTTCTCATGAAGGGTGCTCATCAAACAATGGATAAGGACCCGGCAATAGAAGCATGGACTCTGACATTTAAAACTTAAGAACTCGTGCGAAACCTAATCTGTAAAACAATCCCCGACACAGTTATACTTAACGCGGGATATGTTAAGGGCTTAAAGGAAAGAAAGTACAAGAGGATTTCTCGAGAACGTGTCAACAACGCTGCGAATCCATTGGCTGAAGAAATGATTACCATGGCCTTCGAGAGAGCGGGCCGTTGATTGTTGACAAATAACTCACCGGTGGAGACTATCAGCCCTCCTCGAAGGTAGACCAGTTCGACTCCCTCGAGCGACTTATTCTTCATGAGGTAAGTTGCTACAGACATCGAGATGGGTCTGGAAATATTTTCGAAGGGAAGGACGAAGGCCATTAAAGTGTGTATGGTTTGCTATGCTAATCTGGCACAGCTTACACACACAACCCTTACCAGCAAATCGGGTAATATACGGCCTGAGAGATGTTACTTTTAAATCAACTGCGCCCGAGCGATGGGAGCAGACAACTCTGGTAGGTTTTAAAACGGTCTGCTTCCGCTATTAGTTACAAATTTTCTGGAATGCTCACGGGGTGTACTAGATTCCATCGCTCGGTTTGATATGGCTACACAGGTAATCATGTAGCAGGGGCACGATATGAATGAAAAGGCAAGGTCATACTGCTTTGAGTGGAAAAATGTCAGTGTTACCTGCCATCTCACTCACTGATCTTGTGAGTAAGTACGTCTCATTGCTCCTTGAAGTTGCTTCTGGCTCATCCTGCCCTCCGTTGTTCTTTTAACGAGACCTGCAAAAAGATCACAAACCTTTTTCGTATTTAAAACACGCCAGGTTGTGAACTGCTAGCATGGTATTTTTGGCCATCCACGGAGAAAGTGTGGGATCTGGTAGATATATTAATAGTGGTGCGGTATGGCACTATCAGTGTCCTTTGACTTCACAGCGTTCGCATAAATCTTCATAAACGACTGCAAGAAATCATTGGTTTCGGGCTAGGTGATTCGAGATGCTTTTCTGGGACTATCACCGGTGGCTAAGACTCTGGGGCAGAGATGGTTAATCGCTTGCTTAGAATTTATTTTCACTTTTGCGGCCGAAGCAAATTCAGATCAGAGGTCCATCCTTGTGCTTGCTTTGGAGATGTTGCATCGTCTAGCTGAGCACGGCTAATACAAGCATCTGAAGTACTGTCGCGGCCTCCGTTGAGCTATCAGCCTTCCTATAAAATACGGATAGCAGGATCCCCTAGTAACCTGATCTCTACCCATAAGATCGCCATGAAATTCGGGCTTGTGGCGCCCCAGGACTTGGACTCCTTTTCCCCGTAGCTGGTCGAGCAAGTGATCATCAGAGGTCAGTAGGTGGAAAATCACTCTATGCCGTACATTGAGCGGCACTAAAAAGTAGATAGGCGCTCGTAGAAGCAGCAGGAAACACCTAGGGTCAAAACAGTCGATCCAAATATAGCTTGTCAGCAATGACCTCATGGTCCCAATCCTTTCTAAGAGTGACACCCATAGATCGCATTCTGGTTTGTGCCATATTTCATGCAGACTGTCCGCTATATCTTCCATGACGGGATACGATTTTGTTGGTAGCACACATGAAATGCGTAGCTGACGTATCGCGTCGACTAAAGGAATGCGCCGTGCTATTAGGAAATCGTACGATATTGGTATGCTACAGAGTGCAAAGGTTATGTTCTCGCATATCGACACTCTACACTCGAGATAGCTGTTGACGCGTTCATGAGTTATTGAAAGAAGCGTGCTACGGGCGGGAGGGGAACCAACGTCTTCTTGCATGTCAAGAGCATGGGTAGGAATGGACTGCAGGTGGGCACCCAACCTGGGCACAGCTGCGTAGAAGAAGTGGCAGCTTCTTCAAACCGCCAGTGATTGCACCACGAGGACAGTAATCTTCTTGACCAGACGCTGTTCTCGGTCTGAATACCCCTGACGTTCCAGTCTTATAGCCATAGACGCTCGAGCTCTGATTGCCGCTCATCAGTTGCGCAATGACTGGTAAGGCAACGTTGGTGTGCATATTTTCCATTCACAATATAGACATGTTGTGTTACACCGGCATCAAGCTAGAGTTGCTCGTACACCAACTGTCGTATCTCTATTGGTAGATTTTGCAAGAAAAGGCAATCCGACTGCTGGCTGGCGCTATGCGTTATCCTGGCCAGGTTAGGATAGTCGTAACGTTTACGCCGGCGACTTTCAGGTACGCAAGTCGCCCCCTCCAGAATTTCGGCTTTGGGGATGCTGCTGAATTGAGGCTCATTATCGCCGCGGCGCGAAGATGCTTTGAAGAAGCTTGGTTTTTTTTTTTTTTTTTAGAAAAGATTTATGTGCTCAAACATGCTAGGGAAATAAAATTTGGTGCTTGGTTGGAAAGGCCACATCAACTACCATGTCTTAAGCTGGTCACAATACGTAGCAGTTGGTCAAGGAATGCTGTGCAACAGTACACTGGTGACACTAGCCAACGAGGGGAAGCTGCTAATTATAGAACATGGTCCAGATACTTTTCCTGCGCTGATGGCCAGTGGCAGAAGTACCTAGAGGTGGCAATATAGTTTTAAATTAATCACGGACATAGATTCGTCACTGATATACTCATTCATTCAAGGATAGGGCGGTGATCTAACATGAGTGGTGAATGAGAAGCTCAATTGCGGCTAAGGTGGGCAAAGCCGACTGTATTGAGAACTATGTACGAGTTACAGAACTGGAAATCCCCTCGCACACCCTAACTCTGGCTGCATTGATGGGGATGGGTACAACTCGAAAGAAAGAAGTGCCGATTGATCACCTTACCCATGGGGTGAGTTTCCCGCTTGATATGTACGTCCCAGCGCGATACATAGCTAGAGACCATACTGAAGCCTTGGGTTTACTCTGCCAAGACTGTGATTTGGTTGGCTGTTTGTTCGTCCTTCGTTGGCGGCTGTCTGCTCTTATGGCTGCTATGACTTGTCTCGCTTCGTGCCCAGCGTGGTACACCCGACTACTAGACTGTCAGTTCATCGCCTTTCGGCCATAATCTAAACATTTAAAACTAGGTCGTATTATTAAGAGTAAGCTTGAAACTTCTCAGAATTCTCTGCAGCCGTGAGGTCCAGCTCCTCTGTGACGTCTTTAGGACCCCTGAAATTCGCGACCCTTGAGTGGTCGTGGCTCCAAGTTGGATGTCTTTTCCTCAAGATGCAGAACCCTATCCGTCGGTACTATGGACCTTGCAAATGCTTTGGTATCAAGGCAAACCCTATGCGATCCCGCTTCGGCCAATATCTCTAATATTGGCACACAATAGAGTACCAGAAGGATCCGTTCTTGTAAGTAGACAGAGGCCCTGACGACGTCTCGCCAGAGTGTACAAACACGCTGGATGGAGACCAAAAGAGTTTGTGGATCTGTCTCGGCAAAAATGGGCTCAAGCAGCGCTGGTGTTGACAGAATTATAGCCCACGCCTTCAGTTCGCGTTGCACAGACGTAGCCTGAGGCTGGGTTGCACGACGGCCTCGCATTATTTTGTAGTCGGCCATGCTAGTGTCTGGCTTTTTCAAATCACCTATCTGAGTATAGGAGGTAAAGGTTTTCCATTTGGTAAGACGGTGGAAGAGACTGGGGAAGGGGCTTTATGTCAAAGTGGGTGACTCACCGGAGTCATCCCCAAATGCAAGATTGACTAGGATGATAGGCATCAGATGTATCGAAACAGCCGCGTGACTTATTGCCAAGACCAGTTCCTGCTGAAGCAGATGCTAGAACCCGACAAGGCCACGGCGGCAGGCTTGGGCCGAGACACGAGCGTCCGATATGGGGAGCAGGCCCTCGACGGGTGTCGTCATGACACTGGAAACACTCATCGGAAGTTTGGCACATGGAGGATTATTGAGTTCATCGTGGAGCTTCAGGATCAAGATCACCAACTACGTTTTGACACAAAGCATTTCTGTGGATCTTATTCCGAACCGTCTGAAATATCGTCTCATAGTGTGTGAGCTTTGTAGTGAGCTGTCAAAACAGCTTGATATGGGAATGCCGGGGTGTGGTGCGAATCAACCGCCCTCATGACACATTGGTTGATGAGTTGTCTTCCCAAGAGCATGATTCTGATCTGATACGAGGTGGTCATGGATGCTGGGATCGAGCCCTCAATCGACGTTCTTTTTGCGATATTGTACTCTAGATCCAAGCAGAGCTCCTCATGAACCTTTATCTGCCTTGGCCTTTTTTGGACAACATACATGAAGGTGTTCCAGTCCGCAAGAGATCCCTCACGGTTGCCTCAGTGGACCTTAATAGCGATCATCATATCTATCAGCCCGATACCGATCTCCACCTCTCTCATCACCATAGCGAGATCTGTCGTCGTAGCCAGACGCCGATCCTCGATAACGGTCACCGCCCCTGGGTACACCGTGAGGCATGGGCATGCCCCGGCGAGCATTGCGGCCACGGCCACCCCGTCTTCTATCCTCCCGACCTTGGCCCCGTCGCTCCCGATCGCGGTTCGGAGGTCGAATATCGAGGAAAATCTCCTTGCCACGATCGACTAGCGAGTCGCAATTCTCAAAGAAGTACCGATTATATCTCTCCCTCTCGGTGTCCCTAGCGGGGTCGTAGGTCTTGGACTTTGCTGATCTGATGCAGTCGAGACGTCTGTCAACGAGTTCATTTGGCACTGGTTGGTAGTTGACAGGTGGGTGTGCGCGAGTGGCCAAGTAATCGCCAACTCTCTCCTGGCGGGTAGGGTGGACCGCAGGTCGGCCTGCGCCTTGAAAGCCTCGAGGACCGGTGGGCGCGCCTTCGATGCCACGCGACGGTCCGGTGGGGACGGTGGTGCTGAACTCAGGTCGTTGGTTCGTGTTTCTGACGGCAGGAGGTGCAGCGTCACTTTCGTCGAGATTGACTGTGACATTGCCGTCGCGGTCTCGATCATAGATGACCTCGTACCGGGTCGCCGCGCCTCGACCGTTGCTCGAAGACTGCTCCATTTCAACCCAGTCGATGAAGCGGTTTGGTGGAATAAAGTCAACCCAGAGAGCCTTTCTGGTGGTTTCGTCGGGCCAGACGCGGTTGTGCAGAGCAGTCCGCACGCGCGAGGCGGCCGAAACGGAGTTGAAGACAGCGAAGGCGTGAGTCCTGATTCGGTCTAAATAAAAATCGACAACAGTCTCGTCGTCAATCTTGGCCCCCGCAGGTGTGGCAAGCTCCAGCAGATATTCCTGAACTGCTTGCGGTCGCAATGGTCTCATGAAATTTTTTATGTACAGGGCAGCCGTGGCCGGGTGAATGGAAGGTTCCACGTCACGTTCTGGATTATCGTTTGTAAAATTCTCAGGTGAGAGACGGTCCGCCATAGAAGTGTCGTCACCCAGCAACAATCGTCGTTTGTCGTCTTCTCGCACGTCGACGTCTGGTTGGCCCATTTGGCCCGGTTCCGGGCCTGTTTGAGGAGGTTCGTCCTTTGCAGCATCCGAGTCCAGAGCACCAGCGCCGGCCTTGTCATGCGACCCAGGCGAAAGCTCTGCTTGCGCATTGGTCATTTCAACATCTGTGGATTCGACATGTCCCTGCTCCAGCATAAATTGCGCCGTCTTTTCTTTGTCTTGGGTCTCAGACGATGGAGCGCCGGCTAAGCGTTCTTCACTATCCAATCTAGCCCTTTTGCGTGCAATATCGTCGAGCGTTGGCGTGGGCGTTGCAGAACGTCGTTTGCGCGTCTGTCTATCGTTCGCGATCTCGGCTGGTCGCAAGGGCGTGGCACTGGACGACGACGGCGGGACGGAGGTCTGAGGCTGTTGGACTTCGGGGGCAGCAAAGTCAGTGGTGGCGATCGATGGCTCCGGGTTGCCCATCGTGGGTGCCAGTGCTTGTGCTGGTGTCGGTGTTTCGTCCTTCGGTGAAAGCTCCCCTTGGGGTGGCGCATCTACGACCGGTGCATCACTTTGCGGCAGGGCTTCAGCTTCTGCTGGTCCTTCCACCGCTTCTGCTGCTTCCGCTGGCTCCTCATCCTCCTTCTCCTGGCTGTGGGTGCCGGAGTCATCTAGGGCAGCCGCACTTTCGGCGTCTGCAACAGATGTAGGGGTGGGTCCAGGGTCGGCTGCAAAAGCTTCCTCCAGGCGAGCTATCAGCTCGGCCTTCAGTCCGGCCTGTGGCAGACCCAGGCGCTTCAGCTCCGCCTTCAACTCCGTCACCTTCATCTTACTGTAGTCGGTCGCCATGGTTGGTTGCGATGGACTAGGGACGTTGGCGCATCTCTCCAGACGAAGGTGCGGGAGGGGAGTCGGTAGTCAAAGTGACGTAGGTTCTCTGAGCTGCATCAACAGAAAACTCTACGGGCCAAGAGTCGAGTTGATGATCCCTCCAAGATCTTTCGACTGACAAAAATGCCTAGAGGTGATAGACAAAGCACGATGATGGGCCTGCTCACAGAGTGTGCTTGGAATCCAAGGGTCCGTACGGAGAGAGCATGGACGCAGTTGTTGCTTTTAGTTGGGTCTGGTGTAAGTGACAGCTTTGACAGCGGCATTGCTGGGCGCGCGTCGCGACTTTTAAAATTCCATCATTTCTGGCAGTGTAGCGGGAGTGCTAGCCCGACTTGGAATGGCCTCGCGCCCAGATCCCAGAGGCCAACTTTTAGCTTGCAGGCTCCAGACCAGATGTAACAGGCCCCCTGCCAAATTCACTGCGCAGATCATACCGTGGTAAATGCAATGCGGACTTGTACTCAGTAGACATGATAGCCATCTCAATGTGTCGCCGACTCGACGAGTTTCCGTTGGTTACTTATGTAGTGTTGTGTTACGGTCCTTAGTGGCACATGCTGAGCACTGGGCATATGATATACTTAAAACTAAGCTACCTAACGTAGGTAGCTAGATATGGCCGCCCTTGGTTCGTTACTGGGACAAACTATACCGTACCCAAAATCTTAACACGTCGACAGATCTAGTAATAGGTAACTCTTCGTTGCACTCCCACCCACCTGTCGTTGTTGACCCCGAGCGTCTGACGGAAACGGAGCCGACATCGTTTGACATGACTCATTGCTGCGAACCTCAAGTCTGGACAGAGCCGAAGCAGTGCTGGCCGAGTACAATGCTGGTGCGGAGAACAATGAAAGAGGGAGGATTGAATCGCCCGCATGCGGCCACGGCATGATCTGGATAATCGACCCACGCGCCATCTCACCCTTCCGCAAACCTCACATTGGACTTCTTACGCCATACAATTGCAATTCCGGAAATTACACCTTCGTTGTTCAGCACCCCAAGCTGTCAAAGAGGGTTGACTCCCTAGAAACCACAATTGTTCCTCGATCACATCAACCTCGACCGTTTCCGCCAGCCGTTCCCGAGGTCGTTCTTTCTCTCAATAGAACGCCAGCCTCCAGCCCCCCACATCACCTTTCTCTCTCATCCCAACGTCAACGCTGTCATACTTCGTTCATCACCGACATCTGTGGTCTGTGTCACCCAGAGAATTGGTCGAACGGAAACGACGACGTTCTTTCACGGAGGCAAAAAATCGGGCGCGATGAATTATCTGCTCGGAGATGGCGCACAGTTCTTCGACCCTCAAGTCGCTGCTGACTTTGGCGAGCTACCCCCCAAGCCCGCCCTCAGGCAGAAGGTCAAGGGGAGAGGCAGCCGGGTGAGATATGTAAGCAATGCTCCGGTTTAAGCAACCAGCTTGGGCTGTTTGATTTTGTTCCTGGCTAAAGGGAGAAAAGGATTTTGAGTTATCCGCCGACACCGACAACTCGCCCAGGCCGAGAAAGAAGCCGCGCCACTCAGACCCAGATAACTCATCAACACCGATTAAGACTTCTCAACCGCAACTTCCTCCTACACCGTTTTCTGGCCCTGACCCGGCGAGGAATGCCAATGGCGCTGATGCCATCACCAAGCCTGTGGAGAATGATCTCAACGGCGGTGCAGCATCCAGGTCGGCGCAGTATTACCAAGGGGTTGCCTCTTCAAACTCCCCATCACAACTGCCCCAAGTAAACCAACGCCGAGGCTCCTGGCATAGCTGCTCATCTTCAGATGGACCTCGACCCGGTGATGGGTTTAACCCCAAGAAACGCGCTTTCTATGAATCTACTGGCCCAGGAGCTGATTGGTCTGATTCTTCTGACTCCTCGGATTACGGAGATGGCAACCTGCAGAACCCGATGCTAGATTGGCGAAGAGAGTTGCAGTACATCTATCACATGCTGAACAATCCGGGGAAGTACGCCTACATTACCGACACCTGGAAGGGTGCTTTCAGAAACTATCCACTGGCAGACTCTTTCTGGTACCGTAGGACCAGAGAGGCAAGTACCGTACCGCGCATCTATGAGCGCACTCCTGGGCAAGAATTTCGGGGTAGGTCCGGTTGATAGGTACTGTATCTTTGGATAATCGAGCTGATATTGCAACAGGATCCAAAGTGTTCATCAAATTAGCTGAGCTCCCGTCTCGAGTGCGAGACATAAAGGTGAGCGAGCATGATGCCACAGGGGTGCCGAACAGGGAGGACGAAGAAGATAGCACCGATGAACTGAGCGCCCCCGCTCCGCACCGTAGTGTTCCGCGCGGTCAGGCAGAAGAGCGCGCCAGACATGCCATGTCGGGCAACAGCTACGCCAAGAAGATCAAGCCGTGTTTGACAGATGCTATCAAATGGGCATGGGCCGATGGCAAACTCACCCAGTACGGCAAGGCGCTGCCGTCGAACATCATCGTCTTCGAGGTGACTGAGAAGGACAGTAAAAAGGACGCGAAACGCCAAATCAGGCGTCGTATGGATGAGTTTGCAGCCCGATGGAGATCCCGGATGGAACCATATGTCAAGCAGAAAGAGGAGGGAACCATTGACAATGTCCCCGAAGCGCCTATCTTGTATGGCTTTGCCATAGTAGAGCACAACCTGTACCTGGTACATATCGACCCTTGCAAGCCGTGCCAGCGCGCGTTCTTCCAAGAGTATTTCAACATGGAGACCGACAATCAACGACAGTGGTATACCATCATGATAATGCTTGTCATCTGCTGGGCTCGAGACAAGCTCATTCTCACGGCCACTGAGATGGGCCTAGAAGCGGTGCCGGAAGAAGTGGCCAGCGACCCTGATGCCTAACGCCTGTGGTATTATATTATAATAGAGGGCAAGTTTCTTCCATATCGCGACTGGGAGAGCCAGGATGTCGCAAGGAGTCAAGGAGTTTGCAAGGATGCTGCTTTTGCACAAGGGATTGCAGTATGGCTTCGGTACATTTTGCTAGGTTGTTCGCGGCAAGGAAATGCTCTATGATTCGCTTGATTACTCTGAAGGACAGACCCTGTCTCCTTCCTTCGCCGCTCTGAGGTATATATGAATAAAGACAGCATTGCATCCAGGACTGGTATTCCCTTAGGCGACAGTATCATCTTATTGGCTGGATTGACTGAGGCAGAATACATGCCGCATCGCATTTTTGATAAACAAGGTGGCCTGATCTCTGACCCTTTGCTATTGCATGTTGTGGCACTACCGAAACGATATCTGTAAAAGATCTCGTGGCGTCTTCTATCCCGACCTCGGCTTTAGAGTACTGGAGTGACTGACGCCGACATCGACCTCGGAGCCGATCGGCCAAAACGTGGGTGTACTCTAGAAAGGCTGTGTGTCTCCTTGAGCAAGATCCGGTCGGTTATAATAATGGGAAGAGCTTTCCACAGCGGTACGGGCAATTTCAAAATTGGCGTGTGTCGGTCTCGGTCTCGTTAGTCTACTACTGTGTACGTCGCCGGACCGAGCGAGGACCGGGAGCAGAACTGTGGTGTTTACACTGTAGTTACAAAACGTGGTCAAAGCCCTGCAACTGTAACTCCATCCATGGAAGACACGTCGTGTGCCAAGCCCAGCCAGCCACAGCAAACTGTACCGGAAGTCGCATCCGCCGTTGTCGCATGCAGTTGTTATCTCCTCCATTCGGATCATGACATCCAGATCCGGGTGGCCCCAATTTTTTGATTCCCAAGCTCCCAGCGGATCAAATCTTATCTCGACCAGGAACGTGCAGCTGATGGGCTAGATAAAAAAGCTTGGCGGTCTGGCCGGTGCCGAAAGGAGTGGTGTCACAAACTGGCGGCGATCCTGCAACCCTCACGGCCGGCGACGACCCGAGCCCAGGTCTCTGTTATTCTGAGTCTCATCAAGACCGTCACATTGAGGACTGGCGTTGCTTTTCTTTGTTCCGAACAGGTATGCGCCGCGAAACCGACTCTTCTTCGTCCTGGCGACCCTGGCCGAGGCAATTGAGGCTCATGATGGGGCCAGACTTGAGAACCCCACTACGAGTCTCGTCCAACAATCATTCCAGAGGGTTGGGGGGTGGATTCTCATTGCACGAATTTGGACTCCCAAGATAAAGGCCATCCAGCATACACAGCTTTTAGCCTGAGATTCAGATCAACGGGAAACACCATAACCCCTTCCAATTTCCGCGACTACACGCTACCAAGACACCCTGTGAAAAACCAAACACATTCTGGCGCCAACTCGGCAGAGATGACGGTGCAAAAAAAGCAGATGCCTGAGTACCCAGTAGACTCTAGCGACTCACGAGCATCACGTAATACGGACATCATTCATCGTGACAAAGATTTAGTCTGCTCCAAGGCCAGTCTTGGAGCTAAAGGCGGTGGGAAGACCCCCAGTTACTCCCTAGCGCTGCATGCGTCCCACCCCACAAGATTTATCAGTGACGGCGTGCTTTGACATGGGTGAGATGGGGTCGGCGCTGGGCTCTTCGGGGCTTAGGCTCGCTGGCATTGCGGATTCGGAGACTCGGCTGGAAGAGAAATGAAGGCAAAATTTCTAATAAGTCGGTCCTGATTGGCCGGGAGGCCGCCGCGGGCGGGCGCGGTCAACAACGACCGACAGAACCGCAGGGGTCTTGTTCCCCTTCGATGGGATCTGGAATCATGCGCGCGCTCAGCTTGGGATTTCTAGGCAGTCTGCCAGTCTCTGGCCGCCCAGGGGCGTTTCTGTGGGCAGGGCAGGTGAAACTACTCCGGCTTCGCGGTGCTTTGGGTTTCCCATCTCATAAAGGCTATGCACTCGCTGGCCAGACCACCGAAAGATAGTCGTGTGATCCAAACCCGTCCTCTCCCGAGCTGGCTGCTGGCTGACCTTGGTTGTCTCAAGCCCAAGTGATATACAGTACCTGCTTGATAATACGGCACAGCGGGTGGCGGAGTTTGACCTGACCTCACCGTGCGACTTGACGACCCCAGCACCACCACCGCCATTCTGATGTGCCATAAGGCAACCAGTTTAGAGTAATCTACGGTGATCGCCGTATCCAAGCCAAGCCAACATAGCCTTGCCCAGCACACAAGTCGTCCCGTTGTGCGGATTCCACCACCTCCATCGTCATCCTCCTCCTTCTGTCGCGAGCAAAAGAGTAGCTCACCGTGGGAGCCAATCGCCTCCCGCTGTCTCGCCTAGATCTACTTCGGACACGCTGCTGCCAGATCTCCGACGTCCGACCTGCTCCAACGCCGGCATCAGTTCCGAACTGAGGATTCGCTGCCCAGACCTGCGAGTCCTTGCCGTCCATACGGCCAGTTGTACATTGACTATCCCTCCCTTGCGCCACGACCACGATCACTCCCGGCTTTCCCATTACCAATTCGATCTATACCCTCTTGGTCCCGCTCTGACATCCCCTCTGCGCACCGCTCTTGTACATACAGCAATACGCTGTCCTCGAATATCTCCCCAATCCTCCGTTTAGGGATTACGGGGGCACGTCCTGCCTAGTCGCGGGTTATCGGTAGTCATTGCCTAGCCACTCGCAATATCCAGGCCCGATATCGACTACATGAATCAGTCAGGCTAGGACGACCGACCATCGACCGCAATTTAACGTCCCAACCCCGTTGCGGCCCTCTAGGATTACGACTATTCTCCAGGAACGCAACACACGCCACAGCCATGATGGAAATTGCTCGCCATTCGCATGCGAAACTACCGAGAGAAGAACCAACTTCAATGCGGACCGCCCTGCCAACTCGCCCGGTGGCATCTAGGGGAGACTCTCAGCTGTCGGCCTCCAAAGATGTCGCCTATGCTTCCTCGGCGGGCTCCCGGAGTCCAGGCTCAGAGAGCTTCACCACCTCATCCGTACATGACCGCAACATGGCTACTTCTCCAAGCCCAACACCCTCTCCGAGCAGTACTGCTCAAGACGGACGCAGCAGTATGGCAAGATCAAGTACGGCTTCGGCTACTGGCCACAGCGGCCAGGTGTGCAGGTAAGACCATGGTTTATTTACTTCTCGCTATAATCCTCGGCTAACTTTGACGATAGTAACTGCGGTACGACCAGAACACCACTTTGGAGAAGGTCACCACAAGGAGCCACTATTTGCAACGCCTGCGGTCTCTATCTAAAGGCACGGAATTCGCAGCGCCCAACTAACTTGAAACGCCCGCCGACCGTTGTGTCAACAGCCCGCAAGTCGCCAGAGCAGACCTCACCTAATTCTTGCGGTCAAGCGAATGGCGCTACCTATGTAGCAGCGGATCAGACGCCGACCGGGTCCTGTCCTGGTGGTGGCCGGTGTAACGGGACAGGGGGTGCTGAGGGGTGCAGTGGTTGCCCGGCCTTCAATAACCGCGTCGCCAAGAGTGCGCATCTCACCAACCTTCAGAGCCAGGAGGCGTCCAATCACGGAAACAGCTCTGAAAATGGGCCTCAACCAATTGACGTTGCTGCTCAGGAGGCTCAAGACCAGAACACAACCGTGGTCATTGCCTGCCAGAACTGTGGCACGACAGTGACCCCCTTATGGCGCCGCGACGAGAGCGGCCACACCATTTGCAATGCTTGTGGTAAGTCTACGGAAGTCCCTACTGTCTTGATGCAATGCTAATTGACCTAGGTCTCTATTACAAACTCCATGGGGTTCACCGCCCAGTGACTATGAAGAAAGCTGTTATCAAGAGGAGGAAACGTGTCATTCCGGTGGCGCAAGGCGGCCAGGACGATGCTACACCCCTTGAATCCGTGGAGCAGGCGAGCCAGTATTCGGAATCTGATGAGCGAGGCACACTGAATGCCGACGGGTCGGTGAACCTGGGCTTTCGTCGTCGGAACGACTACTCCATGGCGTTGTTACCCGAGCCGGTCCGCCAGAACAAAGGCTCAACGCCTTTATCGTCTTCCGACTTGACGCCATATCATGCGTTGCATACTCCGCACTCCATCGACAACCGCGACTCCTTGACAGATGACAATCGTTTGGCTCCCTTGACGTCGATATCCATCATGAACGACCGCCAGTCCTCGTTATCCCCTGCTTCGTTTCTATCTCCATCAAGAAAACGCTCTTTCTCTGCCACCGACTCGGAGGCAACCCAGGGTGAACCGGGTCACGACAGCTCGAAACGTCTTTCGTCCATCAAGTCGATTTTAAACCCCCCTACCGGACCGGGGCACAGCCCGATATCGAACCCCATGGAGGACGCAGCTGAGTCCCTACGTCTCTTGCGATCACCAGCGACGACGTTGTATTCAGCGCCCAGTCCTGGCGCACACTCGGTGGCATCGAGCACCACGATGGGCGGCCCGGGGTTGCTGGAGAGCGAGAAAATCAAGGCTGAGAGACGGGCCGCGCTGCAGCTGGAAGCGGAGAGGATGCGTGAGATGCTGGCGGCCAAGGAAAGGGAGCTCGCCGCCCTCGAAGACTAGGCCAATGAGCGTATGCGCCCACAAAAAGCGTGGCATAACCCGGAAATTGAATTTTGACATATAATGGCTATACCAAAATGATGGGGTCGAGTTTCAAAATTGGACTGGGGATCTGCGCAATCAACAACTGGCGAAAGAGAGAAAAAAAAGGGCCTATGCTTACAGAAAAGGCGGCGTTTTTGTTTAAAGGAGGGAAGCAGCACATGACTTTACGACGAGCCGGGTTTTCGCTTTTACCCCCCTGACACTGGGCGAGGCAAGGCATGTGCGTGTACGCATATATATGTTTGAACTTCCTACTACTCACGGCAAAGGGGTTACGGTTGGGTTGGGTCGGGTCGGGGAAAGGAGTCTACGGGTTCACAAGACCAACGGACTTGATGATTGCGCTTATTTCTACATGGTCACAATATATCTAGGCGGACCAAGGAGGTTCTGTGATGGTAATAGTGTGTACTGAGGACGCCGGATATGGGACAGCATGTCCCCGATCGTCTGCGCCGGATCGACAGCAGCGGGGTTGGAGCTGGGAAGCGACGAAGTAGATCCTCTAGAGCGTCGCAAGGCAGATTGCTACTTTCAACTCCAGCATAGCTGATCATTTGTGCCACATCGCGTCCACGATTTGCAATACGTGCTCGTACAATTTCGTTTCGTGATGAAATTTCGGTTTCTATTTGCAACACAGATACCACCCGTTTCTAATGTGACACCAGCTTACACACAGAAGCCCTCACCAGGCGTACAAGGAAACGCTCGTCCCAAAAGCTGATATACAGAGGTTTCGTCCGCATCACCCGTATCTTTCCGCGTCCCTCCCTGCGCGTGTCGATGCTCCCACCCCTCCTGCCACCGCCCATCCCGGAAACGCAGGTCATTGCAACCAACCAAGGTACTAGGATTGGAGAGTCGCACTGCCAGTCGAGGCCCCCAGAGCAGCAAGCCGCCCCTCCTGGACATCTGTACGCTCAGTGAAGGCGCAGAATGGGCCCCTGCCTCCTTATCCCCCCTCGCGAGCTCACACACTCGCGAAGGTTCTCAACCGAGATTAGGGCGCGATTGAGCTCTAGACCTGCCCAGCACCCCAGCCGGCATCGGCCTCGCGCATGTTGGCAGGGGGCTCGATCGAGGGGATGAACTCGAGCACGGCGTAGGCAACACCGACGATGCCGACGATGGAGCCGGCGATGATGCGCAGGGCGTTGTTGTTCAGCAGGATGGAGCCGATGAAGATGTAGACTGCACGGGGGGAGGGAATTAGCTACACTGTGGTTTTATAGACCGAGAGCGGGAGGGATGAACTGATATACGTACAGATGCCACGGCCGATGAAGGAGAACAGGAACGAGGCGTAGCGCGAGACCTGGGGCGGGATCTGGAACTCGAGCAGGCCGATGGCGGCGCCGAAGAGGATGACGTAGACACCGACGATGAAGGATTGGCTGTTCGGCGGGTTGCGCGCGTTAGTTTCTCGTCCGTCTCCTGGGGTATATGCTCCGTATATTCTCCTTCGTCCCGGCCAGCCCGCCAGCCAGCGAGTGAGCGAGCGGCGCATAGGAATGACCCAATGCGTTGCAGACCGTCTGATTGCGAAGCTCTGGGGACGGAGGAGGAGGAGTTGGGGGAGTGTGCACGTACAATCCGTTGGCGTTATCGGTGAAGAACTGCGATATGCCGCCGAGGACCATGATGACGCCGACCGCCAGGTTGACGAGGCGACTGCGATTTTCGCGACGTTAGCCTACTGCATCTCGGATTGCTAGGCACGAGATTTGCTCTGCGCGCGGAAAAGAGAGAAGGGCGAGGAGACCCTGGTGCGTTGCTTACAATGAGTCTGAGAGTTCCATCTTGAAGGTAGGTGGTTAGGTGGCTGTTGGGGAGTTTGAGTGCTGCTTGCGAGGGCGAGAAGCAATTGGTATCTCGGTAGGTTATATCAAGAATGGGGTTCGCGATGACGAGGCGCAGGGCTTGCGTGTATCGTGTATGGTGTGTGGTGTGTGGTGTGTGTTCCAGGCAGATGCTTTTCCGACTTGGTGTGGAAGCTGGAGAGCTGTGCTGGCAACCTTGGAAGCTGGCTGGCAACTGGTGCTAGGCTGGGCTGGGCTGGGCTGGGCTGTGGGCCGGGTCTGGGGAGGTGAGGTGATGGGAGGTGATGGGAGGTGACGGGAGGTGTGACCGCTGGGTCCAACGTGTTTCGTCGTCCACTGGCGCCCCGGGAGGCTGGAGCCAGAGCCAGAGCTTTTCGCCTTTCTCTTTTCGCTTTTTGCTTGGCGGGCCGGGCGGGCCCTCTCCAAAAGCAGCCTGAGCAGGCCCGCAGGTCGACCCTGTCGATAGGGGGAGAGCTGCTACTGTGGTAGAGCTCCCAAGGCTCTGGGGGCTCCAAGGGGCCAATTGAGGCGGATGACGCAGAGCTTCTGGCAGGGATTCGATCTGATTGGTGCAACGTGGTTGATCCAATCGAATCTGCACGAGCTCCCCATGCGGCGGAACCTGGCGGAGCTTGGGTAACATCGTCACTTCAACCTCTACTCAGTTTGCTCTTTGGTCGTTGCAGTCCATCTTCCATCCCATGTTCATTTTCATATCGTGATGTTTCCCGGCGTCATTCGCACCCAATTCGAAATGGTACAGCACTGCAAGCATCATTTCGTGACCTTTCCGGAGCCGCTGTGCCATCTTCCTCTGAACAAGCAATACAATATACCAATCCCGGTTTACGGCACCGAGAGTGTCGCGCCGATACACAACCTCAACCGAAATCACGAAAACCTGCTATGCCTCCAGTGCTGTGCTCGCCATTGATAGCCCCATAGACATGCTCTCCGACCCCTCGAATACGGGTTTCGCTGACACGAACCAACCCCCGCCCACTCCAGTGTGGATTATTCCGGGTCGAAGGGCCGAGATTTGCTTCGGGCGTACACCGCGTTTCTGATATCGCGAGTGTCTTGTCTACGCTTTTGTTTCCCTCCACCCCACCCCAATCCCAGCAGCTGCTTTCGCGGGGGAGGGGGAACCAGACTCGTCGAGCTCAATCTCTTGCAGTCACGGCGACTCTGGCACGTCATCTGCGTGACAGTAAGCGACAGAAAACAACGTCTGTTCGTGCAGCACGATAGCCTCGGCATACAATGCACTCTGCAAAGCGGAGGATGCTGCATCAAGCCATGTGCATGGTTGATCGCCTGCCAACAACCATGATGCCAGAGAGGGGATGCAGTCCGTCTGAGTGCTTCGCAATCATGTTGATAACCACGCAGATGGCATGCAAACTGCAGCGTCAAAGCGACTGAGGGTGCAACAGGTGATTACATCATGTGGCGTCCTATTCTCAACACCTCGGTCCTGAGTATCTCCCGTATCTGGTAAGATTATGCAGAGCATGATACAGATGATGAATGCCTGCCCCCAAAGATCGGACAGGAAGCTCAACCGTAACGATGATAAGATGCCGGCCACAACAACCGGACGATTACCTGAGAAGGTCATCTCTCAGGTCAATTAAGGCAATTCCACGGATGAATCATGATTACCCGCCGTGATCAAAAGTATCAACTCTCTTGAGTACGGCACAGGGTGGAATCACTATAGGAGCAAGCACTCGCACTCAGCCTTGTGACGCAGTCGCTCGGAGTGCCCCTCGATGTCCTCTTTGCGCTGGGTATTTGTCACCACTAGTCTGCTCTAGAGCCAGGGCAGATCTTCCCGTGAGAGACAAATGTTATACAAGCTTTTGTTTAGAACACCGATGGCTGCATCCGTCGAATGTACATCGCAGGCATCTTGCTTGCTGCCACTCAGCAGTAGCTCATTGCGGCGCTCCTGCAACGCCCCCGAACTCTATATCCTCCGCCACAAAGTCGGGAGCGTGCAAGCAAACTCGCCGTCAAATCAGCCAAGCCAGCTGGCCTATGTTGCCAAGTCTGCAATTTGTGCGGAAACCGAAACCCCACAGAGTGCTACTCATCTATAATGATCAGGTTGTGAGCGCCGCCGTGGACCAAAGATCTGCTTACAGAGTGCAAATATTCAATCATCACCGACAGCATCTCTGAGATCATGTCTAGCGTCGGTGGCTAAATCTGGATCTTAATTGCGCGCGGCCACCCGAAGACGGTGCGAACTTAACAAAGCCTAGCATTTACCAGCTGGGGGGCGCCTCTTAGAACTCAGTCCTGCCTTACCGGAGGTCAGAGCTATACGATGTCCGATAGTTCGAAACAACACGACGTGACCCTTGCCCCACACACTGGCTCACATCGGTGGTCGTTCCAAGACAGGAGCCGACTTGCCATCACTGCAGACACTCTTACGGGCCTCGGGGCCGATTTACTGCGGCGTTATAATTGCAGACCGCAGCTTCGACAAGGTTTGTGTACATTTCTAAACGTCAAGGCTTTCAGGTTCATCCCATCGGGCCACAGGTAGGATTCAACGTAAGCTTTGGGGAACCTTCTGTCACTGTCCGTATCTTATTAATGCGCTGTCCCGGTGAATCGTCCCAATGCGACTCTTGGTCTCCTTCTCTCTTTTCGATCCGTTGACATCATACACAGAGAGGTCAATGGGGATATCTTTGACGATCTGATCTGCGAGTTGCAGTCAGCCCCTAAACTCCCCGAAAGGTCAGAGCATTGAGAGCGTCTACAAGTGGTAACTGCTCGCACTACCCTTTGCACCTGGGGTACTCCGGACATCTCCTGCTCGAGATACTCGGCTGTTGTTGTTTCAAACAACACAGGAAGAAAAGTCTACACCATGTCGAATTGGACGACAATATCGTCACCAGGTGCTAATAGCAGCGAGCCCGCACCAGAGTCACCACAGTTGGTATATACCCCCTCTACCTCACTGACATCGGACACCACTCGAGCTTCGACTATACTACCCCCACCTTATCCATGCAATGCTTGTAGTAGTAGTCACTGATCCTCCGCAGTTATCACCAAATGTCTCATCGGAGGCACATGGAGGACCGCCTTACGCGCCCACGACCGCCCTGGTCGGCGGTGTGCCCACCGTGCCCATCGACGACCCCGTAAGCGCTGTCCTGTTGGCCCTGTTCCTTATTTCGGCAGCAGCGCACATGTACATCTTTCAGACCACAAAGAGGCGCGGGCATTTGTTCGTCTTCTCCGCCATGATGTTCGCCTTCAGCATGATCCGAGCAGCGGCGCTGGTCCTCCGCCTCATCTGGGCCTCAAATGCGACCAACGTCCGCATGGCGATGGCCGCCAACATCCTGACGCAGGCCGGCACCGTTATCGTTTTCATCGTGAACTTGTTCTTCGCCCAGCGTATCCTCCGAGCGTACCACCCACATTTCGGTTGGTCAACACCGGCCCGCGTCATCTTCCGTTTCCTGATCGGTTGTGTGATTGGGTGTCTCATCATGGTGATCGCTGTGACGGTCCAATCCTTTTACACATTAGATGGGCCGACACGGGACGCAGATCGCAAGGTCCAGCTGTTCGCTGGGACATATCTGGCGGTACTGGCTTTCCTGCCCATTCCCGTCACCCTGTTAGCAGCCACGATCTCCAGCAAGTTCCAGGTCGAGAAGTTTGGCGAGGGTCCTTGGAGGACCAAGCTCGTTCTTCTTGTTGTTGCTTCTATGCTGCTCACTGCTGGCGCCGGCTTTCGCGTCGGCACAAACTTCTCCCCGCGGCCCATGAATAATCCGGCGTGGTATCATACCCGCGCGCCATACTATGTTTTCAATTTCGGAGTGGACCTGATCGTCAGCTACTTGTATATCATTGCCGGTGTCCACCGCCGCTTCTTCGTGCCCAACGGTGCCAAGGGCCCCGGGTCGTACATGGCCACCTTGTCCGAGAAGGAATCGTCGTCGTCTTCCTCTATCCGGAAGTCCAGATCCAAGAGAAAGAAGCAAGGCACTGGAGAGGGAGCAGCGAGGTCTTCTATCACAAAGGAGAGACATCCCTACGCAGACTCGGCTTGGGATCTCAAGAAGGATGGGACCACAAAGCACTACAGCAGCGGCGCACACAAGGGCAAAGGCAAGGGAACTCGGGGCCAACTTCCCAACGACAGTCAAGGCACCTTTGTCAGTGGTGATCAAAACCCGGATATACCACACCCACCCTCGCTATTCACCCGCGGCCTGCGGTACCCCGACCTCGCCGGCGGCGATGCGTATAGCCCGGCGTCGCATTTCAGCGGCTCGGCCGGCTCGCGCACCGAGTACGGTGGCGAGAGCGCTGCCACCACGGACATTGACCTTGAGAGCCAGATGGGCTCGGAGCGTGGCGGCATCGTGCTGGCCGACATGCTGGACAAGATGGGCCGCGCCAACATGGCCGGGCCTGGCAGCTCCGGCACCGGCAGCGTGACCCTCGCCGGCGCCTACACAGACGCGTCGGGCGAGAGGGCCCGCGGGTACAGCCGCAGCAGCCGGGGCAGCGCGACGCTCCGGACGTGGGGGTGCGAGGGCCTGCGGCTGGCGCCACGCAACGTGGCCGAGCTCGAGGGCGGCGGCGGCGGCAGCAGCAGCAATACGCAGGCGGGGCCGGCGGCCGACGGCAACGAGGCCAACGCCCACCGCGAGCACACGCCGCTCAGCTCCAACGCGAGCGACAGCGACGACGAGTCCCACGTCCGCGGCCCCGACCAGGGCAGCGACGAGGTCGAGATGCGCCGCGCCGCGGGTGTCGGCGTCGCCAGCCCCCGCCGCCTCAGCCACGGCGACCGCCGGAGGAGCGGCAGCGCCGCGGGCAGGTTCAGCGCCGACGGCCGCACCTTCACGTTCCGCACGGCGCGCGAGAGCCTCGGGCCGCCCCCAGGGCGACGGTCCGAGGGCAGCCGGGGCCGCAGGGGGAGCCACTCGTGAGGTCGTGGTGAGGTGCCGGGAGGGCAGTTTGGTGTTTGGTGTGTAAGGTCAGGGGAAGCCGGAGGGGCGCAGTTGCCCTCGGTGGGTTTGGAGTAATGTGTAGGTGGGCAGGGTGAATGATGGGATGGGATGTGATGTGGCTTATGATGAGCGGCGTCCTAGGCGAATGTGGGCTTTTCTTCTTCATATCTTTCTATATTGAGCCATCATGATGACGGTATATACTACGCTGGTCCTCTTGTTTTACAAATATACAAATGTACCAATAAGCAGGGCGTATAAGGTATATCATGGGCGCAGCGTGAAGATCATCGGAACATCAATTGCTAGTGCCACCGACGAGACTGGTTGCAAAGCAGAATATTGAGATCGAACAATCACAGAGACGATCACCTCAACAACAAGGCAGAGACGATAGCAAAGGGTGACACAGCTCATCATCTGGGGAATCTATCATTATCTCTAGTTTTCTCCGGCTTGCCAGCTTGTGCTGCTGTGGCTGCTTGCTCTACGAGGATGCGACGGGCGACTTGAAGGAGGTAGGGGGTACCGCGACTTGAGCAACGAGAAGAAGAGCGCAATGTGAGTAGTGAGTACTCCTTCTCGTCCGTGGGTGTTTGCCTCCTCGCGGCCACCGACGATAGACGTCTGAGCGTCGGGGGAGACCCAACGGATTCCCTACACGCCGTGCGAACCGAAAGCATACCGCAGTAGAGTTTCGCCGGGGGGTAATCTTACAGTACGCAACACGCGCGGCCGCTTTCTCCCCTTCCGTGTCTGTATATCTGGGGGGAAACCTGTCGTCATCATAAAAACCAACCCCTATATCTCTGGGTTCTAAGCGCTCAGCCTCGCAGAGGCTCGTAGCACGCGACTACAAGAAGTAATCCGGCGTACCTGTAAATGTGTTAGCATGGCGAGAACAAGACACTAACTAGGAGGGCAGCCCGTGCGGCGGGACAGGTCCCCATTTCCGCACGGACAAGCCGCAGGCAAGGTTAACTTACGTCTAGAAACCATAGGCTCGCCGGCACGTGGGCAAGGGTCGAACTGGAGGCTGTTGGCAGGGGGTATGGGTCAGCTTGTTTACTTGTACCAGGCTCAGTGGCTTGGTAGCAACTTACAATGTGTACTTCAGGTGCTCATCAATCTCCATGATTGCGGCCTGGTTACCACATCTGTAGCAGTAATTGGGAGCTGTACGCCAAGTCAGCATTCCGGGCTTTGGATCCATCGCTGAGCATGTGCTGCGCTGGTGCGTGTCCCAGGAACATAGTGGGGAGTACTGACCGGAGAAAATGGTGACCACGTTACGGTCTTGCGACCAATTATAACCCTCCATGACCAGTTGGTGAGCTCTCGCGATCAGGGTCAAGCCGTTGTTGTGGTTGAAAGCCTCGGAGATGTCCTGGCCGAAGGTGTAGCCGGCTCCACGGGGCGAGATCCCCCAGCCGCAGCGGTCATCGGGATCGGACCAGAGCAGGTCGCACATGGGACCCTCGTGGGGCACCTCCTGGATACGGTCGAGGGCCCTGATGTTATCCAGGGTGTCGATGCTGGGGGACAAACCACCGTGGAGACAGAAGATCTGGTTGTCAATCAGGGCGGTCAGGGGCAGGTAGTCGAAGAGGTCGGTGAAGAACTTCCAGACATTGGCGTTGCCGTATTTCCGCAGGCACTCGTCGTAGAAGCCGTAGACCTGGGTGATCTGACGCGACTCGTGGTTGCCGCGCAGGATGGTGATGCGCTCGGGGTATCGAATCTTGAGGGCGACCAGCAGGGTGACGGTCTCGACCGAGTAGTATCCTCTGTCGACGTAGTCGCCCATGAACAGGTAGTTGGTGTCGGGATTAGGGCCGCCGATCTTGAACAACTCCATCAGGTCGTGGAACTGGCCGTGGATATCACCGCAGACCGTCACGGGACATTTCTGCGCGGGCGGTCAGCATTGCCTGTCGCCTGCTCTTCTCTCGTGCGTGGTAGACAGGGGTTTCACATACCACGGGCTGTACGTTGGATTCGTTCTGCAGCACCTCTCTTGCCTGTCGGTGAACACAGTGATTAGCAAAAAGGCGCGGGCTGGAAAAGCGTCGACCGAGAAGCGATGCGGTGCGATGGCAAGGAGGCAGCTGAGCTGATATCACATCAACACGGCGCGGACAGACACACCTTCTCGCAGAGCCTCTGAACATCGGCCTCGGCCAGCTGCTTGCAGGCCATCAAGCTCTCGATCCAGCCGTCGAGCGTGGGTATGGTGGCGGGCTCGGTGGTGGGCAAGGGCGGTGCCAGCTCGGTGGGTTGGCTGACGTCCTCCATGTTGGTGTCCATGACTGGGGGGGGAGGGCCGTGATGGGTGGTCTTTATTTCAGCGCGCGCTCTCTCTCGCTGTCGTTGGTCGGCGTCGTCGTCTCCCGCGGACGAGCAGCTAGATGTATGTTCGTGGGATCTGGATCCGCGTAGTCTGGAGGGGGGCGTCCGGGCGGGGCCGTGTCGCGTGAGGTCGAGGTCGTGAGGGATGTTGTCGGAGGGCAAAGCTGATGGTGCAAATCGCAAATGACGTTGGGTTGGGAAGGCAGGGGCAGGACCTGATTCGCTAGCGTATTTTGGTCGAGATGGGGACAATGCGACTTGGTGAGAGGAGGGAGCGAGAGGTGTCCACGGGTGTGTGTGTGGTGGTGTCCAATGGTGTGGTGTGCTGCGCTCGCTGGCTGCCCCGGTCGGTGTGTGTCCCTCCTGCTAAGGCCTACGGGCTACGGCTGTGCTGCGGGGCTGCTGCTGTTGCAACAAGGCTCCAGGCTCTACCTGGGCTCTCTACCTGGGCTCTACCTAGCCTCTACCTAGCCTCTGTACTCTCTCTGTGCTGCACGCTGAGGGAACGAACTGCCAAGCAAACAAGAGAGACACAGAGAAGACTGCTAATCCTTTTCATTCTTTTTCTTATCCACTCGTTCCAACCCACCCAGTCCTCGCCAATTGATACCGATGCCGTTCCATCAATACCGAGCAAGACAAGTGATGCTATTCGCGTCTCATCGCCGCAGAGATTAGAGGGTTGTGTTTGTGGGGGTCGCCAGTCTAGACGCTCAATCGTCCATGATCTAGCCCGCACAAGGGGGATGCAAGCTACGACTGCGAGGCCCAGGGGCTGGCACCGGTCCACGCTTCAACTGGTTGCGACTCATGAAAGGGCTGCGACTATCGCCATCATTACATAGCTATCCATATGGATATTCCATATGGATATTCTAAAATGCCTGTGCCAAGCTGCACTGTCCATATTATCACGCATCGTCGGTGTACCGTTGCTCTCCAAGCTATACATTACGAGTAGTTATCTAGCTACGGCCGCACGTCTCCAGAGAACTAAATCATTATCGTAACCAGTCAGATCCTTGAGACCGCCTCCGAGGCCAGCTCAACTGGTCGTCTGCTCAAGTCTATCGTCTAATGTGTCGTCAGCCCCGAGTGCATGACATGGCCTCTAAGCTCTAGTTAATGCTTCCTGACTTGCTATTATCATGCACCAACGTCTCCGTGCCGCAAGCAAGCTTCCCTCAACCTGCCACTACCAAACTTCCTCCCAGTAGTCATTGTTGTATTCAATGTAGTTCCTTGCCTCTTGCTCGTTCTTCACCAGCCCGCCCATGACCATGGCGTCAAGGATCGCTTCACGCACGGCCACCGGCATCTTCCCAGCGCTGCCGCACACCGAGATGATGGCGTGTTGCTGGATCAGAGCACATACTAGCCTGTGCTCCCGCCGAATCACGTCCTGCACGTAGACCTTCTCCCTCTGGTCCCGCGAGAAGGCTGTCAAGACCTTGACATCATACGACTCCCATTCGTCCTTAAAGAAGAAGTCGGCCTCTCGGTTGCGCGCCCCGAAGATGAGCACGTGGGGACCATGAGACTCCGTAAAGCTTCGGTCCCAGAAGAAGGCACGAAGAGGAGCCACTCCAGTTCCGGCACCGATCCCGAGGAACGGGCGGCGCACCAACTCCTTGTCCTGCAGCCCCGCGCTGTGCTCCACGTGGACGATGCGTATCTTGGAATCTGGCATCAACGACTCGATATACCGGGAGCAGAGGCCTCGCCGGGTCTTACGAAGGACCGTCTTGTATTTAACCACCGCGATCAAGAGCTCAACCATCACATCGTTGGGGTTTTCTCCATCGTCGGGCAGCGCTGCCGAACTGGCGACGCTGTACTCCCGGGGCCGGATGATGGGAAATATGCTGGCCACGTATTGGTAGGGAATCCTGACGGTCGAGAACTCCTGCAGGATCTCTAAAATGGAGCGTCTCGGACGTGTCGTGTAGTCGTAGAATTCGTCCGTGAACCGCGGGTCCGCAAACTCCGAGAGTCTCTCCTTGTGCATGGGATCATCTGTGAAGAACTTGACGTAGCTGAAGAAACTGCGCTTTGGTATGGCGGTAATATCGTAGTTGTTGGTCAGGAGCTGCCGCAGTGTGCTGTTCTGCAAGGGGTGACAGTCCCGAGGAGCATGCTCGATGGCGATCCCGTCATCCCTCTTAGTGAAGTGCCTGAACCGCTCGTCGGCCACATCATTCCACCCCATGCGGTCTATCAAAGCCTGAACGTCCTCGGGGAAATTCTTAGGGTAAAGCTTGATAGCATCGCCAGGGTCGTAGTAGAGGCTCACGCCAAGCAGGGGCTTGCCGTTGGACGCCTTGTGAGAGCCCGACTCAGGAGATTGCCCGGCGCCGGGAAATTTCTCGTGAACGCGCATCCTGATGCGTCGAACATCTTGCCAGTGATTCTCGGGGGTCACGCGGTCGTTGGATTCAACTGTGGCCGTCCAGCTATGAGGAATTGGCAACAAATCTTCGGGCGGGAGCTGGGTAACACAGGACTTTGATTCCTCAAGCGAGTACTTCACTGGATCATCTTTGAGCGTGTTGAGACGATCCAGGTAGTCGATACCTCGGAAAATGGAGGCTGCAGCCCTGTCTGAGAGCCGCGCAAATGGGATCTGCGAGGTGGGACTTAGCCTGTCTTCTCGCAGAATCTGTTCATGGGCGGCAGCATCGACAGCATCGACATGGCTGAACCATGCGGCTTTAGAGTCGAGGATCGGCTCGCCCTTGTCTTTGGTATCTTCACCCATCTTCTCCATGATCGAGTCAAGCTCGAGAAGAACTTTCGGTGGCAGCTGTATGTCTGATGGAATCGGCTCAAGCCCTTCTGGAAGCGGGAATTCTGATAGAAGATGCGAGCGAAGACTGATGGACCAAGGCAGAAATGCTCCGTCGATACTGTGGATGTCTCGTCAGCAAGGTATGCGTTGCGAATGCTTGGGCACAGGCTGTTAACTGGGCGACGACTGCCCTCGGAAAGCACCTGAGTGGCTACTGCCATGTTTGCAGCTTGTCTGTTAAGGACACGCGTCCCATAGACACTCGATGCGATGCCACTTTGAGCCAGATGGGGACATGATGGGCAGACCTGCAGATGTAATGCCTCTGGAGACGCTCGTTTGTTGCCAGTAAGGTCCTCGTCATGGCACGCGACCTCGCAGTATCAAGGCAGATATATTTGCGAAAGTGGTCGACTTACCCGTCTTCGTGACGCTCATCGGCTTCACCACGAGCATAGAACTCAACAGCGCCTAGTTGCTCGAGGCGTTTGTGAAGTTTTCTGGCAGCCCAGTTGTACCTGCAGCCAAGCGTCAGTCGGCGCGGTTTTTCGGCATGATACACCAACTTACTTGGAGTAAGAGCTGTCACCGAGGCCAAAGGTGGTGAATTTGACACCGTTGAATATCGTCGGCCGTAACTTTCTGGAGAGCAGTCTTTTCCAGAATATTCGCGCGTTCTTGGGCAGTTCGCCCTGGCCGGTGGTGGAGATGACGAAGATGACGAGGGGATACTCGGTCAAGGCCCTCTGAGAATAGTGGTCAGTGAATGCACTTGGCGGTAGTATCCTCAGACCTTTATCAAAACGCGGCTCTCCCGATTAAACAAGGCCACCAACAAGATAATCGGTCAGGGTTGCTGTGAAAGTACTGGTTGTGACCAATCGCACACAGCACACGCATGCACAGTCGAAGCATGGTAGAAATTACTCCAGAGACAAAGGAAAACCGGTATACCTACAAGGCCAACATCATTCATCTGCAAGACATCCGTTTTGAAGTGCAGGCGCTCGGTGATGTCTTCGAGATCCACGGCCGAATCCAGACTATTCCCCGTCTCAGACCCATACAGGATGAGAACTCTTCGCTTGTTGACTGCTTCAACATCACCCGCATTGTCAGGGGTTCCTTCTGCCATTTTGATGGCTATGGCGGCCTGAGTGGCACAGCAGTACGGCAGTAGACAGCTGGCTATCAAGGTCCCTGTTGCGTGCTGTTCTACTACTAATAGCCATCATGCAGATGGGGGACCCAGGTTTTGATAAATTCTAGTCATCGAATGCCACCCCCATTTTTTTTAAGAGCCGCAATCGCAGCCTCTAAGATCTGCCCGATGCCTCCGATGCGGGGGGCGGTTCCAGCTAGGAACCTTGGAGTTTTTGGGCTTAGGTGTGGGTGGGTTCCAGGCAAAGCCAGAGAGGTTCGGAACAGAGTTTTGAGGCTCTGTCTGCCATGTGTCAGGGGATGGCCCCCATCCTGTCGAGACTCAATTCCACTACCAGAGCATCCCATAGTTATGCCAGCGGCGCCCAAGCGCCCCATACTCGCAGTTACCGATGGTCAACCATGGATGGATGTGACTGAGAACCAGTTCGGCGCTACACAAGCAAATATTCGACATGCATTCATAACAAACAGTCCATCGAGGCCGTGACATTACCACAACAAAATGCGGCTGATTTTCAAAGGCCATGGTGCTGCAAAGCCAACTTCTACTATCATTCGTGTGGTATCGTGTCATAAGGCTGGATGGGGTTGGATCATCCATCCCACTTGCACCCGACGACCCTGATCCATCGATTTAACAACGGATGGCGCCGGCAGCGAAGTGGGCTGGTTAGCGACGTCAAGTCGTGGCCAGAAGAAACGATGACGGAACGCGACTGTGTCATGTCCAAGCTGGTTGCTTCTCTGCCCTCGTTGGATCATTGGCCTCTGGTTTCTGCGGCTGCTTCAGCTCTTGTGAGGCGAAACCCGTTTGCTTGGGTCAGAAGTATCCTCGAAGTTTGCGACTTTGCCTCCTGTTGACAGGTTTTTCTAGGCAGGCAAGGATGGAGAAATAGGGGGGCCTCGCCTTGCGTGCACAAATCAGCTAGCAGGGGGAGCAAGATGCCTTGCAGGGTCCCATCAAGAAAGGACGTAGGGTGGTTTTAGGGCCACCCCCGTGCTCTCTAGTGCTTCTCTCGACCTTCCAGAACGTTTGCAAGCGACGTCAACGCTGGACACGGCACATCTAACGTGACAAGATGCAATGGCATCAACTGCATAATGCTTTCGTGGATTATCCCCATGAAGACTATGAGGGAGAGAAATTTCTACTGCCTGCTCGGGCGGTCGTGGTCTCACCGACTGGTCACCTGGAAATAAAGCAATTTAATGGGTTCATGCAGACGAGCTCAGAGTCGTCGCATTTACACAACCTGCCGATACCCTCCTACAAACGTGTTGGCCCTGGCCCAGCTAGCCTCACCGAATGCGTTGAGTCATCATTGGGTGTTCTGCCGCATACAACCACGCCTCAGTGTGACATGTTGATGCTTATTATTTAAGGCTGGGTAGGAGACAACACCGTTTGTGTCATCCGGCGTGGTTGCGCTCCAGTCTCCGCCCCCCGGCCCGGGAGGACCAGTCCACCACTCACGGAAGTGTTTCCAGCCAGTCTAGCCTCGAAAGTGGACTGTTTTGCCTTGGAGCTGTGACGCTTAGTTGAAAAGCACCTGTTATTTACGCCATGTATCGCATACGCCAGACACCTATCCATTAGAGACATCCAGCCATGTCTAATTGTTAGCTGCGGGCTATAGGAGAACCTCGATGATCGCCACCCGTTCCTGTGACCCCACCAACTAAGCTGGTCACCTCGGCGCACAGCTTGGACATTGACGCAGTCTTGAAAGAGCGAGCCAGAAGCGAGCGCTGGGTGCTATTATAGTCTACCTGCAGGGTTTACAAGGGAAAGCGAAGCATCGGCCGGCCTCTTGCATGGATTGTGTTCGTACGCAATACAAGCCTTCAAGCATGTGCCCGGCAACACATGGACTCTTCTCATACAGAAGGCTCTGCTTGATACGAAATATCGCATTGTTCAGGCATCATGGATGTCTCATGATCTCCCGCCGGCCGTAACTCCATGTCTGCTCACAGGCAAGTCGCCGGTTGCCGTTCAGCCCTGAGAGGGGTGGGAACGTTTTCTTGGACGGAAGCGGCGAGGAATCGATGTGCAGGCATGTTTCGCGACCTTAAAGAGTTGGCGACAAAGGACAGCCCTTTCCTAGAGACCAATAGACAGAGGGGGTGGGGTGTGAGACAGAATGGGGGGAGACGTGAGCACCTGCTGTTTCCCCTTAGTTCCTGCCCGACTAGTTAGTATAGCGACCGAGGGAGGACATTCAACGTCGAGCGTAGTGAACCCAAAAAAACAAACCGGTTGCTTGCGATTTCATTGGATGTCTAATGATTCTATTGCACCTTTCCGTCTTGAGACGGACACTGGTGTTGTTCATCCACGTCGTAGGGTGCTACATACGTACCGACAGCGGATTTCACATAAAAAGGGGTGGTACATCTACTGCTGCTGCTGCTGCTACCGCTACTGGTAAACGTACGGTTCGCCCTTGCCACCGCCCACCCCCACCGTTTTCGTAACAATCCGCACTAGCACCTTCTCGGAAAATAATTATTTTTCGTGGCATCTCCATCCTGACGGCCGACACCGACCTCTCTCCCTCCTCCCCTTCTTCTCTTCACACCTCTCAATCACAACACATCTCAAGCATCTTGTGTCCGCAAGACCACCCCTTCTCAAGCTTCTCTCTACGAATCTAGGGCACGTAGCCACCCTTCTCACTCCCCCATTGATCAGAGTTCAATCCTGAACCCGTGACCGCACCTTCTAACGTCCAGATCCACACCCATCAACCTCACCACATCCATCCATCCAGACAACAGACACAATGGCCAGCACCGTGGAGAAAGTTGCTGACGCTGCTTCCAATGCCGTCAACGACGTTACCAACGCTCTGAGCAATACCTCTATCACCGGCAAGGACGAGAACAAGGACGCCGTCCACGCCAGTGCCGCCGAGGGCCGCCGCCTGTACATCGGCAACCTCGCCTATGCGACAACTGAGGGGGAGTTGAAAGAATTCTTCAACGGCTACCTTGTGTAGGTTTCTCCCATCCCCTCTGCCCATGGTACACTTGCCGGCCGCCCCCGCGATCGCTCGCAGCACGGTATCATCATCAAAACACAACAGTGTCACCTTCGTTCCCGAACCGGTATACTGACTGTGCGCGCTTCTCCAGCGAGTCCGTCTCCATTCCCAAGAACCCGCGAACTGACCGCCCCGTCGGCTACGCCTTCGTCGACCTCTCTACACCCACTGAGGCTGAGCGCGCCATTGCTGAGCTCTCTGGCAAGGAGATTCTCGAGCGTAAGGTCTCGGTTCAGCTTGCCCGAACTCCCACCGCCACCGGTGAGAAGGTCGAGGGAGCTGCCAACGGCGAGGGTGCCGAGGGCACGCGCCGCAAGGCCTCTGGCCGTGGTCGTGGCCGCGGTCGTGGCCGAGGCGGTCGCGCCGGCCGCGGTGGCCGATCTGTACGTTGATGTCCCCTCCCTGTTACAACACGTTGCCGACCATGGTGCTGACCGTCTGATAGGATGGAGGAAGTGAAGACGCCCCTGCTCCGGAGGAGGCTGATGCCGCTGTTGCCCCCGAGGCCGCGGCTACTGAAGAGGTTCAACCACTGAGCGACATCACCAACAAGATCAATACTGACAACTCCAAGACTGCCGACAAGAGCAAGGCCCGCCCTGCCCAGAAGCGTGAGCGCGGACCGCCTGCTGATGGCATCCCCTCCAAGAACAAGGTCATGGTTGCCAACCTGCCTTACGACCTGACCGAGGAGAAGGTACGTTGAGATGCTGTGAATCAGGGGACGGCAGGTAGCATAAACACCAGGCACCATACTAACCTCTAACCACAGCTCAAGGAGCTCTTCGCCGCTTACGAGCCTTCTTCGGCCAAGATCGCCCTTCGACCCATCCCTCGATTCATGATCAAGAAGCTCCAGGCTCGTGGCGAGCCCCGCAAAGGACGCGGTTTCGGTTTCGTTACCCTGGCCTCGGAGGAGCTGCAGCAGAAGGCCGTTGATGAGATGAACGGCAAGGAGATTGAGGGTCGTGAGATCGCTGTCAAGGTCGCCATTGACAGCCCCGACAAGACGGACGAGGAGGCCAACATCCCCGCCGAGTCCGAGACCAAGGAGGAGGAGGCCGCCGCCCCGGCTGCCGCCACCGCCTAAATCGACCCAACCCGATAAACCAAGACTTTTCCCAGCAGGACGAGAGAGCCGCCAGCCTGACAACTATCGTAACTAACACCAGGGCCCATTATCAAAGACTTATCGAAATGCCGTTCGTGGGGAACAGTCGACCGGGGGATGGGAGATGGTGAGAACAGGTGCGGCTAGGGGATTTCGCAAGCAGATTCACAAAATGGAGAGCAGCAGACATATGGCTTCGGATGTTATCGATGGAGAGCATACATGCCACTCCATAGATCGATATTCGCCATTGTTGCTGCAAGTTTTGGCAGACATCTTAATTTGGACCGACCTTTCTCATACACTTGTGTTACTATTCTCCCCGTCTCTCGCGTTTTCTTCCGTATGTACACTACATGGACACGGCAGGGGAGTTCGAGAGGACAGGAAAAGTTCATGAGTGGCATTATTAATGAATTATAATGACCGTACCACACTGATTTATTCGCCCCGCGGAATGTGATGAGCAAAGCAACATGTGCCGTCTGCACACTGATATCAGCATCTGACGATGCACGTGTGTTACAACCGTACTTATATTGTGGTCCAGGACTCCCATTGTCAAGGACCAGACATGTTTTCTGGAATTGCACGGGAGATTCGTTGCGAGGGAAATGAGGAAGCAGGACTCTTTGTGCATTGGAAATTTGGAGACTTGGATGATGCCCGTCGTGGACGCAAGTATGTATCCAAGGGCGCCATTTTATTATTGGCTGGGTTGGCGAGTGAAACGTTGACCTGTGGCCCGCCCCTTGTCAGGACAGGTGGACGCCGGACGGGCACCAGACCCAAGTTGCCAAGGGCCCAGGGGGCCGTCGCGACTACAGGGAGCCAGAGCCTCCAAAGCCCCTAAAAGTGCGCGGGCCAAGAAAACCCCCCCATATGGTCAATAGCGGTCCAGACGTGTGGAGTTATGTCTAGTATTGACATGTCTGGTTGGTGAAAGCGATAGATGCATATTTGAGACCAGCCCAGACTGATACCGTACTCCTCTCCGTTGGTTCCGCCTGCTGGACGACTGTTCACACAAAGAACACACACACACACACGCACACACAGAGCCTGTGGCTTTGGCACAAAGCCCAGCTGCCCCTCCACTCGACTCGTGGCCAGTGGCTATCTCACGACACACACTACGGGGCCACGACGACTCTCGTGTCGCATCGACAGGACACCAGGCAAGATGGCTTCCAAAGCCATGTGGGAGGTCGACCCCGAGACGAAATCCAAGGTGCGTGTGCTATATTCCCAGCATTAGAGCATTGTCTATGGCCTGCCCAGGAGAACATGAATTCAGTCCATGCTAATCATCTGCCTCCTCCTCCTCCAGCTCCTTGCAATCCAGAAAACGAACAACAATAACAACTGCTGCGACTGCAATGCCCCCAACCCGCAATGGGCGTCGCCCAAATTTGGCGTCTTCATCTGCCTCTCCTGCGCCGGCGTGCACCGCGGCCTCGGCGTCCACATCTCCTTCGTACGTTCCGTCACCATGGACGCCTTCAAGCAGGCCGAGATCGAGCGCATGCGCCTCGGCGGCAACGACGGCTGGCGCTCCTTCTTCGAGAACCACGACGACACCAAGATGATGGGGCTCTCCTGGGACGACGCCACCATTGCCGAACGGTACAGCGGTCAGGTTGGCGAAGAGTGGAAGGAGAGGCTTAGTGCCAAGGTTGAGGGCCGCGAGTACGTCCCCGGCGAGAGAAAGAGCACACCCCAGCCCGCTGCTGCGAGCAAGCCGCCGCCCAAGCAGATCAGCAGGACCGGCACGCCAATGCAGGGCGTTGCGACGAGTGGGAGCCGCACCGCGAGCCCGAACCCACCTGGCGCCGCCGGTAAGGTCAAGGTCGATGACAAGTATTTTGCAAAGTTGGGCGCCGACAACGCCTCACGACCGGACGGCCTGCCACCAAGCCAGGGTGGCAAATACGGTGGCTTTGGTAACACTCCTGCGCCTACGGGCAACGAGGGACAGGCTGCCGTCCCGAACTGGGACGAGGTGCAGAAGGACCCCATGGCTGCGCTGACCAAGGGCTTCGGGTGGTTTGCCAGCACGGTTAGCAAGACAGCGAAGACGGTCAACAGTGATTTCATACAACCAACGGCTAAGCAGGTGAGTTTGTATTTTTCTTTCTTTCTTACGTTGCTCACTCTTGAGGCATGCTTTTTGGCCACTGAGCGGTGACTAATCTTCATACTTCACCTGCAGATCTCGGAATCCGACTTCGCTGCCCAAGCCAAAATCGCTGCAGGAAACGTTGGGCGGGTGGCCCAGTCAGGGGCCAAGAACGCCCAGGAGGGCTTCAACCGCTTTGTGGAGGGCCCAGATGGACAGAGACAACGCTCTGGCAACATTGACGAGAGCAAGAAAGCCTTCTGGGATGACTTCTCCAGCGTGGCGGACCAGAGACACGGGTCAGGCCCCAAGTACAGCTCAATCGGCACGTCTGCTATGGGCGCCAACAAAGGGCCTGGTGGTGGAGCGGCAGGAAAGAAGGACGACGAGTGGGACGACTGGTAAGGACTTCTCCAAGGGTCTTGGTGTACAGGTGCATGGAGCAGAGCGGGCGGGCAGTCAGGCAAGTGGGAACGGCCAAAGACATTGCTAGACGGAGTCTTGGGTAGCGTATATATTGAGTATCACAGAGCTGGCACAGATCACATCTTGCGTCGTTGCGGTTGGCGTGTTACAGGGGTTTAAAGAATTGGTGTTGCGCCAGGCGTACGTTTGGGTTGGGAGCAGTTAGTAAATGAAGACTATGCAATATACCTAGCTGGGCTGGCTTTGCGAAATCAACTTGCAAGTCTATCACAACGACCACGGCCGGAGTACGTCTGGAGTATACCTCGGGCTGGCTGGGGTTTCGGCGCGGGGCGTCACGTGCAGGCTGGACCCGAGGTTGGGAAGCCGGCACTAGCCGGTATCGCTGAGCTGCCCGTCGGCCGGCCGGGGGAGCTTTTCCCTGCGTCATTGAGATCCGGACTCGAGCCCGTGAGATCTCACCTCCGTCCCATCTCGACACCCGATACCAGCAACTCTTCACCATGTCAGCTTTACGGATTCTCGTCCCCGTCAAGCGGGTCATTGACTACGCGGTAAGGCCCAATCGAGCCCGCCCGTCCATCTGTTGCACCTGGGCCTGGGACGGTGACCCCCAGACCACCGCCGCTCTTTGAGGACATGGGCGAGCAGCCCCATCAGACGTTGATCCGACCGGCTAACTTCTGGTGCGCATGCAGGTCAAGCCGCGCGTCAACAAGGCGCAGACGGGTGTCGAGACGGCCGGCGTCAAGCACAGCATGAACCCGTTCGACGAGCTCTCGGTCGAGGAGTCGGTGCGGATCCGCGAGAAGAAGTCGGCCCCCGTCGAGGACATCTGCGTCATCAGCGCCGGCCCGCCCAAGGCGCAGGACGTCCTGCGCACGGCCATGGCCATGGGCGCGGACCGCGGCGTGCACGTCGAGGTCAAGGACGGCGAGGAGCTGGAGCCGCTGGCCGTGGCCAAGATGCTGCGCGCCGCCGTCGACAAGGAGAAGAGCAACCTGGTCATCCTCGGCAAGCAGAGCATCGACGACGACGCCGCCCAGACCGGCCAGACGCTCGCCGGCCTGCTGGGCTGGGCCCAGGCCACCCAGGCCAGCGCCGTCAAGTTCGAGGGCGACACCGTGCTGGTCACCAAGGAGGTCGACGGCGGCGCCGAGACGGTCAAGGCCAAGCTGCCCATGGTCATCACGACGGACCTGCGCCTCAACGAGCCCCGCTACGCCAGCCTGCCCAACATCATGAAGGCCAAGAAGAAGCCCCTGGTCAAGATGAGCCTCAGCGACCTGGGCGTGGCCAACGAGAGGAGGTTGAAGGTGGTCAAGGTCACAGGTACGTCCTTTCAGGCGGGAACTGAGACATGTTCTTACTTCCCCTCCCGACTTCCTCGATCACCACGAGTTCGCTAACATCATTATCCTCAATCCAGAGCCTGCGCCAAGACAAGGAGGTGGCAAGGTCGAGGACGTCGATGGGCTAATTTCCAAGCTGAAGGAGCTTGGTGCTATATGAGTGTGCGGCTGATGTAGGGGGCATCAATTGTATATAAGTCTTGTACGCGCTAGAGTACTAGAAGAAGAAATGCCCTCGTCGGGTATTCTTGTCTCAACAAGTCTGAGACGGACGTGCATCCATGACACCTGTGCCCCATCCTGAATCCTGGAGTGTGGCTGCAGGACGTGGCTGGCTCGTGGGCGACGACATCCTGATCACGGCTGGACGATGGTGTATCTGCAGAGATTAAAGCGGTACAACTAGTCTATAGTACGAGAGCCTTGTGTGTGTGCGGCTGTCAAGCTCTGGGTACGTGCAACGAGGGTTGATTTCGCGGGGGAAGTCTCGAGCCCCGTGTAAGCTATTACGTAGCTCCAGTTCCCCCAGTCTGGGTTTTGTCAAGCTCGGCATCGTACTGTCACAAATGCTTTCGGGGCTCGGGTGGCCGCCTGGGTGCGCGCCCGTCATGTAATGCCATTACGACTATAATTCATATCGGGAGTGCAGAGACGTGCACGAAATTGGAAAACCCCGCGGCTATCCTCCGCTGTACACGGCCGGCGGTTCGCTAGTAGCTTCGAATGATAGTCATGGGGGTTATGTAAAGCTGCCATGTCAAGCGAAGAAAAACGGGTTCCTGAGACGGAGAGACAGGCCTAAACCAAGGGCGGAATCAGGGTTCATTCCGCCGTCCGGGTTCGGCGGCTGGGCGAGGGGCAGAGGGCCAGAGGCAGCGTGGCCCCCAGCTTTTGCCAGCCTGCCAGGCCTGCTGCGGCCAAAGATTATGACAGCGGTCCAGTGGGCAGGCGGTGGGGCCCAGCCCAGGTCAGGCTCTGGTTGGGCAGACCAGTCAGATAGCTCCCAATTGCTGCACACAAATTTTCTCCTAGCCTATCTCTGTTCCGTCAGCTAGGATCCGACTCTATCTTTAAACTAGCCTGCATCCGACCGCTCTGCCCTTGACTCTCTCTCCCTCTCCCACTCCCATCTTCACACCGATTCTTGACGACTCTGCTCGGAACGTTGCCCTTATGACCGGGCGTCCATCAGTCTTCACTTCGCAGGTACGTTGCCAATTGATGTTGGATTCGCCGTTTCGTGTTGCCCCTGTCGCGTTCCTCTTCTGGGAACCGGACTCGGACCCTGACCCTGATGACGCTGCTTTTTTTTTGACTGCCCGGGAGCTCAGCGCTCTCGGGGAACGGGAATTCCACGTCACGCCCCACCATGAGATATGGCATCTCCCTTCCACAAGAACATGTCTCTTGGGGGGCAGGCTAGTGCCGTGTTTGTTTTGGTTGAATCCTCTGTCTTCGCGACCCTCGACTTACTCGCGACCGTCGCTAACGGGCTTATCTCACAGGATTATATCTCAGGTCCGCCATTTTGCTCCATATCCCTGACTCACCGCCTTGAGACTAACATGGCTATCCAGACCACTTGTGGCGGTCTCTGTCCGCTTAAGGAGAGGTCAATTGAATAATCCCAAAGCTTTTACTTTACCTCCCGAACTTAGAACAAACATGTTCGCCCGAATTGCCCCCCGGGCTATGAAGCCTGCTGGCTTCACCCGATACATCTCGACCACCGCCTCGCTGGCCCAGAAGGCCAACCAGGGAAGCAAGGGCAGAGTGATGCCCACTGGCTTCAATCCCCGTGCCACTGCTCCCGTGTCTGGCACCGAGGCCACCTTCACCATCCGAGTGAGTCGAGACATCTCGTCGCCCTCGAATCCGCTCAGCTTGCTAACCCTACTCCCTCCGCCCAGGATGGCCCCATCTTCCGAGGAACTGCTTTTGGAGCCAACTCCAACATCTCGGGTGAAGCCGTCTTCACCACTTCCCTTGTGGGATACCCCGAATCTATGACCGACCCCTCGTACCGTGGCCAGATTCTCGTCTTCACCCAGCCGCTGATTGGCAACTACGGTGTCCCCTCGAACCAGCGCGACCAGTGGAACCTGCTGAAGTACTTCGAGTCTCCCCACATCCAGTGTGCCGGTGTCGTCGTCACGGACGTAGCCAAGCAGTACAGCCACTGGACTGCCGTTGAGAGCTTGGGCGAGTGGTGTGCCCGAGAGGGTATTCCCGCCATCTCCGGCGTGGACACCCGAGCTATCGTCACCCACCTCCGAGAGCAAGGTTCTTCCTTGGCTAGGATCTCCATTGGTGACGAGTACGACGCCGATGAGGATGAGAGCTTTATCGACCCCGGCCAGATCAACCTCGTGAAGAGGGTTAGTACCAAGGCCCCCTTTGTGGTCGAGGCCCACAACCCCAAATTCCACGTTGCCCTCATCGACTGCGGTGTCAAGGAGAACATCCTGCGAAGCTTGGTCAGCCGTGGCGCCAGCGTCACCGTCTTCCCTTACAACTTCAAGATCCAGAAGGTCGCCGACAACTATGATGGCATCTTCATCTCCAACGGACCTGGTGACCCCACTCACTGTCAGGAGACCGTCTACAACCTCCGAACCCTCATGGAGACCTCCCAGGTTCCAGTCATGGGAATTTGCTTGGGCCACCAGCTGCTCGCCCTTGCCATCGGTGCCCGCACTGTCAAGATGAAGTACGGAAACCGAGCCCACAACATCCCGGCTCTGGACTTGACTACCGGCCAATGCCACATCACCAGTCAGAACCACGGTTACGCCGTGGATGCTGCCTCCCTCCCCAAGGACTGGAAGGAGTACTTTGTCAACCTGAACGATGGCAGCAACGAGGGTATGCGCCACACCACCAGGCCCATCTTCTCGACGCAGTTCCACCCTGAGGCCAAGGGTGGCCCCATGGACAGCTCGTACCTGTTTGACAAGTACATCGAGGACGTCATGGCCTTCAAGGCCACCCAGAAGGTCTACAAGGACAACAGACCGACTCAGTTCATGCTTGACATCCTGAGCAAGGAGCGTGTTGGCGTCCAGCCCGAGCCTCTTGCTTCGGCTGCTTAAGCCGAGCCTGGTTCTTTGCTTTGATGGATGGTGTTATAGGTGGGAATCTGGAGTCTTATGTACATACTATGGTAGCCGCGGATAGGCAAAACAGCAAGTTCAAAATATGGACCCATTCAGTCTTGTTTTCTCAATACACGCAAATTCCTTTGTACATTGTGATCTCTATGTGATCTCTATCTCATGACGAGTTTCACTGAAGTGGAGTAGTTTCCATCGGTGATGGACTGATAGATTGGCTTGAGTACCGAGTTGCCTACCATGGTCACATCACTTGGCTTATTGTTACAGTTGCTTTTCAGGCGTCTACTCGGGCGTTGATCACGTCTCACACTAGGAAGCCATGGACACAGGGGCTCTCCACTTGCTTCGAATCTCCCAAGCCATAACGTACGTCCGCTGGCGTCTTTCTGTATTCCGTGAGTTGCCATTACCCTGGCACCTCTTGTATTGGTATATGTACTAGAAGTGAGACTCACTCCATCGGTCTACGCATCAAGATATTCACTGCGCAGAGCAGGAGCTTCACTGGCCAGTGTCCTGTCCCATTGGTCGATGCCGAAAGAACTGAATAGCTACGGGCCGCTCGGGCGCTACTGCGCCTCGGGCTGCTCCAAAAATACGTATTGTGTCTGTTGGAACATGGAGCGGGAGACTCACCTGGGTGCCGTCTACCAATCACACAATCTCACATTCGCTGTGGATACCTCGAGAACAATCAATGAGCTTGGAGGTTTCCAACTCTCATTCACCCTTGATAATTCACACGATTTTATAGTAGTGATTGTGAATATTCTATGGAACAATCCAGATAGCATAAATCAGAATAATATAAGTCATGTATTCACGATCGTCAAACTTGCGGCTTTGCCAATTTTCACTTGCCAACGGCGGTTCAATATTCACCGGAGTGGTGATTTAACTTGGAAGCAATACTACAAATATCGCTTTTACAAAGCTGATATAAAGTTGATCTTAAGTCAAAATTTCTCACCATTGTATTGCTATCCCAGTCTCAATATACGTTCTTATACCCATGAAGCATACTGTAGAACAGGATGGCGACTGCATCAGAGAATGAGGTTCCCTTGCGTACCTTCAAGATTGGCATAGGAGGGCCATCATCGAGTGGGAAGTCAACCCTCTCCTGCCTACTACGTGTGGCGTTGCATAACGCCATATCCGTCGCTTCCAAGGAGGTAAACAACAGCAAGTTCCTGGACAAATCGACCACTGGCCCGAGGGTTGTAAACCAGGATTTTCACTTCATTAAATCATCTGAGCAGAAGTGGCCTTTGGTCTTGATACCCGCTATCCATTACCCAACCAGAGCGACCACCGCGCAGTCCAAGGATGGCGTCGATAGAGACTGTATAGAGGCAGTCGACTTCACCGGACTCCTTCACGATGTCAACAATCCTCGAGCTGGAGGTGGAGACGCCTCGATCATCATCCGTCTCCCCAACAGCCCTGTTCAACAGGCCGTTGACGTGGCAACGACCATGATCAAGGCCGCCTTGGTCCGGGCATACAACTACCGCAAGGCCCACAACACCAACGACGGGCAGTTACTCAGACTCAGTTCCGCGACCGGCCTCCCAACCCTGTGCTCCTGCCTCACCATTGTCGAGGGCAGTGTGATTCTGGCGCAACCGTCCCAGGAGGACCTGCTCAAGCTCCCGTCGGGCGACGAGGAGGCCATCATGGACTTTGTCTCCCAGCAGCGTCTGGCACAACACGCGCTCAGAGAGTCCCTGGACCTGGCATTATTCCTCCCTGTACCCCGAGATACAGCGTACCAGCGTCGCTTTGCCAGGGCCGAGTACAGGGAACGCTCAGCAGCAAATCCCCACGGACGGCTCCCCAAGCACCACTGGCGGTATGAGTGGTACTTTGAGCACGCTTGGTAGGTTTGATCGTTTGATCCCTTGGTGCTTTGCCTGTAGTGTAGTCACGGAACTGTTGCTCGTACCCCTTCTCATCTTGAAGTCTAGCATCTCGGTATACTAACTTCACTTCAAATCCCTTTCCTGGGGTTCCTATCGGGAACTACCACCTCTCAAACCTGGGAATACTAGTATGGCTGACCCTGATGATCATATAGGGACCGATACACACGCTACCATGCTTACCTGCTAAGTCCCCAAGATGACTGCCATCGCGTGGCTAATCCAAGTCACGGCGTCCATATCCGTCCGGCTCGCTTGTCCTCGGTTGAAGAGAGTGTTGTGTGGGCGGCTGAAATCATCGCACAGGAGATTGTGAGCAAGGAGTGTACGGCTTGAGTTCACTTGCATGGGAGCGGAGCGAGTCGTGAACAAGCATGTCCATGGGTCGAGAAGATAGGCCGCATTATCTCGACTTGACGGAAAGCATTCTCCCAGAATAGAACTCATATCGCAACAGGTTTCTGACTCGAATCTGCGATACCGCTGCGTGCATATGAACCCCCAGATTTGAAGGAACTAAACCAATAGTAACTATCTGGGATTCCTTAGAAGGTCTCATATGGATGAGAGCCGACGGGCGGTGGAACAGCAAGACTTGCGCTGTGGCGGGATATTCCCCGTTTCAGCCAGACCTGCTCGTGACAGCGACACCAGCCGGAGACTCGGCTACGATGAGTGATATGCATCAGCATATGATTGGGGCGTTTCAGTGACTGAATAATTTTCCACATGTATCAGGTCACCTGGGCCCTTGCTTATTCTTCTACCTCGTTGCAGCAGATCCGCTGATCGTGAGAAGTAGATCATGGGCAAGGGAGCTTGTGCTGCTGGCGTATAAGACGGGCGGTCCACTTATGTAAGCGGGTGGATTCGGGCGGCATTTTCGCACGGGCCGCAATCGCAATCTTTCCCCCATGTCCCATCGAACCGTGACGTGGGCAGGAAACGTCGTTCAACCTTTTTCCCCTTATGATTCACATCGCAACCGACCCAGGAAGCTCAGCAACACCGCACCACAATCCCGACCGCGCCCGAATTCTTGCAACCCTGATTCACTCACCGACTCTCCGACTGTGCCGTTAGATATTGCACAGTCGAATCAAACTTCCCCTACGCTTCCGCCACCGTACTTTATGCAACTAGAGTTTCCTGAGTCTTCCAAACGCGCTCAAGAAACAAGCAGCCCAGTCTCCCCGAAAACGTCCCACCAAGATGGCTTTCACGAGCTCCAACACGATGGCACCAACCCCGGCCAGCTGCAGCAACGCTCTCGGAGCACGTCGCCACAGCCTGCCTCGCTCCTCGCTGCTGGGTGCGACGGGGCAAGCGCGTCTGCCGACGGTGTCAACGCTGGCCAGCTCGAGAAGAGGTTGCGCAGACTGAGCCTTGAGGACACCCTTCAAGCTCCGGGCCACCGAATATCTGAGTACGAAAATGCCTTAACCCCATCGACGCCCCGACAGGCTCTAGGCTTCAAGGTCATCAGGCGCGCCAACCCTCAGCATGATGGCCCGCAGCTTGCCGATTTCCCCAATGGTATGTGGAGTTGCTTCCCGTTTCGAAGCGCAACCGAGCTGACTGACCTCCTGCAGAGATCTTGACGCATATCCTATCTCACCTGCATCCCGATTCGCACTCTGCCGTCGCTCTGGTCTCGCGGAGATTCTATACGCTCGTGACAACTCCACATGCGTGGCGCATGGCGTTCCAGCGTTTCTTCCCGGGCCAAGATGCGCTGCTGCTGGCTGGCAAGCCAAAGCCTCTCTTGGACCAGGACGATTCTGAGTTCATACGATCAGAGGTGCGCCACTTTACACGTCTCACGGTTCATGCCTCTTGGCGAAGCGAGTATCTACTACGCACCAAGCTCTTGAGGAGTCTTGCAAGAGGCAAGCCTGGCTCAACGTCTGGCGGCATTGGATCTTCTGCTCGGAGCAGCCAATCTGGCAAGAAGTTAAGTGCGGTCTTGACCTACAACTCGAAGTTGCCCTCGATGGTCACCAATGCCCATGCCACCTTCGCCTCCAGTTCCAAGAAGCCACCTCGAGTAGTGCATGGCGCAGCAGACTTGAATGTATGCAGCGCTAGCGATCCCACAAGCGGGAAAGTGGAGAAATGGGGACTCGACGATCCGTTTGCATTCGCTCAGCTTGATGAGGTCGTTCCTCAGCTCTTGCCATACGGCGTTGGAGAAGGTCCCGCTGCCGTGCCAAATGTTATGGATGTTAGCCAGCCTTTCGGAGTTGTCGGCGGTGAAGGTTTCCCGGGAGGCAGGGTGTTCTTCCGTCCGACTGGTGTCTTCCGAGGCAAGTATCTGGGCCAAGAGCCGAGCATTGTAGACGCTCATCCAGATATCCCCAAGATCCCAGAGCTTTCTGAAGCCATCTCTTCTGTCTGGATTGCCAAGTCAAATGCTGTCCCGTCAGTCACGCAATCGATGGTAGGCATCTTGACTGGTTCTACGCTTGGCATTGTCACTGCCTTTTCACTCGGGACCGAATCCTCTGCATCACATTACGCCAACGGGGCAATCACGGCACGTTGGGTGCTGAGTCCCGGCGTGCCCATCATCTCAATTGTGGTTGATGATGGCTATAGCCAGAAGCGAAAAGTAGCTGGCCGTGTGTGGGCAGTTGCTCTGAACGCATTGGGTGAAGTGTACTACTTGACACAACCGCCAACACCGCTCGCGTCCAAGTCCAAAGCCGAAGACGCCACCAAGTGTGCCTGGCACGCCGGACGCTCTACTTATTGGCAGTTGGTCGATGCCACTCGCCGCCAAGCGCGTCCCGACGAATCTGGGCGGAATGCTCTTCGGGGTGCTTACTCCCCACGGTCTCCTTCTAATGGAATGAACTTGAAGAAGGACCAGATGGTCGCCGAAGCTCGGGAAATCGAGAAGTTCCTGCGTTATAAGCCTAATCACTTCCGCAAAGTGTGTAATGGTTGGGATATGCGCCGGAGACTTGAGGTGGACTTCGCCGCTGACGACGGTCACGGCTTCGGGGAAGGCATCTTCGTTATTGAATGCGGACTTGAGGAGGACCACAGATCGGCTGTTACCCGCTTTACTCGAGTTGTTCCCGATCGTGCCGACCAGGAGGGCTGTCCCACAGAAGGCGCTGAGACCCCTGTCGAACCTCACCCTACACCATCCTTGTTTGGTGGTGGCCCAGTCAGAACGGCATCCCCAACTACATCTGGATCGCCACTTCTGAAGCAAGTGTTGACATCTTCTGGTACTCAATCTCCTGTGCTACCCGTTACACATGGCCTTGATGATTGGCGTGAAACCAAGCTCTTGTTGCCAAACAAGAATGCCAAGATTACCGCCACGAGCATCGACATGTCCCTGTACGGCCTAATGATCACTTCTGAAGACCCCTTGGCATCTGCTGCTAGCATATCGGATATACCAGCGACGCCGACTGCACAGGCTCCTTCGGATATCCCTGGCCGTCGTGCGAGGTTCTTTGGTGTTGGGACTAGCCTTGGGTCTGTGCTTCTGTGGAATATGAGGGAAGGACATCTGACCGATGGCCTACAACCTGTCCGTATCATCCAGACAGAATCGCCTGAGATATCCTCCTTGGCTATCTCTGCCCTGTATCTGGTGCACGGTGGGAGCGACGGACTTGTGCAAGCCTGGGATCCTTTGGCATCTGTCTCCGACCCGATCCGCACCCTCAACGCACGTTCTACTGGGCGTGTTCCTCGGCATATGCTCAATGTAAATCCCGCCTTGCAAAGCAGCAATTTTGCTGCCGCCGGAGCCCTATACTTGGACCCTGATCCCACCGTCCTGAGAGGGATAGTGTGCTTTGGCGCTTTTGTGCGGTACTGGGCCTATAGTTCTACAGGGCAACCGGCAGGCAGGAAGCGCCGTCTTAGACACTCTGATGTACACAACCGCTCTGAGGGACGGCGGTTTGGGGGCGGTGTCAAAGGATACATTGCCGCAGAAACGGAGGAGCTGCGCTTAGAGCAGGAACATAAAGCACGAGAGCAGACACGGCTTCGTGCCCGCTTCGGTGTTGGTCTCGCTGACCTCACCGAAGAGGAGGCTCTCCGTTACGCAGAGATGGTCTCTCAAGAGTCCTTCTTGCTGGATGAGCAGCGCCGGACTAGCGCGAGCGATACAGGCTCGGCCTTCGACACCACATCGACAAGTGGCAGGAGCTTAGATACTGTCACTCCTGACCCCAGCGTAAGTGGCGTAACTCCGCCCGCGGCAAGTACTAGTGCCGCTGCCCACGCACCGGACGATGAGATCGACTACGAACTCCAAATCCAACAAGCTCTGCGGCTTTCTCTACTTGAAGGCGTCAACGATGCCGGCCAATCTCCCCGCGAACATAGCTCAGAGAGCTATGAGTTCCCAGTTATGTATAAGGAGAAGCGAGGGAAACGATCACCATCAACCCCGTCTTCAAGTCAAACGCCTGTAGTTCAGCGTGCTGGCTCGTCTGGCGCAGCTGCAGAGGGTCACGACATGGACGATGATCTACGGCTAGCACTGGAACTGAGTCTTGCTGAGGAAGAGAGTCGCAAACTGAGCCAGGCCAGCGCCAGTGTCGGTGGTAACGACTTCCCGGCACTGGCTCCGGTCGGAAAGGGGAAGGGCAAAGAGAGAGCGTTCTGAACATTGGTGCGGTCGCGTGGTGCTTGTTCATGGTTTCACTTCGAGATATCCTGTGTTGTTTGATTCTCTTCGTACCCTGTGTTCATTCAGCGCAGTGGTTCCTTTCTGCTCTCGGAACGCTTTAGACAAGTTTTTGACAGACCCTAGTTTTAATTATCGAGTTTGATTACGGTAGCGACTGGCATTTTGCATAACCTATGATCCTCGTCTGTTCTTGTCATTATAGACTGCACTGCGGATGTCTTACGTTACGTACGCGATGCACAGCCGCTCAGTATTGCACAACTCAAATGTCCGGCCTCGTTTCGGCCGAATGCCCAGATGCAACATCTCCTTCCGAGGTATAGGTGGCATCCTGCAAGCCACGCGGTCGTACCCTACTACCCATCCAATCGTGCAGGAATTCTGCAGCATCGAACTCGGTTCTTTTTTCCGATTTTGGCACAGGCTCGTATTGGTCACCTGCGAGCAGCGCCTGATCACCTACTCAGATACGGCAGTGACGGAAGCGGTCTGTTTGCCGGCGCTTGCTGTTCTTGGAAGCGGCTGATCTCGAGGAACTGGAGGGGGCGGGAACGGCCTTCTTACTTGGCAATGATTCTAAGTTCATACCACGCATACCAGGTTGCATAGAAAAATTGCTTGAGTCATGGCGATATTGAATATTGAGACGGGGACTCGCATCAAATATTCGTAGACTACCGACGTGCATCCCGAGCCGTTTAGTGGGATGCAGATGGACATGTGAAATCGCTTCCACGGCACCACTCCATTACCTACTACATGATCTGCCCAGTAAGAAGACGCTCTGAAGACACTAAACCATAGCGACCTTAAACGACGACGCCTTGTCCTACTGGCGTTTAACATACGTTTATGATCGCTTGGGCACGATCCTGTCACAGGGGGGTACAGGCATTTGTCTTCAATCTTTGTCTGGATTTCGCGCTGCGCTATATATGTTTTGCATGTTATATACAACTTATTCACTAGTTTGGCGAAGTATCTGCCCAACCCCATTGGGGAACACTACTGCTGATCAAGCTTGGAGACCAGAGGTCGGGTGCATGAAACCAGCCTTTATCTGCCTCGATGGTGAACTCCTTTTCCCAGAACACCTTTAGTATATGTGGTATAGCCCTAACCAAGATTATCCCATCAGTTCCGACTCGTGAGCGGGGAACTGGGCCGCGGTAGTATCATTTCCCTCATTTTCGCGATTACCCAAAAGAAAAGCCAGCCGTGAACTCCGTCGCTATTTAGACTGTATGCAGATTCAAATATATAAGAAAGAAAAGATGTGCGTCAAGCTTTGCAGACAGGGGGATCCGCCGATCTGCTTGTAAATAGAGGTTGTCCGTTGTCGCGGACTCACTGCTCCCAACTATACCGCTTCTCTGCTGGCTGCGGCACATGGACCAAGTCGAAACCATTGAGGCGCTGAGCGGCAGAGCTGGAGACCACAGTAGGATCTACCGGTGTCGGCACGTGGACAAGATCGACTCTTGTCTCTAGTCGTCCCGTGTTCGGTGTTGCAGTAATCGGAGTCGTCGGCTGCGGTATATGCACCAGATCGGTCCCGTCGAGTGTGCCGAATGAACGGGCAGAGTGGAGTTCTGGTTCCTCCTCCGCCACTGGCTCTCCAAAAGTCCCATTTCGCTCAATCTCATCTCGAATATGAGCTTCCTCGTCTACCGTGAAGTTGCTCCCGAGCGTGTCGGCTGTCGACTCCCGCCGCGACTCCGCCGCTGAAGGAATCGTCGGGAGAGTGAAGGCGTGGCCAGCCGGGTTCAATAGGCGTGGCATCGATGTCGGATGCGGCGGGCGAATGTTGTTAGGCAAGGGACCTAGGCACACCACCTTGGAGGGGTCAATTGGTGCCCGTTGAAATGTGGGCACCGGTGGCATGAGTGAGGCGTTGGTAGAGGGAGGTGATCCGCTTGAGGATGCAGACCGGCTCAGGGGCCGATGATCGAGTGTGCCCGGGGACGGCGGGCTATACGTTGAGCCTGAATGGGAGAGCGACCGAGAGAATGAACTCGGCGGATTGAAAGCGGGTGATGGAAAGTCCGGCATCCGACTTGTAGGCCACTCCCCATAAGGTGTCATTGGAGAGGGTATTGAGTACGAGTAATTGTCGTGTGTAGGAGTAGATGCTGGGGATAGACTTGTGCTGTCCGAACGGAGCGAACGATTCGAGGGTCGATAGTGCGGCACACGACTGATGTCCTGAAAGCTCTTTTCTGCTCCCTCAATCGGCGATTCTAGCGGGGATGGACCGGGGGTGTACTCCGGCACTGGTCCCTGTAGCTGCCGTTCCATTTTCCGGCGTGCCAGTTCATAGGAACTAATTTCATGCGTCTCCTCTGTCCCCAGTTCCGTGGTGCCGTTGATCGAATGAGCATCAGTCGCATCCAACTCCACCGGCTCCAGTGGGACCGCCAGCTCATACCGTTCGGCCCCTCCCACTTCGACCGGTTGAGTGTTATCTCCAGACATCTCGTGCGCAACACCTCTCCGGCTCCTTCTTCCCGGTAGCCTCCTTGTAATCCGCGAGAACATCCGGGCGACCGGCGTCCGTGGTGTTTCGGGCTCGACCGATGAGTCTGTGTCCTTGATATCCACCTCCGTGTTCACCGCTTTCTTCTGCTTCCGCTTCCTTCGTCGCAGCCACCAGACGGTGAAGGATATTGATAATACAATCAAGCATGCACCAATGATAATCCCTACAGTTGCAGACTTGCTCAGTCCTTCCGAATTATCCGAGGCCGTCGCCGGGCCTGGATAGGGACTGTTCTCCGAAGACTTCACTGTTACAATAGATTTATTGCGTGCCGGATTGTCGGGGAACAGTGCCTGGTGAACTGAGAACGTGCTAGCCTCATAGTTCACCTTCAAGTAAGCTTCTTGTAGGAATGATCTCCCTATAATCATCTGATTCCCAAAATCGGTTCTTCGAAGCGGGAAATAAGGAACCGCGCGATCGCCATACTGGAACACATCCATAAAGGGGTAACGAAGAGTTTGAGCAAACGCGTTGGCCGAAATTGTGATGTTCACAACTCCAGGCACGTCGAAGGGGCGGCCAAAATTGTCCTGGTTGTCAGCGCTGGAAAGGGAGAACGTGAAGGAGAGGTCTGTGTCTGAGAAGCTCTCGAATACTGCGTTGTCGGTGAATGTGTAGAGATCCAATGTGTCATTCCACGTTAGATTGAGCGCTTGCGCAAACCGGTCACACACTACAGTTGGAAGCCAAAGATACGGGGTCGAGCTATCGATGATTGCTGTAACCGATTCGTTGAACGACATCAGTGGCACCGAAGTTGATGTCCACGCAGTTGGGGCTTTCTCAATGCTGCCGATTGTTGCAGTGGCCCCTCTGACAAGCACCTCCGGCAATCTTGTCCTCGGATTCAAGCTGAAATTTGTACCGTGAGAGACAAACCGGTTCTCATCGTAGCCACCAAGTGTCAACGACAATGGTGTTCCGTACGGGCCGCCATAATACGCACCGGCTGTGTACCCATAACTATGACTCGGAATGGTACCATCGCGCTCGACCAAGGCAGATATAGGACTCGGCGCCACTGTGTCTCCGAAACGACCTGGAGTAATGCCTAAGCCGAAGAACCCCGTGTAATAGTCGGTGTCATTGATGCCGGCAACAACCTGTTTTTGGAGAGTCGTTTGCCATCGGGATACGCTGTCGTAGACGACGACTGTTTCCATTGCATAATCTCCGTTGCCGCCCTGTCCTAGGTAATCCAGGCCAAGTTGCCATGGGCCAAGGGATGTCCAGCTGTTGGATGCCCTTCTGTCGAATAGGCCCCCACGAGCGGTTTCGCAGAGGACACCTAGCCCCCTAATTAGTTCATATTCATGCTCAGCCGCGTTGATGTTCCCTTACTTGACCCGCAGCCTGTAGTCTCTACTACCCAGATCTCGGACAGACAGGTGCTAACCGTGACGTCGACTTGTTGCGCTGGCTCGCCAACAAATAGGCCCATGGAAGACCAATTGCCGTCAACGCCGTACCATTTCAAGGACGGTTCCAGCCATAACGCCTCAACATCTGCTTGGACCAAACGAGATATAGAAAGTAGGGCCCCTAGTATGCGAGCCGTGGAATGTGTCGGGAACATTGTCGCGAGTCGTGGTGACTCCCGGTGGCGGCCGTACGCACACTCGCGTGAGGTTACGGATGCGCTTCCGAGGAACGCATTCGGGGCTAATGGGAGTTTGAAATGCTAGAGTCCATCAAGCCCAGAAGGTGCGTAGCACGAGGCTATTCGCAGTCGCAAATCCACCAGATCGGCCCTCGTGATGCTCAACGTTCCCAATCGTGTCGTCTCTGAGTTCCCGTCACTGGCGCGCATGGAGAGGGAGAGAAACGATAACGAAACCCAGACGGGCGGGCAGCCTGCAATTCCGGCAGTAAAGTACAGGGCACCCTCTAAATTCTGCAGGTGGGTTCCTGGCCAGGGTAGCCGGCCGGGATCCTATCCAGTGGCAGACGGTGCCGCACTTCAGACGACCAGCATGAGCACCAGCCAGCACATCGCGTGATGAACAGGGGGCGTCGGTGGCTAAAGGGACAGTTGAGGAAAATATCAGGGATCGCAAGATCCACGGTACGCCCCCATGGCTGCGTGGCTCACGCTAAATCTCTAGCATCGCCGGGCCCTGAAGCCATCTGACTGGAGCCCGCCAGACAAGCCCGTTTTGCTAAGAAGAGCACCAACCGACACCCGGCCGGTGAGCTGCAAAAGCAAAGTCGACGCAGAGCTAGCCTCTATTATGGTACGAACACCCGGCCTCGCGGATCTGTAGCGTTCTATTCCGTGACACGCGATTGAGGCGCTTACATACACTAGTTACTTATGTAGGATGGCATATCTCGTCGACTGGCGACAGACTCTGGCTGTAACTGAGAACGCCTTCCCCTTATGATCTCATCATTGTTGTCATAAATCTGCGGCACTGGGGTTCCTCCAGCTGGGAATCTCTCGGAATGTCACCATTGAGCTTTGAGAACAGGACATACGGCCTGTGGAGCGCGTGGAGCGCGTTGTCAGGGCCAGGCGAAACAGGACGTTCATTGGCGAGGCCGACTCAATCACACTGTCAGCTCTGATGCTGTCATCAATGAGCTCTGAGGAAGGAAGCTTCAGGGGGCCTGTCATCTCTCATCTCGCTGTCGTATCTGGCCAAGGTTCAGATTGCCGTCCACCATGGCATGTTAACCTTGCAAAACTGAGCACTGCCGATCCAAAGAATCAGATACTGTCTGCTCAGATCAGCTCGGGTGCGTACTAGTCTAGCCGATTTTGCAGACAACCTGGCTGCTTCCCGTGGGCGGGCGGCATCGCCATGGGGCAAGCAAGGTCTGGCAAGGGAACGGTGGTCGGGGGCAGCAGAATGAGCCGATGGCTCGCGACAACCCCTCAAAACGTTGCTGCGTGGATTGCTGGCCACTCGTCGATTGATTGTCTCTTGCATGGACATTCCGTGCAAGCCGTGTCAGCATACACACCCATACGCACAAAGTCTGTATGCTTGAAGACGGCTGGAAGCCTGTGGGCCTTGAAGCAAGCGACCGATTGGTCCGCCCGTTTCAACGGTCGCAGAGGATGGGTTCGACATTGACCTTCAATTTCAGGGCCAATCAATGCGGACCCTTGCCGGTAGGTAGCAAGAAGCTGAAGATTGTCGCCCACGGCAATTCCTTGTACACATTGTACATCTGGTTAAATGAGAGTAACTCCCTTTTTGCCGACATGTCGAATGATAGCTTCTCCGCAAAAGGATACAAAGATACTTTGCGTTTCCTTGGGATAAGGACGACACTGCATGAATCGAGTGTTGTACTGGCGGATGGGATGTGTTCTCGTGCTGGGCAGGGCATATTCTGATGGTCTGACGCAAGTACCACAGCCGTGCTGGGCAGTCTCATGCTTTCGCCGCGGAGTTCAGCGCACGTTTCATAAATACATCCTTTCAAGAAATGGCGTGAGCTTGATAAAGTAAAGAAGTATTCTAAACATCATACGTATGTCGCAGTGCTGCCAATGGTACGTATTCGTAATGGTATGGTAATCTTGCTACGGAGCACTCTTTCCGTAGTTTATAGTGAGTATAGAGTACATCGATGGTGATATCTGCTATGAAAATCCTATCTCACTTGGATTCGGCTGCAGCCTGTCTATGTCACGACTGAAGAGGTTAACTTTGCAGTCCCGTTTAACTCACGACGTCCCAATAGTACAAATTGCAAAATCCGGCCGGAGACTATTGACTTTTGACGAATGTCTGTGTCTCGAGTCAGAGGAAGGACCCGCCTGAGCTTGCATAATACTGTGTTTGAAGAAGATTGTTTGTAAAGAGTGTCGGCATTCATTTCGACATGCTAGTCGCAAAGATGCATGTTCAATAGCCGACAAGCCAGACTTTAGTTCACGGCGAGACTTACATGTTCAGGGCTATCAGTCAAACCAAACGTCATGCCGTCATGACTGGTGCTTGCTGCGATTGCTATGCGTTTGGACAACGATCAGCATGGTGTTTTTAAGTCTTCAAACTAGCTAAGAACAAGTGGAGGCTCGCCCTGTCTTCTGTCATGTAAGGAAGTGAGCAAGAAGGCGAGTAGCAGCGGTGCTGTTGTGCACCTGGGGATGCTATGTAGTCTCGGGGGTGCGTCCAGCCGGCGTATGTTGCCCTGGTCACCTTCCATGATCGGCATAGCTAAGGTACTCATGGTTTGGTATTTGGTAAGGCTACCGTCCAATGCGGCCGTTGTCCGACCCTACAACCAGCAAGGCACCGAGTGCACCAGTCCACCAGTCAGGGTTACGTGCAAAATGCCCATGGCATACCTGTAGAGTCCGCCAAAGCCGTTCTAGGCTGAGGTGTAAATAGGCGAGACTCATCCATTGGGAAGGCAGCACTTGGGTATCCAGACGCTATGGCCGTAAAGCTTTTTCGCTCGCCTCTTCGGCCTCGATACGTCCAAATGCAAGTTTTTCTCCCGGCCCCCCATTGCATAGTCCTGAGCGTGTGCCGCCTCGCGTGATCTGCTGTTCTCCGCCAGCTTGCAGAGAAGCGTGCGCGTCTCTTTCGATAGTTTGTTTGGCATGCTTCGGTAATTGTCTTCTTGGGATTCATAAGAGGACACGTCCACGCTACCGGTGCCGGTGTGTGGGTACGCCATTCCCGTTCTCTAGCGCTTTCCGACTAGCATTTCTTGAAGAAACCCCTGCCTTGAAGACCAATGGATGGCCTTTTGAAGCCACTGATCCCTGCGAATCTTGGGGACTTTAAGGCTCGAACAGGCGATAGCCTAGGTACTGTAACCATGGCACTGGGATCGCGAGCAGAAATCTTGGAGAATCCCCAGGCGAAAGTAGGCCGCCTGGGTAATTTGATGACCCTTGATTCCAAACCCGATGGTTGCTATGCGAACCCTTGACGTTAATGTATACCCAGTATGGCGAAGTTGTGAACCAAGACACTCTCGATGGAGAGAAATTCCCTTTCGGAGGCTCGTCAGCTCATACGGCATAGGTGTTTGCAACCAGGATGGACCACAGCGTCTTGATACAATATAACTAATCAACATAGTGGCTTGAGGAAGACCAGACTCAAGCCAGCAGCGGTTCTCCGGAAGGCTTCAGCCACTGGATGCGCCTCGAAACCACCTGTTCGGCATTGGCTATTTGATCCTATCATTCTTCTTTGCTGTTCTGGCTGGGCCCAGCGCTGTGTTATGATTTGCTTTTGACCTACTAGAAGCCCTTTAGCGTTTTCCCGAAGGCTTGAAGCATATCGCCACCACGAGGCTAACCGGGCCGAGAGAACGAGTGCCTCGTTACCTCGCTTCAACGTACTGCTGGTGAATCCTGATGAATGCCTTTCACTCTGGTGTCGTGTCATCTGTCGCTGTTTTCCCCTCTATTGTAAATCTCCATCAGGTAATTCCTATGGCCTTATTGGAGCCCATGAAGCTGGCTTGAACCAGAGTCAGTGAGGGCTAGGGTCACCAGTGTCAGCAGCCAGAGACCACCCGTGCTGAGTTATCTTGGCCCCCAATTGAACGTCTGATTGGAGCGAAGATCCGGCACCGACCTTCCGTGTCTTCTCTCCCCAAAGTACCCGCGTACCTCAAGAGACCCTGATGTCCCGACAAGCCGTCTGGCCGCTTAAAGTGCCATACCACACGGAGCAGGTTGTCTTCTGGTCAGATGGCCGTATGCACGAAATACGCGGAGCTGACCCAAAACGGCTTGCCGTCGTTTTCATGCAAAGGACTTTCCATCTTAATTTGCAAGCGATGACACCTACCAGACTCCCCGACCTCTTCGGAGAACAGACCCTACGGCGTCGTGCTCATCGCAACTTGCGGAACCCTCCCTGCCTCCAAAGTCTTCGACGGTGTCCCTCCGCCTGGAACTTGGAGCTGATCTGCGATCTCAGCCCAAGTATGCACACCATGCATTGCGCTGAAGAGCCCCCGGTTGCTCCAAGACTAACTAGGGTGATAAGCTTACTGGTAGCTACCAGACGGCGGGTGTGTGGCTGCGCTCCGTTCTCAAGTGGCCCCGTCATGACCCTGCTGAGGACCGAGACAACCCAGTCCACCCCGGCTGTTTCCCCTGGCCGGCCCTGGGCCAGGTCAGCATCTCAAATGAGTCGACCCACACAAGTGCCAATCTCTCTGATATTGCAAGCAAATGCCGTTGATACGAGGGCTTGGGATAAGCTAGAAGCCATTCGCTTCGCGACATCTGCCATTTATCCCCCTCCACGTCCTAATCCTACCCACAATGACCTACGTAGATTGCCTATACCGCGGTTGTCATTCGTTTCCCTCACGACTGCCATAGTCTTGGGCTTTTCTTCACTCGTCCACTGCCAGCTCGCGTGCCACTATGTCTGCCCTATGACCAGACACCTGCGACTCCATCCTCGAATGCTCGCATACTTGGCGGCATCTTGAAAACGTCTCGGACACTTCTCGCGCGTGTGGTCTGGTCTTAACTTCAAGGATTCGGCCTTCAAAATAGGCTCGAAAAGTTGAGGCCATGTTGCTCATGGACCGCGCGTTGCTTTTTGTCGTAGCCCTCTTGGTTCATGGCCTGCAACCAGTTACAGCAGGTCAGTGGAGGCATTTTCACCGTACTTGAGTCTGCAATACTAACGTCCATCTAGAGCCTCACTGGGGTCGTTTTGCACGTCGCATGCTATCGGATAACCAGACAATCCCGGCCACTGCTACCTCAAGTAATCCAACCGAGGCAGTTTCACCGTCGACATCGCTGTCGATACCGCAATCCAATTCTGTATTGAGTAGCGTGGCTACGACAATATCCACATCGACAAACCAACTGTTTACTCTTGAGGGACTCGGGTCGATTACAGCATTGCCAAGACCAAGTGCACCTGTAACTCTAATAGCTGGATCCAGTCCTACTACTTCCCCAACATGGCAAAGTAGCCTCATATCCGAATCGCAACTAGAGGTTTCTGCATCAAGTCTGGTATCATCAATGTTATCTTCGCCAACGCTTTTCACCAGCACAATCGCGGCTGTGAACCCGTTGACTACTTCATCGATACCTTATCCGGTCAATGGCACGGGAAGCAGCCTTGTACCAAACTCTACAGTTAGTCCTGTCTACAACATTACTATTGTGACCTACAAGCCACAGTCACCAGTGGTTACGCCGCAAGACGATAGTACACAAAACAGGGATGATGGCATAACCACAGACAACCCTCAAAGCTGTGTCGCAACCAATCCCGGCGCTTCTACGATATGGTCTACCATTCACACTTGGACTACTACGTGGACCGGACCTCCTAGTGATTACACGGCCCCATTCCCAGCCCCTACCACACCGCCCGTATGCTCTCAGACAACCGGTCGACTGTCTGTCTCGGTATGTGGTGGGTCCGGCGAGACTTGCTCACAGTACACTTACCCCTCAACCGGAGATGGAGATGGCAATCGCAGGCCACCGCCCACAGCGACTGAAGTGACATCGACCATTGCTGCGACCTCGACTAAAGTACGAGGAGCACCTTCAACGATCACCTTCTACACGACAGACAAAAATCCTGTCGTCGTGTTTTCATCTGAAAAGCCTCCGAATTACGGTAGTGGAGGGACAACCATGGTTCAGGACCATAACACACCAGATGGTGATGATAACCCTACAGGAATTCCAGAATATGGCCGACTCTCGTCACCCAGGCCGCCGCCCGTCACAACAAGTACACCTGAAGCTGTCAAACAAAGTCCTACATCGTCAACGGCTGTTACCGTCATCATCCAAACGACGCAAGTCATCATCAATGGAGAAACTTTCACCGATAGCCCTCAAAGCAAGACATCGACAGTCGTTGTCGGGACCGATACATTTGTCATTGATCCAAGCCAAGTTATTGGTGCTGGTGCAACGGTGACGAGGCCGGCAAGTGGAGCAATTTTCATACCAACCTCTACAACGACCACCATTGGGGGATTGCAGGTTGTCTACGGTGCCACTGTAGCAACGATCGATGGTACAGTCTTCACGGTGGGCAGTACGCCCTCAACAGCGGTGGTTCAGGGCCAAGTTATTACGCTTGGTCCCGGAGGCATCGCCTTCCCTAGCGCAACCATTCCTATCATCAAGGCCGCCGGCGTAACAGAAGCAGCTGTGTTGGGTGGGGAACTACTCACTGCCATCGGTAATTCGTTAGTTGTAGTGGAGGGCACCACCTTTACCTACGGCCCAGGCTCCGGTGTCACCACCAAGGTTGTAGATGGCGACACTATTCTCATTGGCCCCACCGGCGTTTCCGTGCACGGGGTGACTCTAGGCGGTCCAACAGCAGCCCCAACAGCGACGACTTATGAAATCGTAGGCGGTGCTACCATCACGGAGATTGGGGGGTCGGCAGTGGTTATTGATGGCACAACGTTTGCCATCGGCACTTGGGCAACGACTGCAATAACCACCGTGATCGATGGGCAGACGTTGACAATCGGGCCAAGTGGAGTGGGATCGGCATCGTATACCTTTGCGCAACCTTACGCAACGAGTACAGTAATCCTGCCGAGGGGAACGTCTGCGTTACCCGCAGCAACAGAGACGTCAAATGATGCGGGTTCTTTTTTCCGACCGCATGGAAGTACACAAATCATTGGAATATGCATAGCGATCGGCGTTGGGTTTTTGGTTGGCTTACTCTGTTAAGGGTGGACCCTTGGTAGACCTCTTTTGGAATTCACGGCGCAGGATGGAGTCATTGGTAACGATCAAAATGGACACGATCACAGCGATGGAGCAACGATACCCGGTCATGCTTAGAGGCGTCAGAATAATAGGTTTAGCCCCCTCAGGACGAGCATGCTGTACAGTAGACTAGTGTATATAGTCGTAGAGACACCATAAAGGCTTCAACGATTACAACCAACACTTCGAAGCGCGGCCGGAAAACCCACGAGAGTACGTTGATCAAGACTATCCGTGCCACATTCTCGCATGACTGTAGAATACAGTGCAGATGTTCACATGGTGCTGGCTCCGGCTCCGGACGGCGAATTGTGTCCTGCCAAGGCATTTGGTATGGTCATTATTGGTTCCCATGCTTTCATCCTCAGGGTCTAGGCCGAATCACACGGTGTAAGCACTTGGTTCCCCCTTCGCTAGCAAGCTGATTGGCAGGCCAAACGCAATCGTTCCCCGTGAAGCATCGCTACCTCGCGCTTGGCAGGCCTTTCAATTCCCAATTTGTCATGACACGTGGGCTAGATTAAGGGGCTCTTAGTACATCGAACCTTAACTGTACACAGCATACAGTACAACATACATGGTCAAGAAGCCGCTCAGAAACATCGTATCGTCATGGTGGTTGATGAGACGATTCATGAGACACCATCCCTACACCTCCAGAATGCAAAGCAAGGACGTCCATGGTCATTGATGGTCTAACTTGTGCAACTTGCTTAACAAAGATGACCTGACAGGTCCAGAACCCAACGGCTTGAGATACAGATATTGTCACGGGACTATGTTGACCAACTTGCCAAGTATTGCGGCACAGGCGTCGAGTCGTGGGAGGCTACCTCACAACAGTCGATATACCGGATGCGTCCCAGCTCGGAGGTGCTCCATCACACCTTGAAGTAAATTGCAACCTCAGCAGACGCGCGGCACTCCCATAGTTGCCTCGATAAGTAGTGACCAGGCCATTCGGCTCATGTTTGGTGCCTGACTGTGCCCCGAGCGGCTCGCACGAGGCTTTCTGGCAGCCACCCGCAGCAAAGACACCTCGGAGATGAGACTGTAAGAGTCAACGCCACCGGGTTCGATACTGCCTTGTTGGCTCCGCAGCTGCCGAGCCTAGGATTTTCATACGGCCAAAGCCAATTTCGAAAGACAGAGCGCAACCTCGATAGTGTCCTAGTTCTAGGGAGATGAGGTACCTAGAAGCGTCGCGAAAGCGTTCAAGCTTTCACATACTCGCACAGGCCCGTGCAGACCCGTGTAGTAACCCGTGCCAAGCTATAGGCTTGGCCATGGCGATCGCAACTGCAATCAGCAATCGCCAAGCCAGCTTTTCGCCCTATGCAACCTCGACCGGTCATGTCGGATAGGCTGTGATGGGGCTTGAGCAGGGGGGCTCCTGCAGGAAACATGCCGTTCCCGCTCGCTCCAGTGACGCGGCACAGGTCTCCTGTAAGCTAGTGGGGTCATGAGCGGCCGGTCCTGTCCTCAATCGGAACCAGCAGGATTCAATGTGGCAAGTGTGAAATATTGTCCGAAAAGGGAGAGATTCCTGCCTTATGCTGTATACGGCAGTTTGGATAAAGGCAAGATGAAATCTATCAGCATGCAAAAGTGAGTTTAAGATGGCCGCGGAGACAGTAGATCCTTGGTACAAGTTTGAAACATTGAAATGCATAGGAAATTGTAGTCGTCTACGTCTGGTAGGAGAGGCTGTACAGCACGACGCACCTCGTTGATTATTTGAAAATCGCCGACCTCGTCCAAAGGTGCGGCGTGGACCATCTGGAACGACACGCTATAGGGCGGGTAAATGAATTGAACACCTTTTCAGCCCCTTGCTACCCCCCGAACAAGCCCACCACGAGGTGGCTTAAGGTGCTAGCCAGCCAGTCAACCACTATCTGCCTAAGGTCTTGCAGGGGAGGGGACAGACACGAACTGCATCTTCCTTGCCTCGCTTCTGGTACTGACGCGATTGGCCGTGCTGGCCTGCCTTTGCAGAAGGATGCTCTATTTTCCGCGCCGCAGGAGTGCCGACGGCCCCTCCTCCAAGATTTTCAGAGGTGGGAGCCACCCACGACCAGTAAGACTCGTCGTTGATTTCCCCTGGCTGGTTCGGCGCACGAAGGATCGCGATCGTGGCTGCCTCGTGGGAGAAAGAAGCCAGGGATCTCGTACCTTGCGATTTTGCTGTGGTGTCTCACTCGGTGAAGAATGTGTCTCACCTGGGACTTAGTGGCTTTGTGGCGAAGCAGGACACACCCCTGTCGTTGATCACCAGACAGCTTCCCGCCTATTACCGCGCAAAGCGCGCTGTTTTGAGATTGATGCAGACTGAATAAGAAACAGAAGTAACGTTGTACAGAAATTACTCGGCCGAGGTTACAGGCGCGAACTCTATGTCCCTACCGAATAAGTGAAGATTGCGAGCATGTCGACATCTACTGAGTGTGGTATTCTTAGCGAGCATACTGACATCCTGGTGTGTAGTCTTGTTCGCTATAATTCGGTATACACTAACGAGCAACTTACTAGGAGTAACTCATAGTCTCAGGCGCAAAGGCAACAGCACGTCGTTCCAATAGCTGAACATATGGTCTTGACCTTTCCGTTTCGTGATTTTAGCGACGCAGATGAGAGAGTACGAAATGAACAAACTCTGACTAATTCCATACATGAGGGTTTCCCCATAATTGCCAGTTGCCTTCATACTCTGGACTCTGCGAGAGAGCATCAGAACTATACTATTCCAAGATCTCAATAGTATTACTCTCTTACCGTCAATTTCTCTTCAAGTAGAACAAAGCATTAAAACAAAACTCTCGCACCATAATAACTGCGCAACGTAGTCTCATAATACAAGGACAAGGAGTTTCGAAGTAGTCCGAGGGTGCCGCAGATGTAGAATTGACATCTTGAGGTTGCCGAAGAACTCCTGTCTGACTACACTTGGAGTTCCTGGAGTTGGTCACAACTCGAGAAGCGATTAAGCCTACCTATAAAGACAAATGGTCGGCAGGACTCGACTTTGCAGGCTCACTTCGACATGCAAGTTTCCGGAAGGTATCGACAATTCTCACCCACTACCCTAGCGTTGCGATATATTGCCTTGTATTCGCTGAGCAGCGTCGTTTAGGTGTCGACTGGGCGGCTCGTCGTCGTATGTGAAGCTGATGTGGCCAAAGTACTTTTCTGTTACAAACATTGAAAATCAATACTGCATCGTATTAGTCTTTCCGAACAGAACGCTCGCGACCATCTTAACAGGAAAAATGGAAACCCTCGTTAAACTTATCATCAAACTCTGAGATATCTTCTATATCCAAGCACTAGCCCCAAGCCTAGTCCAAGTCCTGCTGGAGATGCCCTGCACTTGCATCGTTAAATATGACAAAGTTCTACAGGTGGCAATAATTCCTCCGTGCTAGGCTCACCTGTCGCGTGGGCTGATGTCCTTATCCTGTCAAATAGCATTTAATCATCATAATACAAACTTTGTATTGGTCTTCGGGGAACTGCATGGAGTTCGACTAAAAACCTCCCTGTTTGGGACTGGTAATTTCCCCAAACAAGCGTGACTATATAGAGGTATCCGAATGGCTGAAGCAGTCGTCGCGCAATTACTGAAGTGACGGAATCCCAATCGTCAAGCCTTATAGCGCTCTATAACTAACCCTATATGGAAAAGAGCGCAATCTTTCTTTCTCATTCATATAGCTGCACAGTTCGTGCTTGTCGAAGTACTACCTTAAAGGTGGCGTATTGGCCATTGTTACACACAGGATACTTCTGATGGCGCTGCCGTTTATCCTTCTTATTAAGTGATTGGAGATATTACTGATTCGGGTATTAGTGATTTAATCTTATGACGAGCTGCCAATCTAAGGTAGTCATTACTATCAAATCGCGTGTGAAACTTACTTGTGATTATATCTTGCTTTCATGCCATATCAATAGATTTAGTTGATCTCTACCAACCGCCAGTACCTCGTTCATTCGAACGTGCGTTGGACACGCCGATAAGCCATGATACCAGACTTTGATAAACAGTGGAAAGTCATTCAAGACCTATCGAACAAATGGCCGCTCAGAGGCGCTCTCATGTATTTAAAGTGACCTGTACGCTATGAGAGGCAAGCGCTTGAGATGGCCACCTGCTTTGGTAGCAGGCATTTCAGTCTCCTGCTCGCTTGCGACGTAACACTTCAATGGCTATGATGACAATTCGGACTGCACCTCTATATTGACTTTATTGTAGGAGCCACATAAGAATTACCACGTGGGCTAGAAAGTATCATGGGTCTTGCGATCCAGGCGATATCAAATGGGCAGTTGGGGTGGATCATTCATCAGTGAGAAGTATGAAGTAATAACCGAAACGAGCGACAGACGAAGTTCAATATCGACGAGTGTTTTAGAGTATTGCAACGTCGCTACTGGGTATCGGGCTGAGTCAACAAAGGCGTGAAGAACTCTCATGATGCGAACCCAGAGTAGTGATGGTAAAGTTGGACATGAGCTGGAGATATGGTCATTTGAAATTCCACCAAATGACTTTGGAGACGATACCAGAGATATGTCGGAGACAGTGTGTATAAAGCAAACCTTGGACATGATAGAGGAACTCGGAGAACTGATATATCTCAACCACTGAACTGGGAAGCAAATACTAGTTTAGTCCGTCTCAAGTTAACAGTAAGCGATGTCATTCGCCAAGCATATGGGGCCATCTCTTGTTTGGCAGGGGCTAAAAATTCCGCCAACCACCACGAATGCGGATGGTGAAGGCCGTTAAACAGCAGAAAACCCTTGCACATTTTGCGCTCTGGCTTGGTAAATGACCCTTGCCTTCCCTTCCGTTTGCCGAAAATGGTGGTGCGCCTAACTTGTAACGACAACTTATTGGACGAGAAACTCCCTGATTGGACCTGTGAGTGAGACATGGTTCTGGGGTGCAGACTATCAATTTCTCCACCACGTAAACAAGCTAGGACCATAGTCTTCCCCTGTGATAGTGGAACTGGCCAATAAAGCTGGGGGAGAATGAACCCAGTGATCACAACTTGGGGCAATTAACATCTAACGAGCATGAGTGACGGCAAGAGGGTAAGGCATTCAAATCAAAGATAATCCAGCAATGGAGAGACGAGAGAGATCCTATATAAAAGAAAAGGTGGCGTGGTGCTGTCGATCTGTTTTCTTCGTTATACCTCCCATCCACCCAGTGTAGCAGAGTAGCTCATATTCCCTACTTGCTAAGCTGGCGCTATTATTGATCATCACTCAGCATTGAAGTGTTTGAGCCCGAAATTTGCCGATATGAAGCTGACAATTACTCTCCTCGGGCTTGGCAGCGCTGCCTTGGTCGCAGGTCATGGATACGTAGATAACGCGACTATCGGCGGGAATTTCTATCAGTTCTATCAGCCATACACTGACCCCTATACTTCACCTACGGTATGCATTGTTCTCTATTTCACTGGATGAATATAAACTTATGTATTGTCACCATAGCCTAGCAGAATCTCTCGACCGATTCAAGGAAACGGCCCGGTGACCGACGTGACCTACGATGATCTGCAATGCGGTGGCTATACTGACGGGGGTATTGTTGGTTCATCGCCGGCCGCTCTACATGCTCCTGCCGCCGCAGGCTCTAAGGTGACTCTACACTGGACCCTTTGGCCTGATAGCCATGTTGGGCCTGTTGTCACTTATATGGCCAAGTGCCCAAGCTCTGGTAAGACGATCTCAGCGCAATGAACGAGGGACCAGCTCACTAGTGTAATAGGTTGCACTGGCTACATGCCCGGAAAGGACAAGGTCTGGTTCAAGATCGCCGAGAGCGGCCGCACTGGGACGAGCGACACCTGGGGTGACACATCCCTGATGAAGTCAGGCAATGCCGGCTACACCTACACCATTCCGTCCTGCATTTCGGCGGGTTACTACCTCGTTCGCCACGAGATAATTGCCTTGCACGCGTCCTACTCATACCCTGGGGCCCAATTTTACCCCGGATGCCACCAATTGCAGGTCACGGGAGGCGGATCAACTAATCCATCTGGTCTTGTGGCTTTCCCTGGAGCCTACGCCGGCTCTGACCCTGGGATCACTTACGATGCTTACAAGGCTCAGACATACACCGTACCCGGCCCAAAGGTATTTACCTGCTAGAAAGTGCTTGCTTCGAATGCCGCGTTGTTTCACCATAACTCCTCTTTCGCCATATGGCAGACGTTAAGGGACGCGAGCCTCATCCTTTCATTGTATATATTCACGACTGCACTGCCTATAGCTCTCTTCAAGAGAAAGAAAACAAAAAATGAAACCTTATTGGAACTCCTGTACCCAAGAGTCTGCAAGCTGACTCTTAACAAAGCTGGAAAATATTGAGCTATCTCCTGCTTACTGTATCTACCACAAGTCGCAGATATTCAATCTTGAAGTACTCTGTACTCTGGCTCCTATCGAAATACCCCTGACTCTTTTTCATCGACAATTTGAAGATACACTTAGGCAGTTTCGATCGCGGCAGCGTCTCCCCGCTATTGAAGCCCGGTTTCGGGATCGGTCACCTCCGAACGGCACGGAAGGGACCCATACATGTCGGAGGAGCCGGGGGTGAGGGACATGGTCTGTCTAAAGATCAACGAATCACGATCAGAGTAAGCTCACTGCGAAGCTGACCCAATGATAGGGCATCCAGGACCCAATTAGCATAATGAAGCCCTGATAAGGAATGAGTCTGTCGGAGCTGCCAAGCCATGCGGGGCAGGATGTGGATGTAGTCCAAGGCAGCAAGTGACTCTGGTCCACCTCTGATATTCTACAACCGCTCCTCTGGTTTGAAATCCTCAACCAGGAAACTATTGTTATAACTATGTCAGTGCTGCGAGTGGGATCAGGGACACTTAGGGTGGCGCCTGAGGACTTGAAACCTATCTTGTCCCAGGCTGGCCTTTCGCTGTCACCTCCTCTGCTGGAAGACTACAGTAAATTACTCAGCGGCCTCGATGCAGCGATCGCTTCTCTACCTGACGACAAGCCTGGTATACCTTGCCCAGACCTGGAGAAATACCCTCGTACGGACATTCACGTGCCCAAGGACACTGAGGGAGGTGGATGGGCGATAAAAGTGAGCTTCATTCTGTCTGCTATCGATATTCCTGTATAAGACAAAGGTTGACATAACTAAAGGTTACAGCCAAATGCACAACCCCCAAAAATGACCTCTTGCAAGGTCGCACAGTAGCTCTGAAAGACAACATGGCTTTCGCTGGTGTACCGTGCACCAATGGGACGGATATGGTTGAGTGGGTACCGGAAATCGATGCAACCGTTGCTACGAGGATCATGGATGCCGGAGGTATCATCTTGGGGAAAGCAGGTTAGTACGAGTGTTGGAACTATATCTTCATACTGAACTTTGACCAGCTTGCGAGAATTCCTGCTGCGAGGGGATGTCAGCCACGGCCATTACCGGCCAGGTCCATAACCCATATGCTGATGGCTATAATGCCGGTGGGTCAAGCAGCGGCTCGGGTCGCCTGGTAGCAATCGGCTCCGTTGATCTTGCCATTGGCTGTGACCAAGGTGGGAGCATCCGGATTCCCGCATCATCTTGCGGCATCGTAGGACTCAAGCCTACCTGTGGCTTGGTATGTAACCCCCAGAGTTCCAGCTATCCACCTTGGTCTGTTTTTTATGCTGTCTCAAGAGGTATACGTCGCCAACTGTAAGTGCTGACCTCTGTTTGCCGTAAAGGTGCCTTATACCGGTATCCTCAGCTTGGATGCACACCTAGATCATGTAGGCCCGATGACCAAGAATGTCCGAGATTGTGCATTACTCCTCGAAGCCATCGCAGGCCCAGATGGCTGGGACGACCGACAACCGCCCTTCGGCCTCGAGGGAGAGAGACTCAAATTCGTGGAACCTGTCGGTATTGTCGCCGCAAGAGAGACCTCGAAGATGTTAGAAGGGATGAAGATTGGGATCCTGAAAGAAGGATTCGACATCGCAGGAATGGACCCAAATGTGGAGAGGTCCGTAAAGTCGGCAATTGAAAAGTTCGCCAGCCTTGGTGCCACCGTCTCTGAAGTGTCCGTACCACTCCATAAGGAGGCGCCGACGGTATGGATGTGCGCGGTGCAACTCGCAGGTACAAGGCAAGGAATTCTTGGGGATCTCCAGGGACGGAAGCAACTTCACTTCACAGACAGGGCTGAATTGGTGGGTAGTCAACTCACGCAGGCCCAGTTCGACAAGCTTGGCCCCGGAGCCAGCAACTTTTACTTAGGATCCTTATGGGTCCAGGAGAAATACGGCGCAAAGCTACACGGGAAATGCATGAACTTGATGAAGGCAATAAGTGTAAGAGTTCTGAGCTCCAGCTATGGAGAAGAATAGCAGCGTTACTCACCCTCAAAACAGGATGCCTATGACAAGGCTTTAGAGGAGTGTGACGTCCTCGTTATGCCAACTCTCCCATCTCCTCCACCACGGCTGCCAGATCCAGGAGCGTTGGGGGAATCTGAGACACCATTGAAATTCCTTTCTCGCACGCCAGGAATGATCTCCAACACAGCGCCATTTGACAGTACGTTCGACCTCCTATCAAGAAGTTAACCTTTGGCTGATATAAACCCTTCCAGATTCTGGTCACCCAGCCCTGTCACTTCCGGTCGGCTTCGTCCCTGCGGTGGAAGATGCATCGGTGAGGCTGCCAACTGGCCTGCAAATCGTCGGCCGCAAATATCATGATGTGGATTGCCTCAAGGTTGCGGCGGCATGGGAGAAGTCATTCGACTGGAAGACGTTGTAAATAGCTGACGGGAATATACGGGAGGTGCATACTCCTTCGTGCACCCAAATAAGATCAAGCACCGAGTGCGAAGCCTGGCAAGGTCTGAACCAATCTGTGCCATGCCATGCTGCAGTTCTCGTATGGTTTTATTTTGGTGCAGGGCCGTGCCAGTTGAACCAATGCAGTGATCCACTGCTGGCCCCTCTTCGCCAGAGGCGCAGCATGAACCTCGCCAGCCCGCCAAGTCTGGCTAAGCCCAGCACCCGGGTGCACTTTTGTCTGCCTGGAAGCGACCACACCACAGACAGCCCTCCTTGAGGGCCCCTAAACCACCAACCAAGCCATGAGAACATCCAGCGCGTTGGGGCGGAAGGTGACACAACACAAGGCATTCGAGAATGTATGCTTACATTCCAAGCATGCGCAGCTGCATGCACCCATCGCCGGTCCCAGCCGAAGTGCAGGTAGTGCAATTCCACTGGCACGTCGCGAGCTGTCGGTAGGTTAAATTGGTCTCGTGTTGGACCACCTGGGTCATGTCCTGGGGGTTCGGTTGGTGGGCCGGACCCTCGAATGAAGCTTTACGGGGGATTCAAGAACCACAGGAGCCCTTACTCCGTTTACCACGGAACTCCGCTTCAGTGATGGAGAGGTCCCTCGAACTAATGATTGGATTATCAGACAATCACGTCACATTGTTCGTCAATCCTCGCTCCCGTCAGCCCACCTAAAATCCTTCAAACTGGCGCAGTTCGTTCTTACCCCAGATTTGGCACTGAATGGCCGTGCAGGGCCAGTGACAGGGATCCAAAGGGCCGCTTGCGTACTAAATTTGTACAGCTCGACTAAGTCTTGGCAATCCTCAATCATCTCGGGCTGAGTCTTCAGCAATGCTGCGCATGGGTACGGCGCATGCGGAAGATTCATAAACACCTCCAGCCCTCCGTGGTTGATGCCCGTCTCACGCAACTTGAACTGCAACAACTGGACACATCCGCCGCGCCCCTCATCGCCCTCAAAACCACAACGTCACTCACCGAGGCACAGTATACTACGTGACCCCTGGGCAGCCGTGACAACAACTGTGCACATCTCTAGGCAGGAGGTGTGCTATCTCGAAGGGACGACATGGCGGCGGTCAGGCACCACACACAAGCGGAAGGAATCAAGACGTATTCGAATGCAAGGAGCGGTGAATTTTCAATGACGGAGCAGCTATTGATATTGATGGCTGCTTCAAGCTTGGTGATTTCAGTAATCATTGAGGTGGTGTTATTTTACATGAGGAAGACCTCGGCAAGAGTAAGCGTTCACGGATGTCGTCGTGCGAGTGGCACTAGACTGACTTCTTCAGACAAAAAAATGGCTTCGACGGATACTGATCTCCATACTCATCCTCAATACCCTATTCTCCTTTGGCAGCTTCTTATTCGTGTCTGTCAACCAAATCATCTGGCACCAATGTCAACAAGTTTTGAAAAAGGGACCGGCCAACGGGACGGCAGCGAACTGGGGAGCTCCTATCGACCTCGACGCGGCCTCTCAGGCGTGGAGCAGCTGGCTACACCAGAATCGGGCCGGCGTTACTTCACAAGTATTGTGCCTCCTCATATTCACGTTTTCCTTCGTTCTTCTGATATCGGCATGGATGGATTTGAGAGATGAGCGGATATTTGCCAAGGACAGCGAGTCCGATGAGTTTGGTGAGAAGGGCGAAATTTATATTTGATATTATCAGCATCTTGTTAGGAGTTGGGCATGTGATACCCCTTACGAAGTTTATACATCTTACACAGCTTTGAAATACCATCTACTACAGTATCGTTTCCAACCTGCATTCCATATTTGGAAAAGCGGAAGTTTCAGTATTTATGGCAAGTCCAGGTCACGTAACGCGCAAATCATCAGGAATCCTCAAGCTCAGGCTATGGAGCATAAGTAACAGATATTATCCCACTTCTAGTAACGAGTAAAAGGGCTATAGTGTAACCCCGACCTCACATCTCGAAAAATGAGTTCCGCTGCCTCCCTTCCAGTTGAAGCGCGCTCTGACAAGATGCAAAGGGTAAAGTAGACACATGGCATTTGATTTAGGTGCACGATTGTAATGTGGTACATAAGGAAAACGTCGTTTGCAAAGGGGTGTTCATAATTGAAAGAATGATGACAACGCACGAATCGCCATTCACGGATATTTCAAGATTTATACCAAGCCTTGTGTGGAGTATGCACTCATCCACACGTATGTCTGTGTTCCTAACGGTGTGCCAAAACGACGATCATGCCAGAACATTAAGAACAGGGCTAATCGAATGGCTTTATATGATATAGCAGCTGAAATTATCCAAGATTAAAATATCAAGGGAGGTAGCAATGATGTCGCAAAGTAGAGTGATAAAAGTAACTAGGTTTCCGTCTCCTCAGCGTTTTGAAACATTTGAGCATAGTGAAGCCCGTCGCATAGAGGTCTACGTATATCCTCCACGGCAAGGATCAGTATCTAAGTTAGGTTTGTTGCGACTCGAGTCTGGAGCAAATACTGTTCCGTACTACGAACAACACCTCAAACGGCAAGAAGGCAGGATAATCATTGTCCTGTCAAACCAAGAGACATCTCTGTATTCCACGATCTCTACGAAAAGATGAAAAGGCTTCTGCCGATGAACGATGTGATTACAATATACATTCGCAATTTGCCACGGCAGTGATCGGCAGGTTCAAATAGCATTTCTGCTGTGACCTCGCCTAACGGGCCACGTGCGGGAGGACACAATGCTGTTGCGCAACTCGAGGGGAAGAAGCTAGCCATAAACCCTTCCGACGGCCACGTCAGCCCTGGAGTCTCGTGACGAGATCAACCGTCCTCAAGTTTTTTTGTTGCCATAACATGGAACTCTACTGCAAGTTACCAATGGGACGAGTCCCCGGCATAGCCACAACGCTAGCCTGGATGCTACGAAACAATCCAATCCTGAAGCGCAGCCACCACCGGCCGACTCTTCCGAGCACGGCATCTGGAGTCTATTGCTGTCCAATGAGAAACAGTCATGAGCTGCTGGCACGGTCTGTAGCCGCAATGGGCTTCTATGCGAGCTTGTTTCCCGATTAGAACCCAAACACATCCGGTTTTCCAATCGCGGGGAATCGTTGGGCTTGGCTAAAGTTGGGGAAGCTAGGGGTCGTGGCGCTCCAAGCCCCTTGTCCTGTCTTGCCTGACGACATCGATTTTTCGATCCTAATTCCCATTACGCAAAAGTATCCTTTCGTGTAAGTTGCATCGCTGGTATCGGTTTATTGAGCAGAATGGTGGGCGTAGCAATGGGCCCAGGACAGAAAGACCGCGAGAAAATATGACAGCATGCTTGAGCATGATACAGGACACAAGCTTGACAGCTGAGTCGAAGTAATTGGCTTTGATCTGAGGCAGTCCAACTTGATTAATACTGTCCACATTTAGCAAGATTAACGAGACAGAGCCAACGGATAGGACGGACTTGGGATCGACTTAGTGCTCCGCGATTTGACTTTCGCCTATGTTGCATCAGGTTTTCTAGAGTGTCTAGAGGCTGGTTGTGGCCAGCAATGTCATCCCTCATTGGCTTTCCTTGTCCGGCCAGGGCAATCCGATGTGCTTGGCCCTGTCTATCGACGTCAATGACTTTATGTTGTCTTACGCTCGTGACGAAGCTCGGTGATACGGCATAAGTTTGGCACTCTGCAGTAAGCGTGCAGACCGCGAGTTCTTAAGATCCTACTTCTGCCCATTGCTCGTGGCTTCCTGGCTTGTATATGCACTATAAGGGTTGTCAATAGCAGAAAAGTTTGGCATTCGACAGTCGGAATCAGCATGCATCTCTATCACAGTCTCTTTCTGGCATTGGCCGGCATTGTCTCGTCCCAGTCTACTCAGAGTTTGACTGATGCTCTGAATGGACAGAACTCGAGCTTGTCCACCCTGAATAGTATATCAAGTTTGCACCAGCAAAGGCTATATGGATCTTACTAATTCATATCAGGTCTGTTGCAGAGTACAGGCCTCGGCCCGGCGCTCAACAATTTGAAAAACGTCACACTCCTAGCTCCTAACAACGACGCATTGAGCGCGCTGCTGAACAACACTGATGCCGCCGCAACCCTCAGCGACACAGGAGCGTTGACTGCCCTCTTGAACTACCATGTTATCAATGGCACGTTCTATGCCGATAGCTTCGGAAACTCATCAGTGTTTGCAGCGACGCATCTTACGAACGAGTCATATGCCAATGTCACCGGGGGACAACGAGTGGAAGCCAGAGCCTCGGATGGGAGTGTGGTTTTCTTCAGCGCATACAAGGAGAACGCTACTGTGGTTACCCCTGTTAGTAGCCCGGCTTTACGTATTGGACTCGTCTGACTCTTCTTAGAACGTGAACTTCACTGGGGGTACTATTCACATTATCGATAGCGTCCTTACAATCCCCATGAACGTCACTGATACCCTTTCGAAGTCGAACCTCACTGCTGCTGCCGGTGCTATTCGAACTGCAAACTTGGAAAAAGTGCTTGGAGATCTTCGAGACGTTACTATCTTTGCTCCGAACAATGATGCTTTCAACGCCATTGGAAACCTCGCTGCGAACATGTCGACCGACGACCTCGCAAAGATTCTCGGCTACCACGTCATCAACGGCACTGTTGCCTATAGCACCGATCTTCGGAACCAAACTGTCACTTCATCAAGTGGCCAAGAGCTTCGCATCACAGTCGAAGATGGAGCGGTATTCGTCAATGCTGCTCGTGTGACTATCCCAGATCTGTTGGTCAGCAACGGAGTTGTTCACGTCATCAACCAGTAAGCATATCTTGTCTGATTCTTCACCTTCCAGTCCGTTCTCATAATACTTGTAGGGTTCTCAACCCTGCCAACTCAACTGAGACCCCTGATGCAACCGCTACAAGTGCTCCACCAGCATTCAGCGGTGCCTCAAGCGGTACTGCTGGGGTTCCATTTACAAGCGGTATTTCTACGCCTACTACGACTGTTCCAGCTGCTACATCTGGCGGTGGTGCAGCTACGAGCAGCACTAGTAACCCTGGTATGCCGATGAAAACCGGAGCGGTTGGAGCTGCTGCACTCTTCGGTGGAGCGGCTTTGTTTGCCAATCTGTAGGACCTCGTGCGACAAATTTTACTCGGCTAGTGTGTGAATAAATACATTTGGCGGATTTTTGGTGGGAGAATGTTCTAACATAGGATAGTTCTGTCTATATGTCCTGATATGTTAGCTATCATTTTCATCTGACCCTTCTATCTTGATGCATGTCTCGAGGGTTGGATATTTTCCTGTCTTTGACATGTAAGCGTCCCATCTCGTCTCTACACTATGGTAAACTAGTAAATTATCTTTTCTTCTTTTGAGGAATTTACCTCAGGACAAATCGATTTAAATTTACAACTAGCAATGAATGATGGATGAAATAACTGAAAAGCCGCCCTTTAGCATTGTTCCTAGTAGGTTAGGTAGCGATGGATCTCCATTGCGTTATTTCGCTCTCGCTGATCTCTCTGAGCTTGCTTATTGAGGGAGGGTTTCCCGTCAAAGTACCCTTGGCAACCTCGGCCGCAACCCCCATGGCAGACTTGGTCGTCAGCGCGTAAGTGACGGAACGAGTTTTGACCTGAATGATCCCAATGCGGGGGTCATTTTTTGAGCCGTCATGCTTTCCATCGCCCAGGTCGCCCAGCCACGCCTTGAGTGACGAGCTGTAGTACTTCTTGACGATTTCGCGATCCGTCTCAATTGATGCGTCCCAGAACGAAGCCCACTGTCCAGACCCATCAAGGAAGGAAATATTGACGTGTGGGTCTGCTTTCAGCTCATCGGTCTTGTGGGACTCGGTATTGGTGGTGAAGACTAGGTCTATGTCACCGGACTCCTGCTACTGAGTTAGAAGGGAAGCAACCGCAGGTAGAGAAGTTGGGGTTACCTTTCCGGCCAGTGCCATGGCCCGAGAAACAAGCTGGCCACTTGATGTATCTCGAGTTGTCATCATAGCAAACTTTCGCGATGTAATGAACTCGCTGAGTGCCTCGATTTTCTCCTTGAGAGGAACATCGCGATCGATATTCTTATCCTTGATAGGCTCTGCAGACTTGCTGCCAGTATTGGTGTTCGAGAATGTAGCCATGATTTCAGTCAAGCAATACGAGGATGGATATCAGATACGACGCAAGGTGTCAGCTGGGTAATCTATCGTTAGTAGCGGTTATGAAGCATGATGGTGTACAATGGCTGTCCAAGACTTCGACATGTTTGGGGCTGCGAGGTATGTTCGTCATTAAGCATCTAGGGGCCGTAACGATGACGTCGCGATCGGCTCGTGCACTGCAATAATACGCCCCCTGTGGCGGGGCTTTGCGCGACTCTCGCGTCGGCTTGCTGGGGCGCAGGAGAGGTAGGCGCTCATATCTGAATACATAAATCCCGGGAGTATTGATATATTTGTGTCCCCAAAGAAAAAATACCTTGAGTATAAAACCTGGGTCGAGCTGCGTACCTGTAAGCCATGCCTGTCAAGCGCGTTTGCACCATGCCTCATTTGCAATGAATCATACCACCCCAAAATGTTAGACACCAAATTGTCGATCAGTAGAAACAGCTATCTTGTGGCTGGGATAATCTTTTACATGACACTGTTACTTGCTCCAGCAGCCAGTGTATGCAGATGCATGCTTGACATGCTGACTGTGCCGCTTTATAGTGGACAAACATCATTGAATCCCTTCCCGCCATCCTTCGGTTATCTACCAAGATGAAACCCCTTTTACACTCTTATCCGACGTAGACTCGTCCGTAGTGCCAACTCTGCCAGACGTCATGACCGTCCTTGTAACTGGCTTTCGGATAGCCCATCGTATAGTCAGTCGCATTAGGCATTGCGTGTCCCATGCCGCAAGCAGAAAGCGCCGATTGAGACCCTTGTTTTTCCAGTGTATTTTCAATATCGCTACTAATCTGGGGGCTTCACTGGGGTTGCCAAAAGCTGGGAAAGCTGATATGAAAGCGTCTTATCGGTTTTGTCTACATTTCCGGACAGGGCAACGCTGGGCTTTGGGCTTGTCAGGTTCAGGTCGACAGGCAGCACAATGTACTTGGTCGATCTCCGCCCCACGTGACGAAGGTACTGTTGGGCAAATTTCGGCCCTGCCAGATCCAAAGTCTTGAAAGCAGATCCAGTTCTGCTGGAAGTGATACCGCATTCTCATTTGACGCCACTTATGACGCATAATGGGTGACTTTGTCGATGGTATAAAGCACAAAAGAATAAATGCAGTTCTGGAGTCAATTCATCGCTTTCCAAGCCGAAATAAGGGTGCTACCCCCTTCCACGCAGTCCCTCATGCCATGCTCCAACGATATTCTCGTTGACCCTTGGACAAGGTTTGCCCTCGATTCACCAAATCATAATGACCGCAACAGTGATGAGAAAAGCTTTCCTTTCCCAAATCCCTTAGTACTCAACTTTTCTACTTATGTAGGAAACGATCGGGCAATGGAACGATGCCCGAGGGTATCTCTGGATCTTTTGTTTGAGCTCAAACAAATATTACTAGACCGAATTGAATATTAAATAACGCCAGGGCACGCACAATCTAATTTCTCGTGCTCTTTTAATCAGCCATACTAGCTTCGCTACCCACGCCATCACACATTAATAAATTATTCCTCACGTCAAAGACGGCTTGGCCTCACTGACACAACATCGTACCTACTTCGGACAAGTTGAAGCTGGGGAACCCAAAAAAATTCAATGAAGTACCAGCTACTGTGTCTAAGAAAAGGTCAATAGCAATGCTTAAAGCGCGCTGGTAACCCGCGTTTAAAGAAGAGTCGACAGCCATGTTTACCCAAGTAACACAGGAGGATGGGGTAACCGCCTAGCGGTGGACTGGAGTGGGTTGGACTGCAATAACTAGATAAGGTGTCAGGCGGTTTTTTAATGGACACATTAAGGGTTCAACCGTTTGATTGTACCAGTACCAATATTGAACTCCTGTATGCTGAGTTGAGGGGAAATCACCTTTAACGATTCCTCACTCTTCCTCTTCCTATCTCTTCTCAGATCTCTTTGACATTCTCATTAGAAACAGTGACAAGCTCTGTCCTTGAGAAATGACGTGGAGAAATGCCTCGGCTCCAGAGCTGATCAATTTCAATGTATGTCCTCCCTTTAGTTTCTGGGTACATGAAAAAGATAAACACGGAGGCAAAGATAAGAACAGCGCCAAATACAAATGCTATCTTTCCTCCAAGGTTTCCTTGATCCGGATTTATGGCGTAAGGGAGGGCAAAGCTCCAAATGCAGGACGACAGCCCGTTCATCATTGTGGCCAAACTCTGGGTCGGAGCCCTCAGACGGGATGTCGCGTTCTCTGCTGTGATTGGCCAAGCTGCTGAGCCGATGGTAGCCTGATAGACGAATGACCACAGCGCCATGCAAGCAACTTGACCCCATATTGCATTGTCAGTGGGAACTGAAGCAAGTATGCCGATGAGGAATAAAACGATGCAGAGAGTGACGGTTCCCCAAAGGGCTGTACCTCGCCGACCGAATTTCTCAACGAAAACCCAACCGCACATGTTCCCTACCACCATCAGCCCACAGAGGCCAACAGTTGTGTCGAAAGACTTGGCTGCGCTCATTCCACCAAGCTGCATGAAGTAGCTCATGTAGCCTATGACCCAACTGTTGCCGCATGCATTTTGTATAAAGAACACGCTCGTAGCAACCAGTGTTCTCTTCCAATTGTCTCGGTTGAAACACTCTGCTATCGACCCTTGTGACTCATTCTCCTGGTTCAACCTGGCAAGAGACTCGTGGATTTCTGCCATGTTCCCATCAATATCGTAAGAATCGTCGTGCAATTTGACCAAGTTGGCTCTCGCTTTTTCGTGTCGGCCGTGGGCAACAAGCCAATACGGGGATCTCGTTCTAGTTAGACAACATGTATCTCAAGATCGATGGGACGGGTTTACTTACTCGGGAAAGAAGGGCAGCACAAGCAGTCCAACTGCAGCGAAGCCCCACTGGGTCGAAAACAAGATTTTGTAGGTCAGACTGCCTTGGTAGAAACTTGCCTCGCGCATTACACCATAGCCTATGAGCTGGCCCAGAACAATGGCAAAGTTCATACCAGCAGTAATTGCACCTCGAATGGGTAGAGGTGCCATCTCCGACGCGTAGGTTGGCGCGACAGTTGTGAAACAGCCCAGTGGAAGACCTGTCAACAGTTTGCCTCCGAAGAATTGGGCTGGTGTGGCAGCGAAGACTTGAACAAACGTGCCAGCGATGCTGAGGATAAAACCTGTTGCAATGCATGGCTGCCTTCCGAAGCGATTGACAGCGATACCTGTGGCCAAACCACCGAATATGAGACCAAACAATGTTGCACCCAGCCAGCCCAGCTGCCAATTGGCATCCACTACATAGTCGCCAGCATATGGAAATCCAAAGTCCTTCCGAAATTCTGCAATGGAGGTCACAACACCTCCGGCCAAGCCGTCAAAACCCCATGTAATGCAGATAAAGAACATATACATGCCTATAGAGGTTGATATCAGTTATACGAATGGGCAATCCCCCGAACGTCTTGCGAATGCTTCCTGACCTCTATATGGAGATTATGTGACTTACACCATGCTAGCGGTTTGATATTGGCCTTTATGGCGTCAACCCGGTTCAATGAATGCTGCGCTGCCTCAAACTGGGCAGCCCGCGAAGAAGCCTCTAATACTTCGAGTGCGCCCTCCTCATGATGCGCGTCAACCTTGCTTGCCTCTTTGATGTCCGTCATGGCAGGAGCTACTTATACTGGTGAAGATGGGGAAGAACGACTTGGAAGCTGCAGATCACAGAGGATCACCAAAATTGCTAACGGCGCAGGCGGGCCACTTAAATAATTGATTGGCATGCTGCACAACAGTATACGGAGCAAGCCTAACTTCCAAGACCCCGACTCCGACAACGTGGAACACTCTGGGGGTGGGGACTGGAGATGAATCTGGAGTCATGGTGGGGATGGACGCTAGTACTATAACCCCAGACTTAGCACCCGCTTTAGGCAAGTTAGTGGCATGCATTCGAACAGCCCGGTAACCCATATCCGGGACTCTGCGTGATCAAGTTTGAGTATTCGCATGGTGTGCTTAAGCTGTATGGACCAGCAGCAGCGGCCCCAGCAAGTGTCGCCCCTGAAGGCAACTGTCTGGCTATCTGGCACAGTCTTGCCACTGGTGCGCCCGCAATGGCCGCACGTGTGCTTTCAATAAAATAAGTAGAATGTCATCTCCATCCTGTCGGGACTGCTTTAGATCCGCTTCGAAAGTAAACAGCAACCCATAAAATTGTCGCCCAGGCTGCCCAGGTGAGACTTTTGTAATAGTTCAGCGACGAAGCCGTAGCGCCATCCGCCTCATTGACACCTGATTCGCGAAAATTGATGCCAAGCGGGCCCAAAAGTGCACGGGAAATCTCTGGGATATCTGTGGGAGATCTCTGGGGGATCTTTGGCACTTGTTCCCTGGTCGGATTCGTCGACCGACGGATGACAACTTCCCGACGCACTCGAATGTCTTCCGTGCTTGCTGAATCGAAGTCACGCGGAATGATCACAACCCCACAAGTTCTCCATCTTTCATCTCTGGGTTCCTTAGGCTTGCTGTTTAGGCTACCGGGCAGGTCCCGAAGGCAATGACCGAATCCGGAGACACGAGGTCGTGGTCAAACATGCATCCGTAGTCACTTTAATACAATAGTACTTTATGTGAGGCCGTGCTTGCTGTTATGTTTTGTAGCACCTTTTCTCTCTTAAAACAGCCGTAGTTGGGCATATAATCGTTTCAATAATAGCCTATTTGTAAGCTTGACGGCGAAGCGTGTTTGGCTGGCTTATCTCACAATGGTCAATATGGACGTCGGGCTTGATGCTGAAGTGCAAGACTTGGTATCACGTCTTACCCTTGAAGAGAAAATTAGCTTACTCGGGGGGAAAAGCACATGGGAGACTGTTCCCATTGAGCGTCTAAACATCCCATCCCTGAAGGTTCAACAGATTTGCCCGCAAAGTGCAGACATAAACTAAACGGGATACAGGTGACGGACGGGCCAAATGGTGCACGTGGTGCAGAGTTCTTTGATGGAAAGACAGCAGCATGCTTCCCAGCAAGTGTCTCCCTCGCTGCAACCTTTAACCGTAACCTATCTAGGCAAATCGGCAAGGCACTGGGTCAAGAAGCACAGACAAAGGGAGCCTACGCTGTTCTTGGCCCCACGGTGTGTACGCATCGATCGCCATTGGGAGGACGCAACTTCGAAGCTTTCTCAGAAGATCCTCTACTCTCGGGTATCCTAGCAGCAGAATATGTGAACGGCATGCAGGGCGAGAGAGTCGCAGCCACAGTGAAGCATTTCCTTGCCAACGAGCAAGATACCCGCCGGTTCTCAGTTAATGAGACTATATCTGATAGGGCCTTGCGGTATGTTTTATCCACTACATTCAGCCGACTGGCCACTGATTCAAAGAAGAGAAATATATCTCCGCGCTTTTGAGATCGTACTCAAGCACTCTGACCCTTGGTGCTTCATGTCAAGCTATCCAAAAGTCAACGGGAAGCATGTGGACGCTCAGCCTACCTTCCTACAAGACATCCTCCGGAACGAGTGGGGATATGGTGGGCTCTTGATGAGTGACTGGGGTGCAGTGACAAATGGTGTAGAGAGTGTCAAGTTTGGGTAGGTCTGCCCCTGCCTCTAAATTGGCTACGCGCAATCTGGAGTAGAGAATTGCTGTTGACAGTCGAAGACTTGGTCTTGAAATGCCTGGCCCCCCTCAGCACAGAACATTCGAGACAGTCAGTAAAGCTATCAAGTCAGGCGATATATCGCTAGAAGAACTTGATAGATGTTCTAGCACTCTGCTCATGCTACTCAAGAGGACCGGAAAGCTCGATGACCGCCAGGACACTCCATCGGAAATGTCAGTAAACCTGCCAGAACACCAGAAGCTTATTAGAGATGCCGGGGCCGAAGGTATTGTCCTGTTGAAGAACCGGGATGGTATTCTTCCGTTTGACCCCCAAAAGGCCAAAAAGGTGGCTTTACTGGGTCCTCTAGCCAAATACGCCGCTGCTCACGGCGGAGGCAGCGCTTCGCTGAATTGTCATTACAAGGTGTCACCATGGGATGCCTTTCAACAGAGACTTGGTGATGATGTGGAGCTGACATATTCAAAAGGTATAACTATCACTTAGTCCATTTCGATTGGTAATAGTACTAATTGCGTTCAGGTACTCACATATTTAGGGTATATCCAGACCTTATTGAAGGATCCAAAAACCGTGCGGGAAATGTTGGATTCACTGCAGATTTCTACAGTAGTCCAGATCTCTCGGGTGACCCGGTCTGGACTGAACACTATGCCCGTGGTTTCTTCACTTCGATGATGAATAACAACGTCGTCAAACCGCTATCAGCTCGTTTCGCGACTACTTTTACGCCATCAGTATGCGGGAAACATTACCTCAGTTTCTCCGGCATGGGTCCGGCCAAGCTCTTTATTGATGGGAAGCTTATATATCATCAGGAAAAGGAGACTCGGGATAGTATGGGATTCTTCCTGGGCGTTCAAGAGGAACACCGCTTCCAATACGAATTCTTGCCGAATAGACCGTACAAAGTTGTCATTGAGACAATACCATCCCAGGTCAACAACTCGGAATTGTCCCTCTTTGAAGGCCAGATATCTGCGCATCTGGGCCTAGTCTACCAAGAGGAAATGGAAGCAGACCTGTACCAAGAGGCAATTAAGCTTGCAAAGGAGGCTGATCTAGCAATTTGCTTCGTTGGCAACACCACCCAGTGGGAAACTGAGGGGCAAGATCTCGAGACGATGTCGCTTCCCACAGACGGCTCTCAAGATCGACTCGTTTCGGGTGTTGCCCAAGCAAATCCTAAGACCATTGTTGTCCTGACTAGTGGGGTACCTGTCGAAGTCCCGTGGATTCATGACGTCGCCGCTTTGCTTCAGGGGTGGTATGCCGGCCAAGAGAGCGGCAATTCCATCCTTGATGTTTTGCTTGGCGACACCACACCCAGTGGAAAACTCCCCATGTCATGGCCAAAGAAGTATGAGCACACAGCATGCTATGGAAATTTTGGGCTCGATTCATATGATTCCCGCCAAGTCGAATATGTTGAGGGCATTTCCGTCGGCTACCGTCACTTTGATCGCCATTACGGAACAGAGAAGGAGGTACGCTTCCCATTTGGTTTTGGTCTAAGTTACACAACATTTAAGATCGAAGAGGTCAACATGCAAGGACAGATTGAAGGGCCAGAGAATAGCACAGTGACCATTTCAGCCGTAGTTAGAAACACGGGAACCAAGCAGGGCGCTGAAACCATTCAGGTTTACTTGGCTCCTCCATCAACCGGATCTGACATTGTGAGACCTCCGAAGTCGTTGGTGGCATTTGACAAGGTACATCTTCGTCCCGGCGAAGAAAGGTCAATAGAAATGCAGTTTAGCGCGGATGCTGCAGCATACTGGGACGAACGCCCTAGTGAACAAGGCGGCTACTGCTGGAGGGTGGAGAGTGGGAAGCATAACATCTTGGTGGCGACAAGCTCACGGCCCACGGATATCGTGCACACGTTGACGCTAGAAGTGCAGCAGGGCTGCTCATTCCCTCCATAGCGTATAGAGCTCAACACTACATGGCAATGTGGAGCATGAATGGGGCAAATATGTATCGGCTACGAGGGATATTTCTGGTCTCTTAGTAGAGTATATATGAAAACGTTCCTGATTCAACGAGTCATAGAACTTCGAGAATCAAATCATGATCATCACTCCTAGCGAAGTAAGAGTCAGCTTCTGATTCAATGTGATGGCCTTTAGACCACTTTATTCTTATTTGAATAGGAGATGCAGCATGGTCGTGTCACAGTACTTCCTGCTCAATCCGAGATACGGAGCTTCCAAACGAACCAAGCGTTAGGCATACGAGAAAAAAGTATCAGCCTCTCAATACATGCTCTGAAAAGCAGCCAGGTTAGAAACGATCACTGTTGTGAATAAGACGTGGTGGTTTACATGGTATCTGCCGCCCTCTAATGAAACTGTAATGTAATTGGTAAATATGGATATGCCAAAAATAGATAAATACCGTATTCATCAGAAGAAAAATGTTATTCAGTCAACCTAAAGGGGCTGTCTACAATTGCCAGGAAGAGACAGTCAGTTCCGGTGGCTTTCAGGAAATATACCACCACGCCCTGTCCATTGATACTTCGTCTACTGCTAAAAAGACAGAGCAAGCTAAGCCTGGCCATAGGGACTCTAAGATACGAGACGCTGTGTCGGCGAAAAATAGATTATGCGAGACATGCATGTGATGTTCGCATTATCATTAACCAATTCGCAGAGAAATGAGGCAAAGGCGGCCGCCTGCCCGTATGTTGCCCCAGCTGAGGCTGACGAAGGGGGCTATGCTCCGACTTCATTATCTGGTCTAGGGGCAAATGCTCGATGACCAATAGAAGGAACTTTAAAGCTGCTGCCTTCCGAGCTGTTTTGCGGCGCAAACGCAGTCTTCTTTGCCTATATATGGCAGGTATTCTACATGAACGGAAGCTACCCGGCCAAGCCGCTGTCATTAAGGCCTCAAACTTCCAAGAGGTCCCAGCTCTTATGAATTCCTGAAGTAAATGCTCTACTCGTCCTCGTGCTACAGATAAGGCATCAACCCCGCCAGTTAGCCACTTACTACTCTGTTTATCTTCTCTAAGTCGCCAGACCCATTCGACCACACCTTCGTATATTGCATGCACATTCGTCTGTTTTCGAAATCCCAAAACATGTTGGTCCACACATATCTTGCCTCCAGTGGAGGCATTAATCCCGACCCGTCCTGGGAGTCACCCTGCCCTTCCAGCTGCATTAGATGAGCCATGGCGTTTGCCAAGCTGATCCCATCCCAGGGGCCCTCACGCGAACGCAGACTCCGCATAATTCCCAGAGCCTCCAGTCTGATGCTACGCACACGGCACTTTGCTGCGATAAATGTAACGAGTGGTAACACTCCCACCTCGTTGCTGAAGCCGGTCTTGTTGGTGTGCGATTCCAGGCTGATGTAGAGCCTAATCTTTGCGATCACCTCCTGGAATTGAGGAGTAAAATCGTCATACGAGAGTTCGGTGCGGTCCAAGCAGCATGAGACAAGAACAGTGGCAACTAGGTGATGCATTGCCAGAAAATTCAACTGGCGCACTTTGGTCTCATCGTGCCCAACCGCGTCTAACACAGCGATTCCTGCTCCAAATTCCTGCAAGCGAGCAAGAAAACTTATTTGTTCATCAATCGCATCGGTGTCGACTTCATAATTTGGGTTCAAGTTCCTCCAAAGTGCCTTCGCATAGAAGCGGCCCAAGGCTGGGAGGATAGTCTCCCAGACGGCTTGGGCATGTTCGAGGCTGTGCAGTACAGTCGATCTCGTAGAGTAGTCGGTTATTAGATTCTCTTCATTGTCGGAGAGTGCGTCATCGTCGTCGAGGAGCATGTGATACGCTGATTTCCCGTGTGGGAAGGGCATCAACACAGAAGCGATCGAATGTCTGGAAAACATATGTGCCATTTCGTCAATCTCATCGGGCGCTTCGAAGGTCTCGCAGTAGGTTCGCCAAACGAAACTCCTTGACTGAGTGCGGCCCATGTTGTTCAGGACCTTGATGCCAGACCTCACCAAGTTTCCAGATGCATGATAATTACCAGTCATATTCTCGAAGACAATGAAGAGTAAGGTTGCCGCCATGGTGCTGCGGTGGTCAATTCCATGGGTCTGGATCTCCTCGCGAAGGCACGACAGTGCTTGATCATGATGACTGAACGCAGCTTCGCGATGGCGGTTGAAGACAGAGGCTGGCCACCAGGGACGATCTGCGTCCTGGAGCAACGGCCAGTCGTTTTTCAAATCCATCAAGGCTCTTGCATAGGCACCTATGCTCAAGATTGAGTGCCTAATTGTCTTCATAGTTACTGCATCGCGCAGGCATGATCTCGTCCAGAAGTTGTTCTGCTGGTGTTGTTGGGAAAGATCATAAGCGACCTGGTTGCGGAAGAGAGAAAAGTACCACGCGTCATCCTCGGCCAATTCAAAGCCACAACCTGGTGATATAAGAAGTGGTGGTTGATTTCTTAGAGGCTGAAGAGGACTGTCTGCACTCTGGACGGCGAGGGATGCCAATTGTGGGCGTGGCAGAAGCGGCCGCTCCGCTCGTGATATCTGCCTTGCTGTCTTCGGCGGAGCGTATCCTTCGCATATGGCACCGAGGTTCTCACACTTCTTGCAGCCTGGTTTACGCTCGTCACATTTGACGTGCCTTCTCTTGCATGATATGCAGCCTACATTGATAAGAGTGACGCTCGGTCGTTCGCCGCTGTGCGGCAGATTGGGACAGTAACATACCGGTGCGCACTTTGGGCTTACTTGCACGCCTTCGTGTAAGCCTACTGCTGGGCTCACGGGTGCTGGTACCGCTGGTTTCTGGGTGGTCTGAAGAGTCATCACTTCGGTCGCTACGATCACTGACGCTGCGACTGCGGGCTGAAGTACTATCATCGCGCATTGGGAGAGTGAGGTGACGATCAGTTTTCAAGCGAGTCGCCATCTTGGGCTGGTTCCTTGACCGACGCTTCTCGTTGGCTAACGGTGGTCCAATGACAGGCATGTGCTTCAGCTGAATGCTTATGTCAATTTTTCTCAACTTCGAGGGGCGAACTATGATCGGGATGTCGGTCCTCATCTTGATTGATCGATGAGATCAGGAGCCCCTTTGTAAGGAGTAGCCTGAATGACTTCATTCATTGAAAGCTGCGGAGGGTTCCAATAGTGGGGGCTAAGCGATGCTGTAGCGTGATTTGAAGTGGGCTGTGGTATACCGAGGCCTGTATGAACGATAGATTTTACAGGTCTGGGACTTCAATTTCGACGTCAGACAACATCTTTTCTGCTTGAAATGTAGGCGGATATCGGAGCTGGCGGCGGTCGCGCTATCTGACTACCCATTCTACAACATCTTCAAGTGCCTGCGCCACGATGGAAAAGGTCCCTGTCTATTATGCAGCCTGAATCCTTCCGCAAGTCATCTCTAAGTTGCTGTGGATACTGACACTATGTTCCTGCAACGTGCTGACCTGCAATTTGAAGATAGGACAACTACCTGGTTGTACCGGATGACTGTGCCGTGACGCTGCAGTGCGCATGCCGTAAGCAACGCCAGAGCACCCTAGCAAAGCCCCAACTAGCCCCAGTCCAGGCACTTCCTCATCCGGATCTCCTTCGCTGAGCCCGAAATCTGTCCAGCGAGGCTAACATGATTGGACGAAAAGCCGAGCTAGGTTCCCTCTGCCGGCCGTGTGCGAAGCTTTGTTTGCTTCCTCACATCTGGTTGCTAGAATGCCGGAACGGTGAACCATGCCTCATCATGTACACTATGTGCAAAGCAGCTGAGGCTCCGGGTGGCACTGCTCTCAGACAGAGCTTTAGTGGTCAGATTACTATAGTTATCATGAAATGTGGGCACACCAGTCGTGGTCAATCGCTATAGCCGGGACAGCATATGACGCTTCCTGCTTCCTTGGACTTGATCGTGATCACTTTTGGGCGATGCTGGGTCACTCACTGATAGTGTTCTTGTATACGGCCTGTCTGGCTTCCCAACGGGCCCAAGCAAGCTGTGTGGTTTCCTCAAGTCCTACAATGCATTCATGCAAGGCACTTTACTATCTTGCCAGGGTACTGCGACGATTGGGATCTTCAGCTGCCCGAGCTCCCACGGCCCCAAGATTAGTAACATACAGTGAACGCATAAATTACCAAAAGTTTTGAATCCTTCAAGCGATACTTTGGGGGGGGAGGGGGGGTTTCCTTTAATCGTTCAATTACCTTTGGAGTGAAGCGTCCTAGGCCAGTATTGCCAATCCTCATATTTCAAGATATTAGCGAAGCTCTCGGTCACATCATTCGCTGGCTTTACAGTTTTAGTCCTGTAAATCAGCAGCATTCCGCGAACTTGGGAGGGGGTTTCATTGTCGCACCGTGGTGCCGCCCATCCTTCAGCCCTAAAAGGCGGCCGATTGCTTGACCCCTAACTAAAACGTGACTTTTGACCTTTTCATTAGGCGCACGTCTGCGATTGCTATCACCTACTCCTGCACTACAGTACGTCGGAAAAGAATGCGCTGCGTGTCGATCTATGATGAGAAAGCATCCACTTACTATTCGAAGCTGGTTGACTTGAGCGGGAATAATAATTTGGTTTAGAGGGTCTACAACTTACCCGTTTCGACCGCCTCATGCAAGGTAACACCAGCGACGTGGATATTAGTGTGCTTTTCCCGAAGGAAAGCGGAAAGCCCCTCGAGGGGAGGGGGCAGGTCTTAATTCGCATCGATAGAAAGTTGAAGCGCACCCCTTGACACACCACAGACACGGTGGGAAACAACGTGAACTACCTGCACGCTTCACGTTTGTTCCACCCAGTAACCGGCAAAATGTTTTGATGTCATGAGTCATGCTCTGGCACGATGGAATTCAACTTTCCACGACATTTGAATCCCCCTCAGCTCAGGCCCAGAATGATAAACATTCGGCCGTAGTACTGTATCTGATGTGGAATACTGCTGTCCTTTTAGAATCCGACACCAGTGCACTGTCAGATGACGAGAGTCTTGGCGACGAAGGTTGAAATCCAAAATTAGGCGAAGCCCGCTTCAATATTGTCTCTAGAAAAACGCCATGCTTATGTTCGATGGGACGATACGCGATCCTTGCCGGTCACTCGCACGAAAGTGTTTCCGCGCCTCGGCAACTCATCCATCTGGCGATTCTTGACTTCAAGCCACACCAACTCGAAAATGATAAGCTTGGCTTTCGGCCTCCCTTCAGAGATCATACGATCGTCTATCACCAGGACATACCACATGATCGTGCCGAGCAGTTCACTAGAGGGCGTAGTTATTTGGATACCGATGATCGTCCTCATACTTCTCCGTTTCTTGAGGACACCGCTGACCGGTCTCACTAGGTCAAGCAAACAACACACAAAAAACAATTTTAACACATGTTCGTACCTTCTACACTACAATCACAAGACTTGGCCTTGATGGATGGTTCTCTGTTAATCGCCGCACACAGGAAGAGAACAACCATGTACCATGTTTCAAGAGCCTACTTCACTTCCGAGGATCCTTGGGAGCCAATATGACTCTACGCTTCCCAGCGGGCGCTCCACCTCCTTGGACCTCGCCTTCCACCTCAGCTTTACGCTTCAGTGTCCTTGGAGGGCTTCTTTCCCCAAAACAATCTTCTGACTCGATACCTGCGTGGTTGGTTTCCCAAAGATTGTCGGAACCTCTGTCAACGCCACCATATATATCCGCATCTTCAGACTCGATAGAGTCAGGAGTGAAGACGATGGCCTTCCTGGCTGTGGGACGATTTCCACCTCTACCTCTTCCACCTCTTCCACCTCTGCCACCTCTACCACCCCTGCCACCTCTTCCGCCTCTTCCGCCTCTCCCACCTCTTCCAACTGTTGTCCACTGCGACGCTGCGGGAGTGCCTTGCTGCAATGGGCCTGTTTGCCCACCAGTTGGCGCTGTCGTTCTTTGCACCGCACGTGGCGGCCTATTAACAGGGACCGAGCCGTAATGTGTTTGACCCAGTGGAGTGAGTCTTATGATCGTGGCTGGCTGATTCTGCGGTCTTCGTCGGGGGGCGACCCTCGGTCCTGGATCGGGGAAGAAGGACTGCATCACAATGGGTGGGACCGAGGAGCCCCGGTCGGTTCTGGGTATGACTGGAAAGCCTCTGAGAAGCCGTCTATCGTTTCGACGTAGATTAGTCCAGAATGTAGTGCTTTTTACAGCAGTCTCCAGAGCTGTTTGCTCTGTACTTAGCCTGGTCACATGAGTTGAGGCTGTCCCAAAGTCTTTGTTGGACAGTGAACAAACGACATCGATGACAGCGTCAAGATACCTCTGGTAAGCACTCTCAGCGTTGCTGCAGGCCGCATGCCAGTCGTTTGCCGCATTGCTATTACCAAGCTGACCAAACCTCGTGTTGTCCTTCCAAGATACGTATGAATTGATAACGTGGATAGCCCTGCGGCAGGCTTCGGTCAGGCGAACCAAGTTTGGACCAGAGAGATCTTGTAGTGCTTGGTAGACTTGCTCATTCAGCTCAGAATGGTATCATATATCTGAATTGGTACTTACTCAGAAGGCCAGCCTCATCTATACTCAGTCCATAGGAATAGGCGAATACCGCGGCGGACATCTGCATCGTCTTGTTTGCATCCAGTGGATTCCTTGTTTGAGGATCCCATACACTCCACAGCTTGTGACCTCTCGCTAGGAGGTAATCACCACTTAGATCTGCTTCATGGGCCAGTTCGTTGGCATCAATTGCCGTTGTAGCCACTGGTGGGTCGTTAGTCGTTGGATATTGCCAATATGGATCTACCCGGATGCCCTGAAACCAAGTGCGGAAACGAATCTTGGCCCATTTCTGGTGAGATTCGGAGAGCAAGGTAACCATATCAGTCGTGCCTGTCCCATTTGCTAGTGTATCTCCCACCTCATTTCTAAATATTCGATCCGTAATCGAAAGCATACTTTCATAAGTTCGAACTTGTGCTCCAAGGCTATCGATTCCACCTCGCAAGTTTTGATTCTCAACCACTAAAGCTTTGGCAAAATCAATGGTACTGTCGTACTCCGCAAGAAAGAGGGCCGCATCTCGCCCTCCTACAGTAAAATTGCCAACAATTCTTCTGCCTGTATTTTCACTGGCGAAGTTTGTATCATCGATGCCTATTTCCTGTAAATCTGACAGCTTAAAATTAGGAAACGAGTGTCCATCCCAGTTTTCGACATACAGGAGTAGAGTGCGAGGAAGCTGAGTATCCGATGTGCCGTCACCAAGGTCTCTTGTATTGTATCGACTCCTGGGAGCCACATGAGGCGGCGGATTTGCCGAAGCTTGGTTCATATTGACGACTATTCGGTTCAAAAGCGTGAGTGAAAAAAAAGCAAAGCAAAGCAAGCAATAATCGGTTCGGTGGTTTTGATGGCACGCTATTGGGTGTCAACCCTGTGCTTTGTCCTCAAAATTTCGCTACTACTCCTAGATATGTCTCTTTAACAGCACGACCGTTTTCGGACGCATAAGGACCTCATGATCTCAAATTTCAACCAAGAAAATCATGATGCATTGTTTGCCACAGGGGAAACAATATGCATAGGCTGGTGGAATAATTTCATTGGGAAGTCAGGAACTAGAACCAACTTTACGAGGAAACCCAAACTACACCAAGCAAAATTCCATGGTAGTGAAGGAAGGGGGTGGGGCGCGTGGGCCGGATAGATAGAGAACAAAAAGAAGAAGAATGAAACTTTTCGTGCTTGTAAACGATCCATGAACTTCATGACAAAATTCTTTCACGGAATAAAATAACAATGCACCTTGCTCCACGCCATAACCATTTTTATAGCCGAGCTTGGACTACTTAGTTATGTCTTGAATGGTGCTTCGCATCGGCTGCGACATTGTAAGATAAGCACATTTATCTTTAATATATTTTGCAGCGTCTCAGGACAGACGAGGATCAATAGTCTGCGGATTGGCAAAGATGTTCCTCGGGTCAATCGTTCGCTTAATGTCTCTCAGTCGTTGAAATGTCGAGGTGCTGTAATACATCTCACGCGCCATGTCGCGGTCAAACTCAGAGTCGGCGTAGTTCACGTAGGCACCAACATTGCTGGAGCTCATACCCGCTGTCAAGGCTTCGCTCATGCTACTGACAAACGCAATACCTTTGCGATTGGGAAATTCGCAATCGTTGTTCACGTATGCCTGGTACTGTGCAACCCACACGAGGTTCCGGTCTCCGAATGCCGCAGGTGGCAGTAATGCCAGTGTGCTCTTGTCGTTGATCTGGCTGTCCGTGCCGCCGTATAAGTCCAGTATGGCATACCAATGTACTCCCTCCGGAGCCCGCTGGCCCTCGTTTGCGATAAATTTAACATAACTCAAGACGCTCTCGCGGGAGAGGCCAGGTTCCGCAACGGTGGTTGACTTGGCATAAAAGTTGCTACAGGCGGCCTGATTCATAGGCGGCACCGTTAGATCGTCACCACCCAATATTTTCAGCGCTTCCAGCCAAGAGACCTCTCGTATGTTGAATTTATCAGGGGTGATGGGAAGATACTGTAGCAGTGCAGGAGCAATAGAATCGGTGAATTTATCAATGCTGCCCAGGTACGTGCCTCCCAGGCCAAGGCCGTTTTTGGTGAAGACGAGGCCGAATGAGAGCTTGCGATCTACAACTGAAGCGTTATGAGCAAAGTCCTGAACATGTAGGACTGTGTCGACGGCAGCTTGTACGTTGCTCGTTGGTGCTGCAGGCGATAGGTCAAAGTCCCACTTGACGACAGATTCAGGGGCTGAGTGGGTTTGAAGGTAAAAGTACACCGCGATGCCTATCATTTCTGCGGCACCCCGCATGGCCTACTCAAGGGAATTTTATGTCAATTTGGTTGAAACGCCACCCGCCTATTTAGTCAAGATTTAAGATTGGATTGTAGGACTTACATAGAAGATTTCTGGGTTCCTGCCAGAATCGGCATGAACATAGGTGCCATCAGCAAGAACGACGTCAAGTGCGACAATCTGATCCATGGCGAGACCCCAAGCTCTTGAAAAATGGCCATATCCCCCGTGTGTATAATGGCCACCGATTCCCACGGCAGAGCATGTCCCATGAGCGAGTGCTCGTTTCCCTTGATTGTAAATTGCCCGACTTAGGGGTCCCAGCCGGACTCCACCCCCGACTTTGGCAATTCCCTTATCGCCAACAATGACTTCTTGAAACTTGTCCAAGTGTACTACCATGGAACCATCCTTACCCCCGTTGCTGAGAGAGGCGTAAGAGTGTCCACCGGACTTGGATTGGACCTGTATACCATGGTTACCCGCGCAGACGACAGCCCCAGCGATTTGCTCCGGAGTCTCGGGGAGAGCGATCAAGCACGGTTCATATGGCAGGCGAATGTTGTACGTCTTTACGTACACGTTCCAGTCGGGATCAGAGCTTGTGAGAAACGGAACTGTCTTTTCTCGAAGGCAGTCGCGGATATCGCAGGGACAGAGAGGTTGGCAAGCTGCCACTTTTGCCATAGCTGTGGCCCGATCGAGATGAAATAAAGCTTCCATAGAGAGTAAAATCTCGCAGTTACTCGACTCATTTGGATGCAGAATCGTGGATGTTAGGCGGGAAGCCACGTGGGAAACAGTTCTGATACGTTGCAGCGGCTGTATGAGCAGCCAGCCCATGGCAATTTATAGGGCAGCCCAGGTTATGATTCTCGTCAAGTGCACCACTGAATATGCTTCTTGTGAGAATTGATGCGTGATAGCTCACAAGATACCGTGAAGGCGCTTTCTACCTGTTGCCGGGGACGACGAAAAAGCCCAAGGCAGCCACCGGCCAAGCGAGTAACGCAAAGTCGCCGGGCGACAACCAGCCGCGGAGTGAATCGTGTGTAGCTCTACATCACCTCACATTTGTGGAACACTTTCAAAATTGTCTCGAATAATCATAACCAGTTCACTGCAGGATTCTGACAAAGTTCTTGCTACGTGACTATGATCACAGATCAAAGGGAGGTGCAACTACCCCGTGATACGATGTTCACGATGAATTTTGTCCGATGGACCGGGGCGCACACTCTACCCACACTAGTGATAGTTCATAGCGCTTTGTTTCTCGTTCTCTTCGTAAGGTGCCATGAGTTCGTTTCCCTCGACCCCTCGCGGAAAGTCCTCCTCTCCCAGATGAGTAGTATGTGCCCACGGTTTTAGTCCGTTCTCCTCCCTGATAGTCTTCGCAAAGCATGTACTCCAGCCGAGCCTCGGGAATTTCGCAACGACCTGGTCCCTGGTCTCGCGGTCTACAAGCTCCGGCCGGCCTCCCATATTATCATAAATGGTGGCCAGTTGTATCAGTTGTCCCAGGAACGTGATCTTACCCACATTACCCAAGTCCTGGTGCCGAATTATGGCCTCTGCGACGGCCTCGGCTTGGGGCTTTGGGGCATGGTGCGAGGCCAGCAGGCTCAGCGCCAGGATGCCGCCGTACCATTCAAAAGAGAGCAGGGTGGACCGTAGATTCTCTGGGGTGGTACCTATGTCGTGGAGCAGACATGTGAGCGCCCAGGTAGACGGGGAGACCTTGGCTGCGTGTTCTGGGAACTGGTGTTTCAAGATGCAATAGCCTAATGACGTGAGAATTACTTCCATGATAAGGTATTGAGAGAAGTAATACCAAAGTAGTAGACACGCATCGAATGGTTATATGTCGGCTCTTGTAGATGCTCTTTGGCGTATGTTTGTACGTTGGACACGATTGGATCCTCAGACGGAAAGGGAATCTTATCGACGGTCATCACTGGGGGCTTGTGCAAATACGGGTTATCTCCGAAGATGTCATTGGAGTCCCTTGGTACGGCGGACCAGCCGTGCTTCGCAATGTCGTCTGCAGATGCAGCAGGTGTAGAGGAAGGCATCGTGGTACTGGGTTCACAAAAGGCGTGGATGGACTTATTCGAGCTGACAGGATTGTTTGGGTATCATTCTCGCACCTATGTAATTTCATCATACTTTATATGCTGGGAAAGCCCGTTGCCGGTGTCCGTCCACCGTTGGATGACGACACGCTTTGGTCAGCTCCACAGAGCTAGATATCCGTGAGTCAAATCCAAATCCCGTAGGTCGGTGTCATCGCTTTAGTAAGCATCACAAACCCCGTCGATATACTAATGTCAGATCACAAATTACGTATCTCCGCGCAACATCTGAGGAGGCACTGTTGGAGGTTGCTGACAAACGCTGCAGTAACCTAGACGATTTGCCGAGAATAGCCCGTAACCATTGCGCGACAGCAATAAGGCGCAACTATGCCTGCGACGATAGAGGCTCTACTCCGGTCTTGACTACGGGACGGAGCACAATCAGCTGTCGACTCGGGCTTGATTCGATGTACAGCCGTATAGTGGCATGTTCAGAGTCCCGATACCAGTGCGACGTAAGTCGCAAATGAGATCGGAGAATTAGTAACGTTGCGGTTTTCAAAACCTGGCAGGACAATTAGCCTTGATAGCAGGAACAATGGGTATACTGGCTCGCTACCTTATCTCATAAGACCCTGCCCTTGTCATATATCTCACCCACTTAACACTTGAGTAATTACTCTTCTCGAAGACCTTCAGATACCTGACCAAGAGGCCAGAGCTCGTGAACATCAGAAGACTAAAATTCAAGCTTAGTGGCGGGCGGGACCATGCCTTCTGGTTTGTCATGCTTGTGAGATCCGCTTCGGCACTGAGAACAAACTCGCTCTGCCCACTGAATCGTCCGATCTTCCACACAATAACGTTCTCGCTCGGCTCGTACTTGGCCTTGCCTTGTGTGCATCTCTCGGTAATGCGGGCCGTATTCAGAGGGGTCGGAATCTTGACCACGACGTTGGTCGCGAATAGCTTGCTGCCAAAGTTGGCCTTGACGCCAATGCTGTATTCCACCTTGGTCTTGCCAACTTCATTAACGATGGCGTGGACCTTGAAGGGCAGGTTGACGTTTTCGGTAGCGCGGTAGCGCATGAGCTCGAATTCACCGTCCGGGGGCACGAAGGAGATGATACGGTCCGAGTCGAACTTGCCGAGCTTGACGCACTGATGGAATTGGCAGTCTTCCAGCGTGACACTTCCCGCAGCGGCCTTGGTAGCCTTAGTTCCGAGTCTGTTACCGCTGGGCAGTGATTGGAGTCCGTCGTGGTCAAGCAAGAGCCTGTCGTTCAGTCCGAACTTGCACTCTGGGGTTCCTGAAAGGTATGCGCGCATGATGATCTGACCATTGACATCCGCCCGGAGGACGGTGCCAGTGGCCGACATGAGGAGGTTGACATCCTCGATGACATCCACGAACGCCTCGTTCTTGCGATACTTGACATCGGCCTTGCGCCAGGACAGAGCGCCAGTAGCCTGCATGGTGATCTTTGCGGAATCTTCGGCTGCGCGCTCCGACTTGACGCCTTCGGTGGTGATGTACATCTTCAGCGTGTCCGTCTCGGTGTTCTGGGGGTAGCCAAAGTCGATGATCTCGTCGAGAAGCTCGTAAACCAGCACGAAGTTGTTCTTGACGGCCTCCTCGTCGAACTTGCCAAAGTAGCCACGGCCCAGCTGGATCAGGCGGTAGAGAAACTCGAAAACAAGGGCGGCATTGGCGTTGCTCTTGGTGATGGCCACCAGGTAGATGTTCTCGTGCTTGACATGGCTGAAGGTGGTGCTGCCGAGGGTCAGGATGGGCGAGCGCACCTGCGGGTTCGAGATGACCTGGATGCGGAAGACGTCGGCAAGGCGGGGGCGGCAGTCGTTCCGAAAGGCGCGGAAGATGAGATTCTCGCCCTTCTGGTTGAAGATCAAGATACCCGAGAGCATCTTGCCGGCCTGCGGACGCTGTGCTGTCGAGCTGTCGGAGCGGGAGAGGTGCGGCTGCGGCGTGTTGCGGCGGGCGGCGATGGTGGGTGCATGTGGTCGGAGGTGATGGGTGATGGGGGTGGTACAAGGTGAGTTGCCGTACTGGACATTGGTAATGTGGGTCGGCCTACGGATACGCAGTCGCGTTAGGGGGTTTAGGGGGCAGGTGTAGCTAGCGCATCAGCGGGCAAACCCCCTAGCATGTCCCTCCCGTCGCTACGGATTGCCTGGGCAGATCCATGCCTGTCCATCGCTGGCGGCGGAGTTAGCTTTTGGCGGCTCCGGCTCTGCCCCTCCACCTGCACCTGGGCATTTCCGTCAACCAGACGGCTCCATGTCCAAGGTGGTCTCCTTCTAAGGTTCCTGGAGAGGGGGCACAACCTAATGTATGCAGATGCTAACATGGACTCAAGCGGTACAAGAGTTTTCCGCTCTCAGGAAGACATATACTACTTGGCTGGACCAGGTATAGATACTATCTTCGACCAGGAGAAGATGTTCCTTTTCGAATGTGGCGTCTTCTTGAACTTTGCCACTTCGCCGTGAGAATCTGTACACGGACTCATGTTGAATTCATCCGCCCGGGTCCACGATTACTATGTTGCCTACAAGCGAGCACCCATACCAAGACATCTCCATGTATGAAGTCAGTCGAATCCCAGTTGAGCTATCATGTATCGCTGGGCGAGGTACTTGAATTCGGCAGCGTACTGTACTTCGGGTCAACTGCCAAGACACTGCAGCCAAGCTGTCTCCTTTGTGGCAGCTGCAGTGTATCTCGAATTGTGCATGTGTAACAAACAGCAAGACGGTCAGTGCGGGATGATCCAGTTCCACTCATCTAATCTTCACTTGGCATCAGCCGCTTCATATAGAACCGTCCCAGTTACCTGGCAAGCAACCCCGACAGTAGCGTCATTATGCGCAGCGGGTTTTCCCCTTCCACGTCCAGTGCAATAACGCATGCGAGAAACAAACAGACACATCAGAACAATTAAAGAAATTTGGAAAGAAATGATTGACTGCATCGTTCTAGACTGTTTCTAAATACGCCAATGGACCTCTGCAGCTGGCCTTTCGACGTCGTGCTTGTTATGTCCAGTGGCTGGCCATAGTTGGCCTGGCACTAACCCATAGTGATTACAGAGCACGATCTCAACAACCTTACGCGTGTGTCTCGGTCCACTAACCCGCTTCTTCGAACCCCTATGTTCAATAACTAACGGCGACGGCTTTAATGTCAGATATCACTACTTCTAGATCAAGTAGTTTAGGTCATTGTGCAGTCAACGACCTGGAAACACTAGGGACAACCGGAACCTTGAAGCATTTATTCCGTCAAGCTTCCCGAGCTAGTAGTCTCCAAATTCTCCCAGGAGCGCCATCATTCCTTTTTCGGCATATCAAGGAGGGTGGTCTCCGAGAATACCACCATGCATCCAAGGATATCGCCAACCCTGTGGGCCTTGAGCCTTCGAGCAGCCTCAAAGGCCTCGACTTCCTTGGCGGATTTATTCTTAGCGGGTCGCATATGCGCCTGAGCAGTGCCTGTCGAATGTCCAAGCTTGGAATGTTCATCACATGGATGGTTTTCACGGTACTGACTGAAGCCTCATAGGTGCCTCAGCGGACCGAAACCCGGACTGAGAAGGCCCTTGTCGAGAGCGAGAATAGGATACCCCCAACGAAAAAGGTTTACTAGCCCTATTTTCTCTCCACTGTAGGAAAGCAGAGCGTCTAAGTGCAAATGGATGGTAAACTCGAGATCCCGTCTTCCCGGGCTTTGGAGCCTGCGACCCATGCTCCTCAGTAAGTATAAAACATTCCTTGGCCTAGTTATAACCGTTGATCCTTACTTCAAACAATCCTGCCAAGCTTACCTTCATACCAGATAAGTGACTCTATCAATATGGCAGGAAAGGCATTGCTCATTGCCGCTCTTGGCTCCTTGGCCATGGCTGTTCCCCTGGAGGGTTCTCTGGAGGAACGTCAGTCATGTGCTGCTATGTAGTAAGCATTCCGAAGTCTGTCCTTAGGTTCAATCTGACTTTCTCTGCAGTGGACAGTGTGGAGGAATAGGGTGGAACGGAGCTACTTGCTGTGCGACTGGAAGCGTCTGCACTAAAGGCAACGACTACTATAGTCAATGTCTGCCCGGAAGTGCTTCTGCCACAACGACTTCAGTTGCCACGACATCTCGAACAAGCACTACAGTGGCTTCGTCAACCTCAAAGGCCTCTACTACCACCAGCGCAACCCGAACCTCGACCACGGCTCCTGCTGGAAGTGGGACTGCCACATGGTCCGGCAACCCCTTTGTTGGCGTGAACCAGTGGGCCAACTCTTACTATGCTTCTGAAGTCACAGCCTATGCTGTGCCAACTCTAGGAGCGAAGGCAGCAGCTGTTGCTAAGGTCCCCAGCTTCATGTGGCTGTATGTAGATCCCACGTTGGTTATGAGACGATCCACTAACTCTGCTCTCAGCGACACTCTCTCCAAAGTCGACCTGATGGCTACTACGCTTGCGGATATCCGTGCAGCGAACAAGGCTGGTGGTACACCAAATGCCGGCATCTTCGTCGTCTACGATCTGCCAGATCGTGACTGTGCAGCTGCTGCGTCAAATGGCGAGTACTCTATCGCCAACGGTGGTGTTGCAAAGTACAAGGCATATATTGATGCGATCGTAACGTTGATCAAGCAGTATTCTGATGTGCGCATCATACTTGTCATTGGTAAGACTTCACAGAATCATCGGTTTTATGTCGTCAGGCTGATCCTTTCACACAGAACCGGACAGTTTGGCTAACTTGGTCACCAACTTGAGTGTCTCCAAATGCGCCAATGCTAAAAGCGCTTATCTGGAGTGTACCAACTATGCTCTAGAGAACCTCAACCTCCCCAATGTGGCCATGTATCTCGATGCCGGCCATGCCGGATGGTTGGGCTGGCCCGCCAATTTATCGCCAGCTGCATCCTTGTTTGCCCAAGTCTACAACGATGCCGGCAAGCCAGCCGCCGTTCGTGGACTCGCCACCAACGTTGCTAACTACAATGCTTGGAGTCTCAGTTCAGCCCCTTCTTACACACAAGGCAACTCGAACTATGATGAGTCCCACTACGTGAGCGCCATTGCGCCCCTTCTGTCAGCTGCTGGTTTCGATGCCCACTTCATTACCGACAGCGGTCGCAGCGGCAAGCAGCCAACGGGCCAGCAGGCCTGGGGCGATTGGTGCAACGTTATTGGAACCGGCTTCGGCACCCGTCCCACTACCAATACCCCGAGTGAGCTGCTGGATGCCTTTGTCTGGGTCAAGCCCGGCGGCGAGTGTGATGGCACAAGCAATACCACTGCTACCCGATACGACTACCACTGCGGGTTGTCAGACGCGCTTCAGCCCGCTCCGGAGGCTGGGAGCTGGTTTGAGGCCTACTTTGAACAGCTCTTCAACAATGCCAACCCAGCTTTCACATAAGCGATCTAGGGCTTTGCCATGCTGATTCGTTGATCGGCTGTTGTCGTGGGTAGGTCAGAAGGAGTAGAACCTCGAAACTTGGCTTTTACCTTCTATTATATATATATTCCGTAGATACATGCACATATTCGCGCTCATATATGCTTATAGATGATTGGTAGACATTGCGTTCCTCTATCCCATGACTCTATGGAACTGGATCTAGACCTATACTCCTTGGCTCAACAATTGCGCTAGTTTGAAACCTGATTTGACGCGGCACACTAAATTTACCCTTGCCTCTGTGCGCAAGCCATGGCAATATTAGGTGACGACACTACGACCATATCGATAAAGCGCAGCCTTCTGACGCGTGTCAAAAAGTCATCCAACGGAATGCCGGCAAGGGGCCATGGGTGAATCGACGGTTGAGCAGTGCATGGGCAACCCCAATACCGTGAATTACTGTCCAACCTGCTCGGTCGGTCAACTTCTCCTTGTTTGCATGTGTCTCAACGGTTTTGACACTGAAACCAGATTAGGGGCACGCTTTCATCAGCTCATCCAACTGTTCTTGTCGTTATTGTTCTACTTGCAGGATCGTATGTCCGGGCTTCCAAGCACGGCGCGCATTACTGAGCCCCATGCATTCAGTGCGGCCCTCCATTACATCATGAGTGGACATTATAAGCTTTCCCTTGCATTAGTGGCCGCGCTGTCCGAGACCCCGCACAGCAGCCCAGGGCTATAAGATCTCTAGGAAAGATCTCTTGGCATTCTAGGAACAGGCAATTGTTCTACAATTTTATTGAAAAGAGAGATAGACAATCAGAAAGCCTCCAAGATGGTTCATCAGCACGGAGATGAGCATAAAATCCCACATGAGCACAGGCAGCACAAGTATGTAACAATCTACCCCGCCTACAGTGGCTTCCGAAGAACTTACATGATTCTTCCACCTTTAGACACGGCGCCTGGCTTCCGGCCGACCACCGAGTGCAACACGAATGGATATCTCGACAGATCGAGCATGTCGATAAGAAACATAAGGCTGGCCAAAAGAAACCTTTGGTGCCGATTCTGCAGGAATTCCAAAAGTTTATCGAATCTAATCCGCGCATCTATATGTACTTCACACAGATGTGGGACGAGGTTCCTCGAAAGGAACCATACCTGACAGACCCGACCGGAAAGCGGCAGATCCGTGACTACAAGCACATGCTGGACGTGCTCAATCACATTTTCGGCAAGGCGCCTGAGTGGTTGGATGCCGCGTATGGCGTTGGCATGGTCGGTGTACCGATGTGCAGTGTCTTCGACTATGTTATGGCTACTCCGAGGTAAGAGCTATGGACAACGGATGACACAGCTCATGCTTACAGTACATACACAGTGGACATGCGGCATTCCTGGATCCAGACGTGAATGCTATGCTGAAGCGGGTTCTCAATGAATGGGGCAAATATTTGAAGGTAGGTCGGGTGTAGACTCTCCGAAAGGCTGTGCGTAACTTATGCATGTGTAGTCACCCGATTCGGCTCATGTGCTGGAGAAACATAGCGAGGGCTGGTTCGGAGAGAACGCCCAAAAGGATGTCATGCAGGTTGCCAACGCTCCCCTGAAGACATCGCATGATTTCGCGGACATGTTCGTCTGTGATCCCAACGCGCCACATTATGGCTATACCTCGTGGGACGACTTCTTCACGCGTGAGCTCCGGGATGGAGTCCGTCCTGTCGCATCGCCAGACGATGACAGCGTGATCGCCAATTGCTGCGAGTCTAAGGTGTACAACCTGGCGCGGAACGCCAAGCTGCGGGACAAGTTCTGGATCAAGGGCCAGCCGTACTCGGTGCTGGATATGCTGGGTCACGACCCGCTCGCGCAGCAGTTCGACGGCGCCACTGTGTACCAAGCATTCCTATCGGCGCTGTCGTACCACCGTTGGCACGCCCCCGTGTCCGGCAAGGTCGTTCGGGCCTTCGTCCGGGATGGTACCTACTTCTCCGAGCCGCTGTTTGAGGGCGTTGGCGAGAACGGCCAGGTCGACATCGACAAGAAGGGCATCAGCGTAGCTCAGGGATATCTTACGGCGCTTGCAACCCGTGCCGTTATCTTTATCGAGGCTGATAATCCGGCAATAGGGCTCATGGCCTTTATTGGTGTCGGTATGGATGAAGTGAGCACATGTGAAATTACTGTGCGTGAAGGCCAACAAATCAAAAAGGGGAGCTTGACTGGGATGTTCCATTTCGGTGGGTCTTCTCATTGCCTGTTGTTCAGGAAGGGCGTCAAGGTCGATGGGTTTCCTGAGGTTGGACGGCAAGAGAATGTCCCTGTCAGGAGCCAGGTCGCGGTGGTCAAGAAGTAGGTCTATCTTATACGTGAAATCAGAGTTCAACTTGTTCGAGGCGCTTGATACGAGTAGACAGTAACAAATTGTCGACACATGCTCGATGTGGTTTCCGATGCACAAGAATGGAGGTCACATGACTGAGTATAAGAAGAGAGCGGGTCGCAATGTAGGCTCATGATAATGAGGGAGACGTACATGATCCTGGGAACGTAGATTTTATCCACATATTCGCCAGGTGAGACTCGAGGAAGCCCGACAGCAGCAGGTAAAAAATACGCGCATTCTGGAAACAAAATTCACACGTATCAGCTGAGCCCGACTATAGCTAGGACGGACCAAAGGAGCAAAGATTTGTGATTTAGTATGAGATTGAAGTGACGGACCGCTGTGTTCTCTCGTTGGCGTTCGAAACAGATTACCAGACTAGGTTTGGTATTCGCTGGTAACTGGTGAAAGTCGATGACTCTAGTCCTGAATTTATAGTCGTATATGGTTTTGACTCCTGGCAACCTCCTGACGAAAACTCAATGTTGGCTGCGACCGGTACGACTATATACGCACTGCATGTCAAAGCCAAGATATCTGTTCCGGTGTACTGCTTACCGATATCAACCAAGAGGGTTTTTCGTGGGGTTGTATTTGGTGGCAATGCAATTACTCCTGCGTATGCTACAACATCTGTGCTTCTGATTATGTTCGATTACGAGTCTGTGGAATCTGCCTCAGACATGGCCGCGATATAAGCTGCGTAGATCTCACTGGGAGTAGTGGACATTGTTTGGGTAAGATCCATTACTATTCTTCACCGCCACCATCTAACATATTAGCTCCAGGTTTTGCTGTTCTGCTTCACCAAACGAGAAAAGGCTGGTCACTTCAAGCGCCCAAACATCAGAAGGCTGACAGCACTTTGATCTTCTCTACTGTTGTCTTGTGAAATTCATTCGTGATCTTGTCCTCAACAGGTGCTGATACTGATATACCTTTTTTCTTATGGGGTAAAAGGCGAGCTTGTCATCCCATGCCGTCTAAATATTTCCCACCGGGCCAGGGAGCTGGCCTCACAGATGATCTGGGTCCATCTTGAATATGCAGGAGTATTCTGCCCCTGCGTCCCAACTTTGAAGGGTTCTACACCATCTCCGTTATATCATCAGGTTGTAAGCTTGCATACAACAACGTGTTTAAATTATATTAGGTAGGAATTGGCAGACGCGTCAACTATTGCGTAGAAAACTAGGGAGCGGAAAGAGTGTGGTGGGCTGTACTCAATTGGTGCTTCCTCATAACTCGATGACGACGACGAACAGAAGTTTCGGTGCAAGCACGGGCATATAGCCGAGGGGCAACACTCCGGACCAACTTTATTAATGCAGGATGGGGAGACAGATATTACGGGGCCGCAACACACTCTCTTGAGATCAAACCCATCAGTCGAGGGTATCAAGGTGACAAAGGAGGCAAGGATGATTTACACGTATAAGTCTGAGCGTTGAGGATGGCCAAGTATAGATGGAAGCCATCAAAGAGAATGAACGCTCCTGGCGAATAGGTACGGAGTAGTAATAGTGGTTTCGGTTGGGTGATTGTTTGGTATGAATTGAATAAATTGTTTGAATTGAATAACAATAAAATAAGACGAGTAATTCAGATTTAGTCGAACTCTCGAGCGAAAGTGGCGAATGGAACATGCAAATTGGTAATTTGTATAGCCCAGCTCATCAAAATGCACAGATGTTTACTACATTGCATGTAGAGTAGGAAGACACATGAAGACAGATAATTCCATTGCCTGAATCAACGATGTACTGTATGCCTAAGCGAAAGTCTCATTTCGGAGCTAGACTATGCAATGCAAGGGCCCGAGATTATGCACCGCACGTGAGGCGCAGAGCCCGCATCAAGAGGCAGACTGAATCTTCATGCGGGCATACTACTTCGATGAGACTGATGTTCCGCCAGCAACGACTTCATGTACCTGATGGACTCTGGTTGTCACTTACTGGAGCCTTTTCGAGGCCACATGGTCGACAGGTCCTAATCTCAATTTGTACATGTCGGACGCAGGTCAAGATATGATCTTTTAGGAACAGGTGACGGGTGCCTAGGAGCCCCAATGTCCACGCCAAGACCAAAACGCGAATAAATTAAGCCGAGTAAATTTAAATAAGATGACTATCACATGGGATCAACGAAGCGAGGCCATGGAACTACCGGCATTTCGGATCATTGGACCAGTCGAGTTTGGCTCGGACCAGTCAGGAGTCTTCCGGCGCCCGGGTGCTTCGCCTTGGATGCATAGCCGTTGGTTTAGTCAACACACCACCGCACCAATTTCAATTCTGATTCCCGGCCCATCTTCTGTGCATGGAAACGGTCATCTTGAACTCCTCTCCACGAGGATCTCGTAATTTCCTTTGTGACTACCATCCATGAAGCGGGGATTCGTACACGGAGATCTTACGTTCGGTACGCCGCGGCCCCACTGGGTGTGCTAAAGAAGCTTAAATGAGACCACATTATTCTGTGGGGCAGTAAATCCGGGGGAAATGACCTCGGGAAGGCCCCGAGTTCCAACCTGGAAGTCCAAGAGATACGGGCCAGGTTCAAAAGCTTAGGGGACTGGGATGCGCGAGGCAAGGCTATGAGGTATAGGTCGAGAGGCTCGAATCTGAGCAGGCGCGTCTGCTTGGACTCATCAGCCGAACGGTGCAGGAGTGGATCAGCTTCACGAAGCCTCGTTTCGCTTGTGCGCTCTGACAGAATCATATGCCTGGAATGACAGGGCGCTTGCTCGATCAGCTGCTTTCTGGACGACCGCCGAAGCAACGCACCTCGGCATCATGCCCAAGGAGATGTATTGCAGGACCGTACGACAAACAGGTTAGTGGCGAGCCCACCGAAGCGCCCAGGCGCCAGGGGGCCCACCCCCGGATCTTGGCTACGACCGCCCCCAGAATACTCTAAGCCAGAATGGTACGCCATCGCCGAGAAGACTGGGGAGGCCAATGTTCAGAGGCATCCAGAATATTGACCTGCCGACCAATAGAGGATGATCCTGATTTCGGGGCCGTTGGTGGCGCACTCGCTTCTATGTAGCTATGGTCTAGTCGAGAAAACTCGCCGGCTTACTCGGTGCCAGTCAACCAGTGAATGCAATGGGTACGCCGAGCTGAAGGCGGTTGGGAGGCTGACGGGGGCATCGAGCGAGGGACCTGCAGCTCATAGTGGCAACACAGCTTCGCTTCCTCTCGTGTTCCTGCAGCAAGTGTGACTACCACCACTACGGGCCGCCAACCTGCTGACTTAACGATGCGAATTCATAACAGTCCAGCTTGACGCAACGACACGGCCTCTTGCCTTGTCGATCCGTCGTCTTGCAGCGTTGCAGATGACGGAGTGACAACTCATGACCGAGGTAGTCAAGTTGGCAGCGTATCCAACCTCGCAGGGTGGAGATCCCTCCTCGCCTAGATCATGCGAAACACTGCTGAGCCTGTTTATGGCTCGAATATGGGCCTTTGATGCATGATCTGATTGCACAGCGAAGGCTGCAGAGTGAGATGACCGACAACCGTAAAAGCAGGTGAACGAAGGATCCTGGTGCTTCCCCAGACTCTACCGAGCCAACCAAACCGGGGACGAGCTGATCGTCTCGGGGATGTATCCCAACTTGGCAAGTTCAATATATCTCACTTCTACCAGGGCCCCTCGGTGGTGATGCTATTACGAAACAAGAACACCTTACGGCGATGAATCCCTGTCACTGACTGCATCGTGCATCGTACTGGATGTGGACGGGCCGACCTCTATTGGGCAGTGGTATGACCTCCCACTAGCTCTGTGCCACTCATTGAATACCACCTCACAATGTGATCACAGATGCAGAGGAAGGGGGGATATAAGACCGAATGGCCCTCCAGAGGATACGACCGCTTTGATCCCTTTTCTTCCTCAACCAGACATTCGTTTCACACCCGCATCGGATACAACATTCGTTGACTGTATACTAAAATAGAACGCGCAAATCGCCCTTTCGAAACTTCAACTTGCTCTCCAAGCCTCACAACAACCTCCAGCCAAAATGAAGTACGCATTTGCTGCCGTGGCCCTCGCTGCCTCCGTCGCTGCCCAGTCCATCTCCGACATCCCATCCTGCGCGGTCCCCTGTATCGACGCCTCGCGGACAAAGGTCACCAAGTGCACCGCTGATGACTACAAATGCATCTGCGCCAGCATTGATGCTCTCCAGGCTGATGCCACCACCTGTGTCCTCGGTGCTTGCGGTGCTGAGACTGCCCTGAGTACGTCCTAGATCCTTAACAACCAAGACTCTCATGAACTGACCCGATAACAGACGAGGTCCTCCCCGCCGTTCAGAAGTTCTGCGCCGCCGTTGAGGCCGGCGGAAGCGGAAGCGGTAGCACCACTGCTGCTTCTACCACTGCTGCCTCTACCACAGCTGCTTCCTCCACCACTGCCCAGGCCTCCAGCACCGTTGTTCCCTCTTCCACCGTCCAGTCCAGCGTTGTCTCGATGACGAGCAGCTACAAGGCCTCTGGCACCGCCTCAGCCTCCCACTCGAGCTCTCACGCTTCTAACGGCACAGCTTCCGCCACCACGGCCCCCTCGAGCGTCGTGACTGCCGGTGCTGCCATTGCTACCGCTGGCAGCATTGGAATGCTGGTCCTCGGTGCCCTTGCTGCCTTGTAAATGGCTTGAGTGGTAGCCAAAGCACCTTCCAAATGGCCTCGGATGATTTGTCAAATAACAAATCAAGGGTCTGGTCTCGGTCATCAAAAATGGGTACGGCATCGGATCAAAGGGATTTATAGGAATGTGATCTTGACATGAGTGAATGCATTCACGCGGGTATTAATACAGAACAGTACACTTCAGTAGCCGAAACCTTGTATACATACTCTAATTCATATACTTGGCTTCAGCCCTTCCAATAACTTCGATGGCTTGTTCCTCACGCATAATGACCTGTGACGTGCTAGCCAAACACACTAGCTTAAACGTCGAATAAATCGGGGACCACAAACCGAGATTGCTTTTGTAATCCCCCATGACAAGGGCTCTCTCTTGCGATATTACAGTAAGACATTGCATCCTCCACATTTCAGACTCAGACAATTGAAGTAGCTGAAGACTGTCATCTCCAGCTCCATTCATAATGCGAAGCCGTAGATCCAGCAAGAAGCCTTCATTTAGTGAATTGGGTATTGCAGAAGCTATCGGTAGGCTAAATCAGCTCGACCATGGACGAGAACGCGAAGTGTGAAAAGTGCAGCCCAAAGCATGTCTCAGTCAAAAATGTCTTAGGCGCGGTATTGTCCTCCTCAGCCAGGGAGTTCACCCCCTGAGCGACGAAGAGGTTAAAAGCCCAGCGAATGCGACGGGGTCTGTCATGTCGATGTCCAGACTTCGAGCAGGCAATATCACGCATTCTGGCTGGCCCCAACATTCACAGAAAGCCCAGCAGAACGAATGGGGTGGATACGGCGCTCGCAGCGCCCGCGAGCGTGGCGCATCTTCGCCTCGCTGCTGCTCGGCCTCAGTCTCCTGCTGTTCATGCACGCGTGCAGGCGGTTTCTCCGCGACCTTTCCGGAGCCGTTGTACCCAGCGTTACCGGCGCGCAGCACCTACAGTCGCCACGCATGATTGAATTCTGGACGAAACTGCGCACGAACATCGACGACCTGATACCTCAAATCGAGCCGATCAAGTTGGCGCAGAAAGCCACGCCGGAGGACCAAGGCGTTGATATCGAGATTGACCCAGAACACCCCCGTCTCGACCTCATCAGGTTGCCCGAGGATTCTCTCAGGGCGTTGCGGAGCAGCCATGATTCCATGACTTTCGTTACGAGTATACTGGCGCCCGAATTACCGTATGAAAGCAAGACGAGGGGGATAGTCACTACAGGAGGTGGTGACTACTTCAATATAACCCTTATCTCATTACGCATGCTTCGTCGAACCGGCTCCAGGCTTCCCGTGGTCGTATTCATCGACAATGACAGTGACTACGACGAATACATCTGCGAACAGGTTTTCCGTCCACTCAAGGCGGAGTGCGTCATACTCTCTGACCTTCTGGACATGGCGCTACCGTCTTTGTCCTTAGGAAAATACCAGTACAAGATCTTCTCGGTGCTTTTCTCTCCGTTCCAGGAGGTTCTGTTCATGGACGCCGACGCGTTTCCTGCTCACAATCCCGATAAGTTGTTCAGTTCTGAACCGTTCAAATCGACCGGCATGGTAACTTGGCCCGATTTCTGGGCAAGCACAGCTAGCCCACTGTTTTATGATATCTCACGTACAGAAACACCAATGCTCGGGGTTCGGAAGTCTTCCGAAGCAGGAATACTGATGTACGACAAGGCGCGGCATGCCCATGATCTGCTGTTGGCACTGTATTACAACTACCTTGGCCCAATGTGGTATTACCCGCTACTTAGCCAGGGCGCTGAGGGCGAAGGCGATAAAGAAACCTTTTTGCATGCTGCCATGGTGCTTGGCGCACCATTCTACGATGTAACAACACCGATCCATATTATGGGCCGCTGGGCGAACAATACATGGCACTCGACAGGCATGAGGCAGGCAGATCCAAGAGATGATTGGCGTTTACATCAAGTGAGGATGAGATTATCGCAGACAGCGCAGTCACGCACCATGAATGAGGGAATGGAAGATGAATATGGCGAAACAGAGAACGAGGACGGGGACAGAACTGACGCAGAACTGGCAAAGCCCTTGTTTATTCACTGCAATCTCCTGAAGCTCGATATCGGAAGGCTTCTCTCCCCGGACAGCGAGTTGTGGACAAGGAATGGTACCGGGGTCTTGCAACGAATATGGAGATTAGATGAAGGCATGCTCGGATTTGGATATGACGTCGAAGAGGTTCTCTGGGAGGAGATCGTTCTGACAGGGTGCGACTTGATGGCCGCAAGCGAGTGTAGTCGGTTGCTAGATATTGCTGAAGAGATTCTCGGCCACAAGCTCACGAAAATTATTCGGCGACTAGAGAGGCTGAAGCCTTTCGCCACAGATAACTAGGCAATACCATTCGTCACAACGTCGGCAACTCACTTTAGCCCTTTATGCATGTAGTCACGTATCGTACGATCTCGGTCTAGGATGGACCATCCTTTACCGGCTGTAGTGGGAACGAGGATCCTCTACTCATAAGCATCAAGCTTGCGTTACGGGCTGCTAGCCAGCGAAATATGCTGTCTACTTCCCCGGCAGGACTATTCTTGGATATCTCTCTGGTGTCGCTGTGGGGGGACTAATACGCGTTGGATATGGGGAATCATCAATGGCGACCTCCCAATAGATGGGAGTTTGCATGCAACCGCTGACACGCTCAGGCCATGACACCTCTCCTTTGAACCCCCATGGATTTTCGAAACGCTTGCCAAAGAGCGACAGTTGTCGGCGGAGCGCAACTTGCTTCCAATGCGCAACCTCTTCGATTCTGGTGACAGCAGAATTATCAAAGAATTTAATATGGAGCGATACTGCTTCTGCTTTGACTGCCAGTTGCCTCAGTTGGCTGCGGGCATGCAACAGCCACTGAAAATCGGCTTCAAGCTTCAACTCGGTCAAGTCCTGAAGCCGCCCTTCTTTTTTGGCAGCAATCACCCAGTTAACGCCCTCAAACGTCTCATCATCCTCGTCGGCATGAGATATATGGACAGTTTCGATCTGTTGCGGGAGTGCCTGGACGAGGCGCCTAGGGTCAAGGTCAGACTCCCACACAAAACCAAACAGATAGGTACCGGCGATGTGCAAGTGCTTGAGCTTGGTGAAACCAGAGAAACTACCCATAGGATGGGTGTGCTGGCTGGTCATCTCGTCCCAAGAGTAATCGTGAGGATAGTCAATCCAAATATGCTCCAAACTGTTTTTCTGCTGCTCGAGGGCGGCGCGGACTGATTTGTAGCTGATCGGGACCATGAATTCCAGTTGGCTACTTGGCTCGCCAATGACGTAGATGAAAGTTCTCAGAGCCTTTGGGCCAGCTAGTAAGCGACGCAAAGACGGCGGGGGTATCCTGCAATCTCGTAGTTCAAGATGTGTAATATTGAGACAGCCAGTGAAGCTGCTGCTTCCAGCTGGTTTGCTCAAAAAGGATCCGAGGCTGTATATGCGGTGCAAATACAGTTCCTCCAACCCCGGAAGGAGAAATGAGCCAATCCATGACTCGCCGCGAATTTCGGGGGAGGTATAACCAAAACACATTTTCCGGACGCTGCTGAGCATTGGTGAGTCCTTGAACGGCTGTAGACCATCGTGGCTGTTATTGAGCACCTGGTCAAGAAAGCCAGTTCTCCATCCACGCTTGGGCTTCTCAAGGTCCAAGCACTCCAGCCTGGGCACGCGGGAGAGTAGCAGCGTCAGGAACACATCTCGCCGTGTAGCTTTGTTCTTGCCTGCAAAGTAAACCCACATGTCCGCTTCACTTTGAAAGTCCGGACACTTTTCCGAGACGGATGAGTCAGCTTCCAGTTCAAGATCGCTCTCGTCATCTGTCGTATCCCACTCCTCGCTGCCACTGTCGTGATCACTAGCACCGGGGGAATGATCTTGGGCCGCGGTGCTGTGGGTCGCGGGCCCGGAGGCGGTACTCAAAAGTGATCTGACGGCCACTTCGGTCTCTAGGTTCAGTGGAGTCAATAACTGGTGACGGCTGGACGTTTCTGGAAGACGAATGGCGAGCCGACGGACATAGTGACCGAGCTGGGGGTCTCGCAGAAATGCTCTCGCGAGAGACTCAATGTAGACATTGTTCTCATCCTTTTGAGAACGGTGATCAAAGTCCTGCGCGGAGAGGAGATCGATGTCTCGGTACAAATAGGCCGTGGCGACTCCATACAACTGTCGCGTGCTTCGGATAATCGCAGACAGGTCTCTTTTGAGCTCAATGAATTCGCATACTCGGGCCAAAAGCTCAGGCGGAAGGCACGCCAGCGAGTCCGATGGCATCATGTTCTTGGTATGCCTGTTGTGCAACGGGTGCACAGCGGTAGACCTGTCACTGCTGAGGAACACACCGAAGCAATGAGTTGGGGTCGCGTTGATGCGACTTGATGCTGCAACAGTCCTTGGGGGGTCGTCAAAACAAAGGCCCTACGATGTAGGTGGTTATGCAGGGTCCCGCGCCGATGGGGTCAGCGAAGTTTTGGGGCGCTAATGGTAGGTTCAGTTTCTACAATTGGCTACCTAAGTGCATATGGTAGCCAGCTGGGCCCCAACCACACCCAATGAGTGGGGCTTCAACATCGGGGTCATATTTGCGCAGGTGAGATCCGAATCGCAGAGCACATTATTTGTAGAGATCCAATCGCGTATTTAACATAACCAAGGCATGTACCAGCATATGACATATGGCCGTTCCAATCAATTACCAATGCAGGCTTCCAGTCCTCATTTGCACCTAACTCATTAGCGCGAGAGGATGAGCCCCCTGTAGTCTAGATGTGTCTCTTTGCCCCTTCGCCCCTTTACCCATAGCCAAGTTATTCAAATCTCAATGGAGCCTGACCTATCCAAGTACACGTCGGAACTGGTACCGGGCACCCATCATTATCAATTCGCCATCAACACTGGGCATTTCCGTGGCGGCAGAAGCCTTCGGGTCTGCCCTTCTCGTCAACTGTTCGCAATACATGTTGAAGCTACGAACTGGTTTCTTTTTCCCAACTGTCCTACGTTAGCGTCCACATTTTGAGGAAAATCTTGTTCTCCTGAACTTACAGATCTAAGAAAAGCTTCCACAGTATAGAGAATAGAATGCCCTGCAACCCGTTTGCTAGGATGCGGGTTGGCAGGCCACGTCCGAACAGGCCAGAGAGGCCGTCCTGAAGGACAACCAGTCTTGCAGCTTCCGCTGTAGGTATGTCAATAATGAAGTAGTCAGCTTGCCATGTGAATACTCACAATATGAGACTTTGGTGTCATTGACTTGGCGATATGTCTTGACCACTCTCAACGAGTTGGATATGGTATCAGACACGATTGATGCGCAGAATCCAATGAAAGCGAGGCGAAGTAGATACAGGCCCAATTGGTGTTCTTTTGACGGCTCCTCTATGAACTCGGTCAAGAAATTATACTAGAGAGCGACTGGTCAGTTTATCGTCCTATCATTGGCGGGCGAGGGTGCTCACTGTAGCAAACCAAGGGTAATGTCCAACAAAGGTAGCGGCAGCCGTAGCGAACGCACCCCACCAAAGACTACCCAAGCCGTTCGTCTTTATTCGCTGGCGAAGCAAGGCGGTTCCACGGGGTCCTTGTGCCTGCAGGGTCGTCTTGAGGGTATCGATAGGGGTCAAGATCATTCGGAAAGCGGCCGCGCTATAAGCGGTCAGTATTCCCTTGTGTTGTTATATCACCGTGTGATGGGGGGCTTAACAAACCAGAGCGAGGCGAAGATGGTTTGGATCAGAGTCGGCATGCGATTCAAGTACGAGTTAGAGCGGAGTAAAGCCAGAATACCAGCATTGGCCGCTGTATCCCCAAATCTGGATACGGGACCTGGGTAAGATGAGAATCTATCCTTCGACATATAGCAAAAGAGGCCCTACCTTGAATGAGCGCTGCAAATAGACCTTGGTAATACCTCCCAATGCCACCATCCTGGTAAAGTGTCTTCGTAGCAGTGGCAAGAGAAGACCCGTGGCGATACTGATAGTTCATGATCGTCCGAATAGGCTACCCCTGACGTTTAGTCCATGTAACGTTCGCCATCTATGTAGAGCGTAACTGACCATGAGAAGTAGGACCTGTAGAACCATAGCTGCAGCACCGCTAAGTCCTCCGCCAAGTGCGCGTTTGAGTGCACCCCCCAAATCGAACTGTAGATCATGATTAGATACACGCTCATTCGGAGAATAAGCACGCTCACATCAGTAGCATCGGAATCCACCCATCCCTTGATGAATAATGCAAGCACCAAAGTCGCTAGAATGACCCAAAATGCCCTCCATAGATACCATTTCGCGGTGCGCTTCTCCTGCTGCGGCTCGAGCAGAGCCGCTTCCTCATGCTCGTCCTGTGAAGCCTGGCGGCCATCGAGCGAGCTGCGCTCCGAATCCTGACCGCCGTGCGCCGTCTGCTCGCCTGCAAGCAATGGAGTGCGCTCGGTGCTCTTAGGCGATTGACCCACGCCCTGCTCGTCGTGCGACATACTGCAAACGAATCTAGCTAGTCAGTGGTATACATTCGGGTTATAGGGAAGTCAACGTTGGGCGCTCCCTGGCTTGCTAGTTTCGATTGATCGGACCCTCCGTTGTCGATGGCGCCATCGGAAATCGCGTGCTCTCGCCGGCAGATCCCCCACTTCACCCTCGGGTTTAGGTGGCTTCAATGGCCGTCATTATTAATCACACTCACGCATGGCACCGCTGATCGCTACTCCACTTTCATAGCCCAATTCTCTTGGCGACAATGAAAGTCAACTGTATGCGTTAACTTGATCTTACATAGGTAGTTTGTTCGGCGCATGGCCGAATTACCATGGTAGCACTCGGAACTTTGCATCAGCAGAGCTTCGCATGCCGAACCCGGCTCAAAGGCACCGCACAGCTCTCCGTTCACCTGAAGCTTGGAATGCAACCCCGTAAGGACAGTTTTCTTCCCTTGAGCACCCGAGAAACAACGCATCCAAAGGAGCCAAGTTTGCTTATACTATTGCTTTCAGGTGACGTGTCGCCCACAGCACTAGCTGCTGGACTACTTATGGCTTCCGAAACATCCGGTGGTATCCCTGCCGACCTAGTAGTTAGGACAGCCGATAGAGTCTCGGCCGCTTGAACGTAGGATCGTGTATGCTTTGGTATCTAAATGCTGTTGTTCGTATCGAAAAACAAATTGAAATACATGCGTACTTTCGCCAGAACGTTATTGTGATCCATTGATGCCTTCCAGTCATCAACCCCACCGATCGTGGCGATGAACGTGGTTAGAGGCTGTTCGCGATCATGATCACGAGATCCAGGCAGGTAGGAAGCCACTGAGATTGCTTCAGAGGAATAGTTGCATAATTCATGTACATATACGAAAAGCTTGTAAAACCCGTTACCCATCGAATGCCTGGGGGTTATCATGAGGCCACGGTAGGTTTCGTGGTTCAGAGGTATCGCTGATGCTACAGGGACAGTTGTCAGTCCAGCAAGGATGTTGTGCTTCATAACTATTCCCGCTGGTCGTTGGACACCTGTTTTCGCATAGTCTGGGCAAGAAGAAATTCGAATTTCTCACGGACGTCAAATCTGCGGCCAGGAAATCTGACATTATCCTCTTAGTCCCTATATTCGTATGCGAGTCTCGGTCCCTTGATACTTCTTCCTCTCCTTTCAAGCAGGCCATAGGGAATGTCACACATTTTATTTTTTTGTATTTTTTTTATTTTTTTTCAGATATTCCGATTAATCTCAATCGTTCTAATTACCGTAAGTCAACTTTTTGTCTTTCCCAGCGCGGCAGTACGTGAGGGTGTAAAGTCAGAGCGGAGCCATCATGGTGAGTAAAATCAGCAAGCCAAGACAGTTGTAATTAACGGTGCAAGAACAACTTCAAAAAGCTTTGGACCTGTAGTGCGTAACTGAACCAAGCCCTGTGGAATTCGAACAACTTTGATATTGACACGGACATACTGCAATTCTTGTCTATTTTCGCTCTTGAATACAGGGTACGGAATCACTTGGACAGACTCAGCGACTTTGCAAGGCATAGCTCAAGAGCTCAATTACCTAATATCAGCTTCTTCTACTCAACATCGCCAATTACTGACAACTACTCTTACAGCTACTCCACCTGTGAGGCCACCAAGGCTTACCTATCAAATATAAAGTGTCACATCATGCACTACCTGGTGACAAAATGATAGCAATCGGACGGATAATCTCAATCAATCTCAATAGCTAACTAAGTATCTGGAACTTGAAGAGAAATATGTTCTGAAGCCTCACTATATGCAAATGAAGGAATATGTACAAAAAGAAGCGAGATGCAAGAAGGTAAGTTAATGTAAATGCTCGGCCGGTAACGACAGGATGGTCAAGGCAGTCACCTGCAAATGTAGCAAACACCCATTCATATCAACTATTCGGGTTGAGGAACAGAGACTTGAATCAATTGGGGGTCGCCAGCTGGCAAAGTAGTCGCGTCAAGGCGGGCTCTTGACAGCCAACGGACATTAGGGGCTCTCTTTGCAATGGGACTAGCCTCGGCAGTGGCCGGGCTGATCGTAGTGTTGGTCGTTGAGGTCGAGTTATCCGGGAGAGTTTGGTTCATCAGAGTGTCTTGGTAGGCTTGGTTAGTCTTAAATTCATTGGCATGTGACTGTTGGAACGCTTACAGGATGGAGCCCAGTCAGTCTTGACCTCGTCGCCTTTGAATGACAAAGCAGAGACAGAGCCACAAACTGGAGGATCGATCAAGATACCGGTCTGCGGGAAGGGGTCAAGAGGACCCCAGAGGTTGCCGAACTCATCAACACCAACCCCGTTGGTCAACCATGGCATTTGCGAGAAGTCGTACGCCGGGGGCTGAGTTCCGGGGGTCAACTGCTCAGCATGGACCCAAACGTTAACAGGCTGAACATATGTTCCTGCCAATAGCCCGTTCTTTGTGGTTCGAGTCTTCGGGATGCCATTGATCTCGGCGACCACGCGGTAGTCCCTGGCGTAACCTTGCGTGATATCTGCACGATACTCAAATTTGTTCTGCTCGTTACGTCCACCCTTCAAACCCATTGCGGCCACAATGCGATCGGTCACAGCTCCTGTGCACGGGTCGTAATCCATGGCATAGAGAGCAACAGTGGCCGCGGAGTTGGATACAAAGCCAACGAACTTGACTCTCGTTAGACTATTGTTGGAGTGAAGGGCGTGCATTGGCACTTACCCGAGATTCGGCTAGCTCGGTGTTGAGGTTGAAGTTATCAATCCCAAGAAGACCAAGTTCCATACGAACATACACAAGATCTTGCAGCGTGGTGATTTGCACATTCTGGGCAACTATGCTGAAGCAAATCATCTCGTTGCCCCTCCGGATACCGGAGAAGGTGACAAAATCTCCCGCGAGGAAAGGAGCCATCCGCAATGGGTCTGCCACAGTAAAGGTTCCAGATCCCTGAAATGGTCTGTTGGTTGACGGACACAGGGGATCTGAAGCATTGCGTGGTATACACATCGGGAAACCTGCCACAGTCAGTATGTGGGTACTTCACATCATCAGGTACCTATAATCACGCTGGCTGGCTAGTGCGAGATTGCCTGTTTGGGACTAGAGCGAGCTGGCTCTCAGGACATAGTCCTTCCCAGCCTAAACTTGCCCCAAAGAATAGAAAGGGCGTCCAGATGTACATACCAGAAAACGAACTAATGCTCGGGCTTTCGTCATCCGCGGTAAAGAATGGGGCGCCAGTGTATCCAACGGAAAAGACCGCATTGGGGTCGCTGATTCGCAGGGTTGGACCAGAAGCGATCTGGAGAGTTCCTTCGCTGAAGTTCACAGATTCGATGAATCCACTGGAGAGTCCTTCAAAGAATTCGTAGGCGATGATTTGCGCTGCAATTGGGACATTGTTGATAAAGTTGCCAATAACCTAGGCGATAAATTGTCAGGCCACGATGCTCCATTTCAACCAATCAAATTTTTCCTCGTTTCCCTCCAAACTCTTTTTCTCCTCCGAGATACACATCCGGACTTTGGTGAAGTTGACTTGGGTTTCGCACTGGGAATCGCACTGGGAATCGCACTGGGAATCGCACTGGTTTTGATGATAGACAAGGCCCTCTCCTGAGATCTCGCTTGGTGTCGCACTGGGGATCGCACTGGGGATCGCACTGGGGATCGCACTGGGGGTTGGAGAAGGATTGGTTCTCATCTAATATCCATCCTTATATCGAACACCTTCGTTCTGTCGCACTGGATACTATGGAAGATATCCGCACCCTAACTTACGTTGATTTCGTACCCCATCATCGCGGTTTTATCTTCGACAAAGTCCTTCCAGGGCACGTAGGCGGCAGGAAACTGAACCAACATGTTCTTTGGTACCTGGATGTTGAAGCCGTTGAGTTGAATGAAACCACCAGTATTGTAAGTGTCGTCATCGGCCGTTGCGCCCTCCAGGCCGCCTTGTATAAACAGAGGCGCATCCTGGCAAAGAACATGCGTCATCATGTTCATGAGCTGGAGACTCAGCGTCAGTATGGAAAGAAACGAAAGCTTTGTCATTTTGTCTATAACCACTGAAGTGGCGTGCCAGAGAAAGTCAAAGAAGGAATGAGTTTGTGGTGTTGCAGCAAACTCAAATACTGCGGAATGTACTGACTTTATATGTCCAGACGTCCTCGGCCGTGATTTAGTCTTACTTCTGTCCAAGCATATGAGGAGAGGCCAGATCATGAACTCCAAGGTCCGTCTCGTCTCAGGATGCAGAAAGAAATGAATATTGTTCTCGTGCATGGCCGCGAGGCAAGCATCTGACAAGGTCTTCCGCCCAAGCGCACGCATGGCGGGGCCGGTGGGAGGTCGTGAGGAGTTGCAGTTGCATTTCTCGTGAAGCCTAAAACAATGTTCGTCCTGCACCCAAGGTCGGATATTGAACTGGTAGCGGTAAAGTTGGTGTCTCTCGGGATCACATAGCCCCAAAACTCGTGCAGACTCCAGCACGATAGCAACGTTGTCGGAAAACCCTCAAGTCTAGGCCGAAGGATGGAAGCCTATTGCTTGGCGCCGAGACAATAGTTATCTAGTTTTGGATAATGCCATGACTCTAGCCCATGAATCGCAATGACACAATATGGTGTCCACGTGCCACGGGTTCGGAAGAAGGGGGGGTATCGCGTGGGATATGATCTGCCAGGGATGGAGACGATCCTTCAAATTCAGGATTTTCTATTGGATGTTGTCAGCTTACAAGTTCGTGTTTACAGGGGCTGAGCCGTTCGTGTAATAATTGTCTTGTGTTATGATTTTTGGGGCGCTGCCAAGTATAGCCAAGAAAATTACAACCAGGTTGGTAGGACGAGGGGAAGCATCCCTGTATTTCACGCACCATTGGACGAACGCACACGGAATATGTAAGCGAGGCGTTGTTGAAGGAATTCAGCCTCACTTTGGGGGCATATGTGAGTAGAGTTGAATCGGAGTAAGAAACCTGGAGGATGCGAACAGTTTATTTGCGAGGGTAGTGATCTGATCAGCCTCACCGACACAATGGCACCAACGATGACAACGTTGTCTATCGGACATTTTTGTCGTTGCAGCGAACAACTGCCGGCGAGGAACGTGCATTCGTTTGCGGGTTTAAGACGTGTATACTCGTCAATGTAGTTGGGGTGACACAGCGTCAGTACCACCGCACGGGATCCTCCACGGATTCTCTAATTTGATGTGAGTCCAAGAGTCACGCTTCCGGCACATCCCGCGGCCCCAGTCAACGTCGCACTGGATGCGCCGGAGGCGGGCCGCTTCGCATTTGGAGGTTGCCTAACCCGCATTTGGCTGTGGACCCCGGCCTTTGTGTATTTATATGTCTGTACGCCGTGCCGCTTCCTGGATTCTCTGACTAAGTCGTCGCCAAGCCTATAAACAGGTTGATCATGCAGGTTCGTCAACCTTGTTATTGGCTCCTCGTGGCACTTGGCTACCGATTCAAGCTTGATTCTAAGCTTGAAGTATCTCTTATACTCTTGGCGGTGTTCTTGGCAGTACTCTTGGCGATGCACCTTGTCTGTCCTACCATCGGTTTTACGAGATGCATTCAAAGCATGCAAGGGCAATAGATCCTGCGCGTGGCTTCAGGAGTCTTACCACCAAATAGTGCTTGGCGAATGGCAGAGTGCGGCTTAAGTTTCCTCGACAATGCGATACCCGGGTTCGAGAAACCGGGAACCAATCATGTTCCATTCGGAGCAATTCCTGTTGTAGTCTTACAACGGAATTCTAAAAATTGGAACCCCGAAGCAGCCTATAGACGGGCCAAGCACAGCTACGTTGACGGATTAAGCCATGTGATCCCACACAGGCCGAGTGGCCAAGCATCTTCAGCACGGCGTGGGGGATGGGGGGTATCCCACAATGCCCCAGAAGGCGATGAGTTCGTAGTGGTTGCAGTGAGTTGCTCAGCTATCAAGTAATTGTGCCATTTTGTAAAGAATTACTTGAACAGGTGGCCCAAAGTAGAAAATGAGATTACTGACAAGCTAGGGTTTCTTACATTTCGTCGCATGTCGGCTGTGCGAGGGTTGTGGTGTATACGTCTGGTGAGTGCCTCGGGTTCGCGCCACCTGCACAAGGTAGGAGTCGCTTAGGACTATACGCACTGGTGGGTCCATATCTGCCTGATGCCAAGATCAGGACGGCGAAGTTGTGCATTAGTCAGGCATCCTGGAAACCATAGTCATCATGAACGTTGAGGATTTCGAGGCTCGGACCCGGGAATAGCACTCGATGGTATGTTGCAAGCCGTGCGGTAGGATACGCGTGGCACGTGGGCTGCGTCAAGCCACGTCTTGGTCCCCATGCTCAATCACCAACCCCTGCTAAGAGATATGGTGGCCGTTAGAAGCCACGGGTAATACTCGATCTCTGAGGGATACAGTCTTACTAATGATTATGGTTTCTTACAATATTTTCAACCACCCTGTCCAACTAGTGCACTTTTGGGCTCCCCCGGAAGCATCTGAGCACCATCCTCGGGCCATCTGTGCATTAGGAAATTGCAGGAAGCATGATGCTAGGGAAGACTCCTCCTGGAAGACGTCCGAGATCTTGTTCCGAGAGGATCACCAGGCTTACGGGGAATGTCGAGCCGGGCGTTTCCTGCAACCAACTTCTTGTGATGGTGTCCACTTCTTGGTCTGGGCCATCCCCTTGAATCAGGGAACGCACTGGGGAGGCGGCGAGACTATTGAATGCAAGTGATATGGACACTTTTACCAAAGACTTTGTGCAGGAGATGGGGCAAGAACTCGGTGAGCAAGAGTAAGTAGGACTTCAGGAGGGAGCTGACTCAAATTTTGAGTTTTAACAGTCGATAGCTGCGGGTTGCCCAGCGTCTATAAAGAGAGACCGCAAACTCCTTCCTTGGATGATCTCGACATCAGGACAAGAAGCATTATTCAAGCACCAACCTCTTCATTCACTCTTTTCTTTAGAGCCAACCTTGACAACAATGGTACCAAGACTCGGCTGGTTTGCCATGGCATCCTGCCTCATGGCAGGCACTCTTGGACAGACATTTGACTCAAATGTCCCTCCTGAAGAAGAAGCTGCTATTGCTGCGGTTGTTCAGGATGATCCCGGCGATATCGTCAGCATCATGAAGAGCGACGAGAGCCCAGAATACCCTCTGATTTATAAAGTGGCTCTCCCAATTCCACCGGTGAAACAGCCGAAGAAGTAGGTTCACAGTGCGGTACCACCAGTGCGGATCCATCCCTAGTGCGAACATATGTCCAAACCTAGGATTGAACTACACATTACAGACTTCATGTGAATCGAAGCAACAATTTGAGAGGCAAGGAAACTAACAACTCCAAGGGTCATCACGAATCCTGTCACGGGCAAACCCATCTGGTATTACGAAATAGAGATCCGGCCCTTCGAACAACAGGTTTACCCTAATTTGGGGCCCGCCCGTTTGATCGGGTACGATGGCATGTCTCCAGGGCCTAGTATTGTTGTCCCCAAGGGAACAGAGGCAGTCGTCCGCTTCATGAACCAAGCAGACCGAGAGAACTCGGTCCACCTTCACGGATCACCCTCCCGAGCACCTTTTGATGGTTGGGCTGAGGATGTGACCTTCCCTGGCGAATTCAAGGACTACTATTTCCCCAACGAGCAGAGCGCCCGTTTACTCTGGTATCATGATCATGCTATAGGCATCGTGAGTGCCCTCTTCTTCTACCTGTTCCTCACTCTTTCAGCTATTTTGGATGCCTTCTTCCTTAAAAGGGACTTTCTGTACCACAGCTATATTAGCTTGCTGGGCATACCTGACATCTCTGTACTTTAAAAGCCCGTTTGGATTTGTCTCTGACTTTGACCTAGACAGCCGAGAACGCCTACTTCGGACAGGCTGGCGCATACATCATCACTGACCCAGCTGAAGATGCCCTAGGCCTGCCCTCTGGTTACGGTGAATTCGATATTCCCCTTATTCTGACGAGTAAATATTATAACCAGGATGGGAGTCTTCAGTCCACCATTGGCGAAAAGGACAGCACTTGGGGCGATGTTATCCACGTTAACGGCCAGCCTTGGCCGTTCATGAATGTTGAGCCCAGAAAGTACCGTTTCCGCTTCTTGGATGCCTCCGTCTCACGCAGTTTTGCTCTGTACTTTGCTACTTCGGCCAACTTGAACGGAAAGTTACCTTTCCAGGTCATTGCCTCTGATGCCGGATTGCTTGAGGCACCAGCCACGGTCAACCAGCTGCTCATCTCGATGGCAGAGCGGTACGAGATCGTCTTCGACTTCAGCAAATTCGCGGGACAAGCTATTGAGCTTCGCAATCTGCCGAAGGCCGGTGGAATCGGTGTTGATGATGACTACGAGAACACTGACAAGGTCATGCGCTTCATGGTTAGCTCTGGTTCCGTCAGTGACCTTTCTACGGTACCCGCGAAGCTTCGTGACGTGCCTTTCCCACCTTCGACTACCGGAATTGACCACCACTTCTTGTTCCACCGAAGCAACGGCCAATGGCTTATTAATGGTGTCGGATTTGAGGACGTCGAGAACCGTGTGCTTGCCAAGGTTCCTCGTGGCACTGTTGAGATTTGGGAGCTCGAAAATAGCTCGGGTGGCTGGAGTCATCCCATCCATGTCCACTTGGTCGATTTCAGAGTGTTGCAACGTACTGGCAAGGATCGCGGCGTGGAGCCATACGAGAAAGCTGGTCTGAAGGATGTGGTCTGGCTAGGCCGTGGCGAGACTGTCCTTGTTGAAGCACACTACTACCCCTGGGATGGTCTCTACATGTTCCACTGCCACAATCTGATCCACGAAGATGGAGACATGATGGCTGCATTCAACGTAACCAACCTCCAGAACTTCGGATATAATGAGACCACCGATTTCTCGGACCCCATGGACGCTCGCTGGAGAGCCAAGCCGTACAGCAAGGCAGACTTCGAATCTCGCAGCGGTATATTTACCGATGAGGCCATCATACAGAAGGTTGAAACATTGGCTCGCGAGCAACCATACAGCGAGCTCTCCCAGGTCGAGGAGGCCTTGACTGATTACTGGACTGTCAACGGAAAGGGTAACCCCAACAGCCCCGTGAAGCGAGAAACAGAGTCTACAACTCCTCGCTTCCGCCGCTTCCAGGTTTAGACCCGTCTCGATCCTCGAAGCCGCTTTACGCTCTCCGACAGCATCCGATTCATCGTAAATACTTTTCGGCATATATCTTTCGCATTGTATCCGATGCAGGCTGTCTCTACCGGCAATGTTTTCTTGGTGTGGCTGTCAACTTTGCTGTCTGTCTTTCCCGCTGCGCTCTCGCCGTTTCACTTCTCCCTGTAGATAGTTACATACTCTTGTCCGTACATAAGTTAGCTTTTCCAGCACTCGTTGAGTCAAAATGTTATATACCTTGCTTGATAGCTCTGAGGACCATGGCACAATATGGATGTGACATAGTGATGATCCGTTCAGATATGGGCAAGCGAAGCCAGCACAATGAATCCACCTGTGCCGATGCGTCTTCCACCCAAGTCTCAATAGGATAAACGTTTGTTCGCACTCGTATAAGTCGAGTTTACCTGTTTTCCGTCATGGCGTTTCTAGAAGGACATTCATTATTTGTTCGCTCTGCGATGTTGCCCCGGTTTCGTCGGTCAATATTCCTACGTCCCAGGAAGCTGCTCAAGGCAGGTGCATGCGTTTAAGGAACATGAATTCACCCGAGCACTGAGGATATCATCACTGATAAGCTCAACCTATTGATGAACACCCTTTTATTGGTCGCTTGCATGTAATTCAGCTGTCATTCGCGCTTGTGGTGGGGCCGGCCATACTGACTTCATGTAGAGCTATTGCCACAGGCTTTCGTGGAATTGGCCTGTTCATGTCTCGATGGATCTGTGGCAGACTTGCATAAGTAAGATCCATGGATGCAGGAACAAGCATTATACAACAAGAATGACAGGGTAAGCTTCGCTGTTGTTACCCACACTTCGAATTATGAGAATCCTCGCTCGATTGGGTATTTCCTATCTACATAGATAGGTATGTATGTATTTACTCGACAATGTTTTTTAAACACTAGTCATGCAACTAGCCGAACGGTAAACTTACCCCGCCAAACACCAAACACCCCGCCATGGTCACACTAAGTTGCGGCCTTCGTCACTTGGGGAAAAATAGACACACCAAAGATCATCGTCATCCCCTGGAGAGTCCTGGCATTGTGATCATCGCCTTGGAACGTGATCAGTCAGAATGGATCTAGACACGAAGACTCGTAAGATTCCAAGACAAAGCCGCATCATGTCACCGTGGTCTAACACGATCCCCTAGCACTTTACAAGACGAGCGACAAGACGTCGTTTGCGTACATTTCTGCGCGAGACCGATGGCCAGTCATCATTGTCAGTCGTACTCCACGCACACATCGACCGAAACAGCGATAGACTGATCTCCGACGTAGACGCAAGCCATTGACGACGTGTACCGGTCAATCACCCCATGCAATGACAGAGAGAAGGAGGACGAGGGCAAGAAGATCGTCGAAGAGCTGGCGCGCTTGAAGTACGAACTGCAACATGACCGTCAGCTCACCCCTCTGCGGGATGACGGAAAGCCAGACATAGCGCTCTACAACCAGGAGCTGGAAAAGCTGGGCGCCCCGACATGGTTCAACGTTCCATGGCTGTACAGCGAGTGTTATCTCTACAGGTATACAGACCCGTCGGTGGCCTCCAGTCCAAGTCTGACTGACTCAAGATAGGCGCATGAGCACCTCCTTCAAACTCTCGACCCACTGGAAGAACTACGATGTCTTCGCACGGCAGAAGATGAGCACCTTCCGGTCCTCCCGACCCGCTGTCCTAGAACTTGCCACGCGATACAGGGAACTAGTCACTCAGATGGAGAGTGACAAGAGTAAGACTGGACCGGAGCACGAGGAGGCACAGAAGATCTTGTTCTACGAGATGATGGAGATCTGTCTCTGGGGCAACGCGACTGACCTCTCACTGCTCACCAGCTTGACCTACGAGGATATTCAGAAGCTTCAAGGCTCCGAGGCGCGTAAGGCTAGTGAGGCCAATATCCTGGCCAACGACCTCAGCACCGCCTTTGAGGTCCTGAAGAAGGCCCGCGACGAGGGCAAGAAGGAGCGTCGCGTAGACATCGTTCTTGACAACGCTGGCTTCGAGCTTTTCGTCGACTTGATTCTGGCTGGGTACCTGCTTTCTGCCGGACTTGCTACCAACGTTGTGTTGCACCCAAAGGATATTCCCTGGTTCGTGTCAGACGTTCTCCCTGGAGACTTCGCTGCTCTGCTGAGTGCATTGGCCAACCCGAAGCCATTCTATGAGACTCCGTCCGATGACGAGCAACTGCTGAACAAGACCCCGTCACCTCTATCTGATAAGGAGGCAACCGAGCTGGCTTTCTTATTCGAGGAATGGGCCGGCTTCCACGCTGAAGGCCAACTGACAATCCGGCCAAACGCATTCTGGACGCACGGTGGTAGCTTTTGGAGACTGCCCGCCGAGAAGGACTTGGTAGCAGATCTACAGACTAGCGAACTGGTCATTTTCAAGGGTGACCTGAACTACAGGAAGTTGACTGGAGATGTAAGTCTTCTTGGCAATCTAATCATAGCATTCATTGACATATCATGTAGGCTGCATGGGACCCTACGACACCTTTTAAGGAGGCAATCGGTCCGCTTGGACCTGGATCGGGTGTCAATGTTCTGGCTCTCCGAACCTGCAAAGCCGATGTTGTAGTCGGCTTGAAGCCTGGTGAGGATGAGAAAATTCGAGCCACCGAAGGCGGAGGAGGCGATAGTGGATCTAGGAAATGGGCTTGGAGTGGGAAGTGGGCTGTTGTGTCGTTTTCAGGAGGCAAATAATATCTCCTTGTAAGAAGTAAAGCTCAAGGCGAGCCAGCACCAAGACACTAGAGCAACTAAGATGATAGAATAGAGAATTCCAACGACTTCACGTTTGACGTAGCATATTCCGATGCCACAGATCATCATCCTATAAATTCCATGCGTGCGCAATCCCTTTGTAGATATTTTAATTTTATTTTACCTTGCGTGACCCCTTACGCGTCTAACCCCGTATTTTGTCGAGCCGTCCCCTATATCTGTTTCCATATTACGACATCCGAACTTTGAAATTTCAATGGACGTCATCGCCAACTAGATTTAGTTGAAAACAACCGTCTTGTGGCCGTTTAGGAAGACCTTCTTCTCACTCCACCACTTGACAGCGGCAGCCAAAACCTGACTCTCGACGTTGCTGCCCTCCTCGACTAACTCCTTAGGGCTCATGCTGTGGTCGACACGCGCGACCCTCTGCTCGATGATCGGGCCCTCATCTAGGTCCGCAGTGACGAAGTGGGCCGTGGCACCGATGATCTTGACACCGCGGTCGTAAGCCTGGTGGTATGGCTTAGCACCCTTGAAGGACGGCAGAAAGCTGTGGTGAATGTTGATGATCTTGCCACTCATGGCCTCGCACAAGCCAGGGCTCAGGACCTGCATGTAGCGGGCCAGAACGACGAGCTCAATGTTGTGCTGCTTGATCAGGTCCAGGATCTGGCGCTCCTGCTCCAACTTGGTGTCCTTAGTGACCGGGAGGTGGTGGAACTCGATACCGTAGCCCTCGGCTAGCGACTTGTACTCCGGGTGGTTGGACACGATCAGCGGCACCTCAATGGCCAACTGGTTGTTCTTCACCCGGAATAGCAAGTCGTTCAGGCAGTGGCCAATCTTGGACACCATGATCAGGACCTTGGGCTTCTCGCTGACGGATCTCACGTCATAGAAGTCGGTCTTGAGCTCCGCGGCCAGCTCCTTCAAAGGAGCATCAATGCTGGCTGTCGACTCGGCGTGACCGAAGTGCACTCTCATAAAGAACTTCTCAGAAGTGCGGTCCGAGTACTGCTGCAAGTCCAGGATATTGAGCTTCTGGCTGGCGAGCATGCCGGTCACGGCATGGACGATGCCGGGCTTGTCCGGGCAGGACAGCGTAAGGAAATAGTCGTTGCCTGCCATCTTGATTCCGGTGTCGTTGAGGACACTGGCTGTCGTCGTCTTCCTTTGCTTGCTGTAATACCGAGCGGCCTGCTGTTGGTGCAAGTTGTTGGCGAAGCGACTAGCGGTGATCGGCGGCGCTTGTGCGGTCAAGGGACTTTGAGCAGCTGCTTTTGCTGTGCAAGTGCGCGGGCTGAATCTTGCCAGCCTGACAATGCGACAGCTGAACCCCGCGATCATCTAGCCCGGATATAGTAGAGAGACTTGAGTTGCAGCACACAACTCCTCCTTCATCTTCATTCGCTCGTGACGTTGATTTAGAATTTTGCAAAGCGTGACACATTAGCCGGCCCCACCATTCCCGGCCTCCGCTTTCGGCAGCAATTTCACGGGTGACTAGATCATCTGGCGTATACAGGATACCAATTCTTGACAACTATTCGGGTTCTCAGGAAGGATTAGTCAAAGACGTTGAGAGGAACATGTACTTGTGAATGAAACAATGCCACGAAACCTCATCCATCATATCCACGGATCCATTGAATCCATCCCCGATATTGATTCTCCACTAACTTAGTCCCTTGCACAATTGAATAACATTCAATTGGCATTACCAAGGGGACTATTGACAAAGCAAAGTCGCAAAACATTGCACCGGCTGGAGGACTTTATAATATTCTCCAATCACTGCCACAAGAAGTCTTGATACGTTGGCCACCTGTTTCTGAACGCAGTCACCTTTCATACATAGTTACATAGTTGACAGCTCTCGGGAATCGGTAAATAGCAGACTCTTCACACAATTCTTTGTCATCGTTCTCCTCGTTTCCAGATTGATCACGAGGGGGGGATAATAGTCCGTTATTGTACCTTGATGATGCTCTTCAGACTGCTTGGCCACCCTGTGGATGAAGTGAGGGAAATCCACACCCAGCTCGGAGTGAATCGTGGTGCAGATCACCAAGAACGGAGGATTTCACAAGAGAATCGAAGCGATAAGGAGCCTTTCATGACTGGTAATGGCTTTAAAGCTACTGCTCTCCGTGGAGGCTCATGAATGGCTTCTGTCCTCTTCGATGGTGGTAAACAAGGCTCCAAGTTGACAAAGAATCAACACCTGCTATTTTTTGAAACAATTGCTTATACAGCGATCAAGGTCTTTGTCTAACAGCATACTGCTTTCACAAGAGGTCATTCTGTGGTAAATGACCCATGAAGATAAGTATGACAGGGACGCCATGCTTATGTAGGTCCCGATTTATGTATTAGGCACTCTCACTAATCCCTCGGTAGGTTACATTTGGTTTAACAGGCATGTCTAAGCAGGAGCAGGAGACTGATAGTGTTGGCACAAAGAACGGCGGCCTGAATGACGTAAGTGATCTCCAAGAGGCTCTTGACGGTGCCATTGTCCGTCCTGAGAACCCAAGTCCAGACACCGCCCTGCGCCGGCAGGCGGAAGATGCCGCGCCCTTGGAAGGGATGGCAAAGCCTCCATCGGACGCTGGATCGAGCCCACCTCAGTCTCCGTCAAGCACAACAGAGTCTTCAACTCCTGACTTTCGCAAAAGGGTCCGGGTCGATAGGTTTCGGCTTATCGACTTGATCGAGCGGCTCGACGCCAACCCGCGGTCAGCTTCCACCAGTAACCCCATGTTGCGGCTCATCATGAGCGATCTCGACGAGGGCTTTGGTATCCTAGCTCCATACTTCGACACCGTGGACATGTTCGCAAACATCGATGAGAACGAGAAGGCTGCCGCGCGGGCCGAACTCGACAGCTATATGACCCAGCTAAACAATCTGAGGAAGACCTACGTGCCTGATGCCACATGGAAAAAGCACAAGGAGAAGACTAACGAGACGGAAATGACAGATCCAAGATCCCGGGGTCGCCCGCGCCGCCGCCAGACCAGCATTCTTCGCCAAGAAGTCCTGCCCGAGGATGTGGTTGACGAGGCTGACTCACCGCGAGCAACGACAACTACACGACGCGACAATATGCGACGTGCTGGTGGTGCTGTGAGCAGCCTTGCGCGCCGCTTGTCGAGAAGGCAGTTCCGCCGAGCTTTGCGCTCAGGCAGCCCGTCCCGCAGTTTGTCACCGAGCCGAAGTCCATCAAGGTAGGCAAGCCATGTTACTGTCCTAGATTGAACACGTGAAATTTGGCTGTCAAGCCAAGTGGAACTTGTAAGCTAGGAAACGAGGGTCGGTACGCAGAAGGCTGAACAGAGCTTGTGCATTAATGAAACTTAAGAACTGATAGTGCTGTTGTGATATATTCTTATTGCGACTTTCAGATCGTAAGAGTATTATTCACTGCAAGTAGCATGTAGAAGTCGCCGAAGGCACTACTAAATTGTCAATCATCTAAGCAAGATTATACAACCTGATGTTAGATGAGAAGTCTGCCAACCAATCTAAGTGCTGTTCGGGTTGCTGTGGACTTCCAAAAGCTCATAGCTAAGTCTTACCTATAAGGGTAGTAATACCAAATGTACACACTTGTCGGTTGCCGCAGGGTATGGTCTACAGCATCTGGAACCGTAATTGCAAATGACCCCATTGCCTCTGTGCCATCAAGCATGATAATTACCAGTTTTCAAAACTGTCGACTTTTGATACGGAGGAAACGCTCCGTCCGTTTCGAGATACTGGAACTGAAGCCCGGGCTGGAGATACTTCCACAGTTCTGACGAGGGAGGTATCGAATGTGACAAGTCCTGCAGAAGTAGCAATGCTGTCTGACAATACCAAACCAATGAGATTGATGACGAGAGTCGCTTAACACAACCTGCCCGGTTCTCATGATACTCTGGTTGAATGGGAGAAGAGAGGAGAACCTCGGCGGTTAGGCTTATCAGGAAACCATTGCGTGGAGGCGGAAGAAGCAACTCCATCGCCTCGAGTGCGCTGACATGCCTATCGGGCGCGCTGTGGAACCGCGAGCCTGCGCAAACATCATACGTGACAAGGAGAGTCTTTCCCTGGTTGAGAAACGGGGCTATGTCTGCGGCTATCCGGCGAGAACTCTCACCAAAGCTACAGGCCCGGAAGCGTTCCAAACTATGCAGTTGCATATGCAAAGGAATTCTGTATCCAGGGATCAGGGCTTCTGGGCCCTAGCCGGCGAAGGAATTTCAGATTACTGATCCAGAGCTCGCTACACCTACATGGATTTGGATGTCAGATCGATCCGGAACTGCACGTCAGTTACATTGACCCCACGAGTTGGCAAAAGCAAGGTCACCGGTGAAGAAATGTTGCGCCATGTGGCGGGTATCAAAGCCGGTCTGCCCGATGGACGTTTAAGGCCGCATGTAACCAGTGTAACGATACTGTAGAGGCTCTGGACGTGCATAAATCGAGCAGAGTACTCAAGTACTCCGTACCGGACGATGGTAAATACAGACAGTAAAGCACCTATGCCTGCCGGGTGGCTGTATGTTACTGCCTATGTTTTGCTGCCGTTAACGATAAGTTAAGCCGCGGGCGGCTTTTGGCCTGGCCTTATCTTATCTTAGCAACGTGGCAGCAGCTGGGAGCAATCCGTCAGCCGTGCACAGCAGTACCGGACTGATTGACATCCAACTGGAAGCTGTCCTTTTGGCAATGGCTACCACTTCACTGACAATGTCTACATGATCACTTGCACCCTTTTACTTCTTTTCTCAGCCAGTTGTTTTGATTGCGCCACTGATCTCATTTCTTGAAATCGACACCAGTCAAAATACATTGTCTCTCTTTGGCGGCACAACTGCGACGACAACCTCGGACGACCACTCGCGGTGATCGTCAAACGGCATTGCGTCGCGCACCGCATAGCACGATACACCACCCCAACACAGGACAGACACAGAGCAAAAATGGCACAACCGGCCGACGACGTCATTGAGATCCTGCCGCTGGACATCGACCCGCAGACCAAGGCGATAGGCGCACCGGGGCTCTCGTCCAACAAGGCGCTGCAGGCGGAGCTGGCCGCGCTCAACAGCCTGCACCGGACGCTGCTGACGCTCGAGACGCCGTCGCAGATCCCGCCGCCGCCCATCCCTGTGAACCCGAAGCGGTCGGCGCAGATCGGCAAGCTCAAGGACTCGGGCAACGACTGCTACCGCAAGGGCAAGTACGCCGAGGCCGTCAAGTTCTACGGGCTCGGCATCGACATGGCCCTCAAGCGCCCGCTGTGGGAACCGCAGCAGCTGGTGCGCGAGGAGGTCGCCGCCCTCTTCGCCAACCGCGCCCAGGCGCACATGGGCCTGACCAGCTGGGCCGAGGGCGCCGTCGACGCCGAGGCCAGCGTCGAGGCCAAGCGCGTCGGCAACGCAAAGGCCTGGTGGCGCCGCGGCCGCTGCCTCGTCGAGATGGGCCGCCTGGAGGAGGCCCGCGAGTGGGTCGGCCGCGGCCTCGAGATGGAGGGCGAGGAGGCCGACCTCAAGGCGCTGCTGGCCGAGGTGGACACGAAACTGGCTCAGGCCAAAAGCTCGTAGGCCTGTGTATTTGGGGGGAAAGAAAATGCAGTGCGAGTGGGCCTACGTTGCCTGGTCATTAGTGACGTGAAAGGGAAGCACAACTGTCTTGCCCTGCCCAGGGCACCCGGGGACGGTAAATGGGGGCTCGTCGATGATACGCTGGACAGACTGCTAGGAATCTGAACCCCAAGCGCAGTTCTAGCCCGCAAGTCTGCGAAGGCATCAGGGGTACGGACCTAGAGGGCTACCAGTTTTGATCCTCTGCCTTTTCGACGCTGAGCCCTACGGTTCAAGGCGTATTCAGCATTCGCTTTTTTTTTTTTTATGGCGTTTCCGGTTTGAGGCTCCAGGACCACTTGATTTACTGGGTAGTCAATTGATTTTGTGTGCAATGCATGTGACTCAAGGCTACAGCATAGCGGTTTTAGACAGTAGCCAGTGTCAATTTCAAGGATATCAATTGCACTTATAGAAAACTCATGCTACATGTATACGTCCTGAAAGGTTGTCCATACTGACGCTTCCACAAATTCAGCATCTTCTCTCGTCTGTTAGCCCATACTTCCCGATCATGCTGAACCTGAAGTGTTTCTGCAATTCGCTGCCAAACCAGTCTATACCCATTTCGAAGCAGCTGTATGAAATGACCTCTGCGTACCAATCCTCGCGCGTGTCATCCTAGTGGGAGACTCGTCCCTAAACAGACAAATGAAAATGCAGCCTCCCCTCGCCTCCCACGGCCCCCTTATATCATCGATTGGACTGCCCGTTATGTGGGTGCTGATGCCCACATCACAATACATAATACAAAAGTCCGCTGGAAGCCATCGACATGCTGGGGACTCGGCGCCTGTCCCGTCTCCTGTTCGGCCCCCGGATGAACTGTGTGGGTGTGCTCATTTCTGTATGCAGGCCCAGGGTGTTCCACAACAGTCTGGTTGTTGCAAGTACAAGCGGAGCGTCAACCTCCTCTTTGCGTGTCGACTTCTTAAGCCCGGATAGCAGACTTCTCGCTGAGAACTGTGTTCTTACGCGGCCTCATGACAGCATCCTGGCTGCTCATGCGGCGGTCGAGAGCCCTTTCCAATTTAGCGCCCAGGGCCAGCTTGCTCATGTTGGCCGTCTTCTCCTCCGACAAGATTACACGCTGCTGGCTCAAGGCCTTGTTCTCCATGCGGTCGAGCCCCGTTTCAATGGTGCGGATCTCGGCGTGGGCGCTGTCCGTCGACTGCATCGTGGGGGCGAGCGAAGGCGCCTGCATGCTGAATTGGCTGTATCGTACAGATGTGCGCGCCTGTAGGGTGGGAAAGCGGCGGTTAGCGATGTGTGACCTTGCGAGGTTGGCGTAGACACTTTTTCTAGGCACGGCGCAGGGCGTAGGGCCGAGGTTCCCAGACCATTGAAGTGTGAGGAGAAAATATGGAGTTTTGTGGATTGTGATCAACAATTGAAGAAATCAAGTGATGTGAGGTGAGGAATATTGTCGATGTGGCATTCAACCGCTATCTGCCTCGTCACTAGGGAGGCCCAGGGTGACGACTGGGTCGAAGTTGGCCAGTGAATGACGACAGGCTCCTTGGTACGCTTGGGCAAGCTAGGCTAGTGATACCGGGCACTCGATCCCAAGAAATGTGCAAGGCGACGAAAAACAGAGTAAGCGGCAGGGACAACGTACCGAGGGGGCCATGATTGGGCGGGATGAGTCCAATGAGGTAGGCATGTCGACGTCTTTGTTTGATCACAAAAGATAGAGTGGAGGTCTCGAGTGCCGTGGCCCGACAAAGACTGATGTCTGCAGCGCTCTAGAGGCGAGTTACCGTAGGGCTCTTCTGGTTCTGGGGGCTCGTCTATGGGCGTGCCAGGAACGCTGTTGCGCGAGTCGTGTGTCGCGATCGGGGTCCAGAAATGGTTGTGTTGGCGTGGGCGCGAACTAACAAAGTCCTGAAAGCGGTCTGACGATGTGTCACGATGGTTGTTTTCTGAAAAGGCCGGCGACGAGAGACAGTTCTGGGAGCGACCTGACAGACGCAACGGACGATCAAGAAACGCAACTAATAAAGGACCGGCGCAATCGACGCGTGAAGGGGCAGCAACGCAACAGGGCCGAAGGGTACTGTAGAAGGCGCGAAGGATAAGTGAAGGGCTTCTTCAATGCTGCGGCGATGCGAGAGTGTGGTGTGGTTCCAGTGCGGACGGGAAGGGTGCGATGGACTGACTGATAACGGGAAGATGGAGAGAGCGCAAATCAAACTTCGGTATCAAGCGTTGATGTCTGGGTGTCAGTGCTGCATGGGCGTATGGGCGTATGGGCGTACCATAACCATGCGTGATGGCGGTGGTGCATTGAGGCCCAGTGGCCCAGGGGCCCAGGGGCCCAGGTTAGTTAGCCGCCGTGCCTGCAGGGTGGAATAGTGGTTGAGTGGGACTGGACTGGACCGGCCTTGGGGTGACCCTCCCTCCACGTCCCTTCTGCCCTTCTGCCTTTCAGGCTCTCCCCCTCGCTAAGAAACGTCTGACCACACAATCGACTGCATTGGTGACCCAAACCTGGGACCCTGCGATAGAGCTGTGCCCTTGCTCATCAGGTGCGCATCCTGTCGACCCTGCTGTCCTATGAGAATTGTGCGCCGGCCGGAGGCCCTGCAGTTCAGCCCTCGTCACCGCCCTCCTCCCCTCCTCTCCCTGGCCGGCACCCCAGGCGGATCAGCCAGGATGGAGATGTTGCCCATGGATGTCACTGGAGTCTGAAGCCCCCTATTACTCCCTATCCCCCTCGTGCTCCATCCAGTGCCCTGTCAAGCAATTAGGTCTCCTCGGCGTAATATTGTGCAGCCTGCCAACTGCTCCCCGAGCCTCTCTGCCAAACCTACCCAAGGAGATGTGACGATGCCCGTCAGGTGCATCGGCTGGCACCTAATTCCTGGCCCGAGGTCCTCAGAGGCATCCATGGAGCCCGCGGCGTGGCGAGACGGCAATCACTTTAGCCCACACGGCCGCAGCGCAATCCGACGGCGGCCTTCTCCTAGAGGGACGCTGTTTGGCTGTCATCAGACGTTTTAGCCCGGATTTGGACGGCGCCGGTCGCCCAGGTGGGCAGCTAAGCGGGCAGCTAAGCGTGAGGGCCAGCGGGGTTTCCGGGATCGCATCTGCCACCCTGTGCTTTAGCGCTGAGGTGCCACATGGCCATATGCGGCCAGCGTCAGGACACACCCTGACACCCTGACACCTTGCAGCGTGCCAATCCGCCACGCCGCGTGGGCAATCCATCCATCCTGCCAGCCTGCATAATCCAGATTCGCGAGGAGCTGATCACGGCCTGCCACAAAGTGCTCATGTACAAGTTGGAGCAGGCAGCACACATCCAATCTCTTGGGGGCCTGACAGCTTGCTGGTGCTTGGGAAGCAACCGTGACTCCGCTCCTGGCGCTGGGAAGGTCGAGGGTGGAAAACTGCTTTCCATGCTAATGACACCCAAATCAAAGTTCCTTTGGAGCGCACAGCGCCGCTGCAGTGCTAGCTCCAGGAACGGTTCTGTTCCTCAGCGTCAGGCCCAAGCCAGCTCCGCCAATCCACCACCAACGGTTTCTTATGTAACGCGCCAAAGCTGATCGGTGGAGATTAGGGCCAGCGATCCTCGCTGTTTCAGGGCTTTGGGTGATTTGCATCATTCGCTATGAAGTCATGGCGCCAAGTGCCAGTATCTATCGTCGTCGATCAAAGAGAAAATTCGTCCGTCAGTCCGCCCTACCCGATATCATAGCGATAACTACACATTTGCTCGGCCATTTCCTTTGGCCCCCAAGCAACAGGGACAGGAGCGCGGCGCACTTTTTCATTGTGACGTCGCTGTATGAAATCCGACAAGCCGACAAGGTCCGCAGAGGCCCTGTCGCACTCCGCCGACGGCATGTTAAGTTAACTTTTAACGCCCGCGGAGAGCGTCGACTCAATTGGCGGTGGTTCTCGGTATTCGCGTTCATCAATGATAGGGGCTCTCTTCGTCCTGGACGTCTGCCCCTGGGTATGTCAAACGCACGTAACTTGTGGGTGAATCCACCAACAATGTGCCTGCCACTGGCACCATCCGCACCAACAATCTTCGCCACAATCTGCAGGTTGGAGCATGTTCCTCAGTTACCCGAGTGCCTGAAGATAAGGTAAAGACCAAAGCCGTGTTGTGACGTCTTACTGGCGGGGCCTCGCTTCTTTTCTCACTGCACATTATCTATCATGATCAAATCATGTCGATGGGTTGGTTCACAACTATCCATGACGAGACCTGCGAGGTCGTTTCTCGAACATCGGTTTCGCAAGCTGCGAGATCACCCCTGTTTCCGGGTCGCTTAAATCCTTCGTGCTACAGGGGTTCGGCACGTGGCAGAACGGGTGTGCGGGAAGGTTTGTAGCGCCATATTTGAGAGCATCTAATTACCTACAAACCGCTTCTTGCAGTTCTGCAAGGTGACTGCTGCAGCTTGTGCGCCAACGCGCAGCACACATGCGTGTCAAAGTTGCGGTCTGCCATCTCCAGCACATGTACAAGACCGGGAGACTTGGAACATTGGCATGCACCCTCGGTTGGGTTATGGTCCTAGGGCACACACAGCATCGTTCGGCCGATTGCAGCTTGTGAGCAACAGGATGAAGATCTCCAAGAACTCGAGACCCCGTAGTTTGCCCAATGCTGCGCGCACTTCTTACCGACGCATCACTTCATCTCGAGCATTGCCGATCCGGCCGTGTTCGGCGTCGTGTAAGGGGCCACCGCATCGCGCCGCCTTGAACCTCTCAGCTGGGACCGCTTCGTGTGACGCTGTGGTCAGAGAATCTTGTGTGACAAGACAACCTTGGAACAGTGTGATGTCCCACGAAGCCATTTGCTGCCCATTTCTTTCGCTATGTAGTCTACTCGATGAAGCATACCGCCTACGCTGGGCCAAAATCGCTACACGAGCGCACAAGAATGTGTCTCAACCTCATGAACGGCCATTGTGACGTACGTGTATTGGGAAGCGCTGTCGGGTATGAACCTGCCCGAAGGTCGTCATCCTTGGAGACCGGTCACTGCAATGCAAGTCGATTGTAGCTTAAGCAAAAAGTAATCTACAGCTTATTGTATTGGCAACCCCTTGATCACTCAAGGATCCGGGAGCATTTCTTCGCTGCCCAACCCAAGCGATATTTGTGAACAATCTGCGAGCTCTGCTATGTTGCGTCCGCAGTTTGTGGTAGCCAGGATTGTCAACAGCCATTCAGTGGTGATGACTGCGGCGTTGGCCTTTCTTCTTTCCGCTCGAAGATTTGCTTTTCTTTGATGAGTACTCGATGCCCATGTCATACCCTAGGCTCCCTGATGAAGCAGAGGACGAAGACGAGCTTGACACCTCTTCGTGTACCGTCGGAAATGTGACGTAGTCATATCCATGGCCTCGTTTGTGGGAACCTCGTGCAGAACTGTATCCGGATTTTCGGCTTCCTTTTCCTTTGCGGACCTCTGTGAAGGACAGCTCGGGTGATGAACCCCTAGAGGACACTGCGAATGGTCAATGGCTTTCCATCAGAGCACCAGGGCCAACTGTCCATCTTACCATTCCTACTACATTTATTGCAGCAACCGTGACCGCAAGTCTGCCAACCGGTTGACGGAAAACCTGACGGCGTCCAATGAGCACCGAGACGGGGATCGCTGGATTTCCCACTGCACCACCCTTGTGAGTTAGTGTCGTAGCCGCATTGGCAACATGTCCAGCTCCCTCTCAACGATTTGTAGTGGCAATTCTGCAGCGGACAATCACTGTTTGAGGGCTGAGGAGTCGAGTAGATTGGGTTCGAGCAAGGCGTTTCGTACCCAGTATCCAGGTCGAAGATAGCTTCTGGGCAGTAAAGCCATTTAACCGATGTGTGTTGGCACTTGTGATAATGGGGATGTCCGTGGCACATCTTGTTATCGAAAGCGGGAAAATAGCTTCTTCAGAGGCCGCCAGGTCTTTCATCGAAAATCCAGAGTTTTCATGCAACGATGTTGTTGCTGAGACTATGGCTGGAATATAAGGGTTTTATACGTGCCTTGGTTTTTCTAGGACTGACTCAACTCATCTCTTTCAGCTTGGCCATTTCGATAACATTGTTTCTTCTTCGCTACTAGAGGTCACTTCAAGCATTCTTGTGGTCCGGTTATACCCTCGTACCCTACCGGCATGACAAGGAAGTTCTAGGCTCGAGAGATGACAGGATGGAGGCCAGAGAATGAGGTTCCGAACCAATGCATGTACTTGCAGGAATGCAGACCTACGTGTCTCTCCTCAGGGCGGGAGAATGTCTCACCCGATCCCGCCACCCCGTGTCAACAAGTTTCCTACCAGGAGATCCGTCTCACCTGGTGTCTTCCGGGCATGACACAATACCACCATCCCACAGCACCACACCGGACCTCATCCTACCTGCTCCAATCGGCCTTGTGCTCAAACCAGGCTGACACTTTGTTTTTATCAAGAGTTCCAGATGGTTGGAGGAACGAAACCGCCGAATCTGCAGCAGGCCGAAAACGGTCGATGACACGATCTGGAACAGGCAAGCGAACCAGGCATATAGTCCGGGGTGTAGCATCTAGATCTTGATCTTGATCTACATCTTGCATCTCCATCGTACCAGCAGCCTGGTGGACGGTGTAGGCGATACAGGGATGTTTCCCACCCAGCCTCAAATCTTTAACGGAATTGCCGGGGTATGAGTCTCAGGTCATAAATAGCACTGCTAGGAGGGATTGCTTTTGTCATCTCTCAACTTTTCTCGAGCTCTTCCATGGCAGACGTTGATTCCAACCCGCATGAGTAGTCCGCTCGGTTCGTCCCGTTCCTTGTTCCGAGGAATGTACTACGCGTTATGGAGGCAATTCGAGGCTCCAAGGGCTGAAGCATTCATCCATCCTACATGTCATTGGAAGGCCGCCCCTTGTTCAACGATGACGCTGCTACACACCATCACAAGTCCTTGCCGGCTCAATAATTCACCGTCTGGCATATATTGAATCCAGCGCCATGGATCCGGCTTGACTCACGGTAGGCCCCTTTCAACTGATCCTAGTAGCACAATCGGCTGGACTGATATTAATGCTTATCAAGGCTTCTCTTCTACCTTTAGGCAACGACAGGTGGACAAATCCGCAACCCGCTTCCACATATAGGGTTGGAACATACATCCGCTCAATTGATAATATCACCCCCTCTACATTGTCTTCGGTTCATAATTCGCCCTGTCCGGGTCGGGTAGCCAACGCGAAGAAAAACCACATGGGTGCCGAGCCGAAACTCACCACTACCACCCACATTCTCACAGATCGATATATCGTGACCCGCCCGTCTGTTCACCGCTTCTGAGTTTTCACATCTCAACCGCAGCCTCGCAGGTCTCACAGCAAATGTGTTCGCACCGGTACTCTTGTCGATCGATGATCATGACACAACGACAGCGTCCGGTGTCATTCCACTCTTTTCCGCACCAGCAGCAATTCCAGTAGCCTCCCCGGAGCTCGAAGGGACAGGTCGACAATGGACACTTGACCTGTTGCTCAAATTCTGGTGGTGGTGGGTACGGCACAGAGCTGCGGGTGACCTTTTTGCAAGGCTTCCTTGGCTTGCGGGAGGACTTTGGTGGTGGCGGAGCCTCAGAACAGTAAGCTATTCTTGCAGTGACGTGCTCACAGCGGAGGGTGTAAGTAGTCTCCGTGCACATGATGGACTGGGATGGAGTTTTGAGCAGTGAATGTGGTCTCTGATCTTTAAATGGAGGTGATGTGAGAATCCTCGAATTCAATGATGGAGAACATTCGTCACAACAACCTTCAAAGACACGAGCTCCGTTTTGTATCCACGAAACGTTTCCTTCCACCAGCCTGGCAGTGACCTCTTAGGTAGCCATCAAATCTCCATACTCGGCGACCTCGTAGCTGAGCCCAACGAAAACATTTTCCATTGGTGACCGCAGGGCCCATGTTCACACAAGATTGAGACTGGCTGCCACGTTTCTGCCTTTTGAGATTATCGGATAAGGCCCTCTTCATCCTTGTTATATTCTTAATGACTGCTGACTTCGGCGGATTCTCATCCCCAGACCGCCGTCGGAAAAAAAAAAAAAAAAAAAAAAAAAAAAAACTAAGCGACTAGCAATTACAGGGTGAGTCCTGACTCCTAGACATAGGATGTGCACTCACCCGCAGAGCTGCTGAGCGGTACGAGGCTTGCCTGCCGCAGTACGTTCTATTTACGTTTACGAGACTACAAATGAGATAGACCTTGCGAGGGACTGTTGCTGTCGGAATAGCTTACCAATATTGGGTCAAGTCCCACAAACAACACGTGGTTGGTCGGCGATCGTCGGAGGGCAATCGAGAGCCGCCGGGAGGAGTAATAAAAAATCGATAAGAATACTTAATATTGTGGAAATAGAACCAAATAGAAGACAAGACACCAGAAATGAAACAAGAAACCAGGATTTTCCCGAGCCATGAACTTTCCGGTCTTATACATATCGTACAAGTGACGTCTTCGGACTTCTCTTGTACTCAGCCTCTTTCTCCACCAGAGCTCCGATCCCAGGTAAAATACGAAGGGAAAAGGGGTAGAAGAAAAGAAAAAGAAAAGGAAAGACAGGTCGGGAAGTTCCCACCTCTGCTGAAGACACTTTCCCGCTCCATATCCGCTCCGCAGACGTTCCGCTATCTCCCATATGCCAACCAATTCTCACCACTTCAAAGATCCAAAGTCTCAGCCCCTTGAGTTATGCCCAGCCAAGGCGGGCATCACAACCCGCAAAAGTACCCATGTTCTGATAGGAGCCTCGCCTATCTCCGAGACAGAAAATCGTCATGGCTGTCTATTCAGCTGATGTCTCCCACTCAGCTTTCCTAGACTCCAAAGCTCATTTCTTCGCATGAGATCTCTCTCGGCTTTACAGCTCGCCTCAGCTGTCCGCCCAGCAGCCCTGACATACGACATGATAGCACATGGTGTCGGGTACCTTCTTCATGGGGTGCGCACACCACCTGAAGGTATTGCCGCCGCAGCCGCACTGGCAGCAAACCCAGCGGCAGCCCAGATCCTCCAGCCGACACCCTCCCGAGCTGCAGTGCTGGCTCACCAAGCAGCCGCCTGCTGCGCACGGATTGTTGTAGTCGACGATTCCTTCGACGATGTTGTACTCGGGCGCATACGTCACGTCATCACACGGGTGCTGCACGTACTCCGGTTGCGGCTCGTGGGCTGTTGATGTCGAGGGCGGCGACGAGGATGGCGATGGATGAGAGCATACCGTTGTCGAGAGCGCGCAAAAGCTGTACTGCAGGCTATAGTCGATGTCTCGTGTGCACGGCGGGATGTGGTGATAATGCAAGTAGTAGTAGGTACACATTGTTCTATCCTGCTACGCTCGGCTTGCCGCGTGGTGGTCCGGCTCAGCTCGGGGTGCTTGATAGTTGACAAGGGCGATGGAAGCCGACCAGTATAGATCCCTTATGTACTCATACACGTAGGATATTCGGCGGTAGAGGAGAAGCTCAGCTTGCAGGCAGGCAATGGCCGAAGCTATAGGTTATGTGACGAATTGCCGCAGCGGCGCTCGTGATGTTCAATCAGCACTCGAGAAGGTTCGAACCTTCGATGCTTCCGTGAAGCACGGAACAAGGCAGCCAGGTTACCGTACGATTTGATCTCAAGAGCTTCGCGATGAGGAGAAGAATAGTCCACTTCAAGGACAGGGTAATCTTAAAGATAAGACGAAAATCAGGCCATGGATTGCGGTTAGTTGCTTTTCGTCTCATATAATAACTTGTTTGCTGCCAGTTATCTATCGTATGAAGTCTTGATGTTCCAAAGTGCATACAGATTCCTCGAGACTCCGCTGCCCATGGCCAGATAGATTCATCTTATATAGGCCTTGTAATGCGACTGCTTCACGTGTGTTCACGTGTGCCTAGACCATCAACGACCCCGTCTCCCTTGGTTGAGCGACGATGGAAGTTCCCTGACTGGGAGACTTTCAAGCTCTTGTGCTCTCTACGCCGTCCATCGCCGAACGCCTGTGGATCCGAGGGTGCGCCGCAGCCCGTGGGATACACCAAGGAGGTTTGGCCCCTTGTTTCTTCTGTGGCTCTGGTTTCCCCCGGCTCAACAATCGGTGACAGACGGAATTTTGAGCGGGGGAAAGATGGAAAATGACAGGGGACAAACCCCGGGTATGGTGAAGGACTCACGATACACTTTTTCCTCGTGGTTCCAAGCATGCGTATCCGTTCACAGAGCTGGACAATTATTGGCAGCCCTTGTCCAACATATCGGCCAAAGTTTCCTACAGCGGATAAGGGAGCGTGTTTTGCACGTGGCGCCGTTGTCATAGTAGTCGGCAAACACCAAAACTTGGAGTTAAATGTCATACGATGTGCGAGAATACTTTCGGGGAAATGGGTGTTCTAAGACATGAGTTGAGACATCGAAGTAATGGAAGCCGGCTGCCCAGTCCCATGATTTCGGAAGGCAGACCCAGATCATAGAATATCACAATGGACGCGAAACCTTGATGCTAGGCATTCGATTGATCAACTGATACGAGGAGGGTGCGTAGCATAACGAAACTTGGATGGACGAAGTCAACAGTCCTCGAGGTTTGTGAGGATCGTGGCGGCAAACAGCTGGTCTGCATATCACCCGCGACAACGCCATGAGGCTGAAGGACCATAGGAACGCCGTTCAGTTCGGAGGTCTCCGCTCTCCTAGAAGTAGCAGGCCAGGCTATGGTCCCATTGCCAAAACACATGCTGTACGATAGCGAGCGGACCTTCTGACGGGCATCTATCGCCGGATTGAATAAGTTGTGTTACAGCGCACTTGTGTTAGAGTTATTCTGTCCGAGTTATGCGGGCTTTGGATGCATGCCACGGTTCTGTCAACTTGAAGCTCCTGCATGTAGCAGTTCGGATCATCCTGTCGTGTCAGAGTGAATAAGGTTGATTAAAAACGGTCTCGGACGCCGCTACATTCTCACTGCAGCGCGACTAGAACTTATTTACCCGGCACATGTTTCCCGTATTGACTCGCAAGTAGTTCGTTGGGAAACAAAGTATGGATTACCGCTATGTAGTAGTACAAAAATGCTCAGCCCAGTATACACAAGCGAATATCGGGAGGAGAATGGCTGACCAAGATTTTGGTCCAAGGATAAAGACCCTAGCGAATAGGAGAAAGGAAGTGTAAATTATTCTATAATATATAGAAGAGTTCTGATGCTGATTCGTGGAAAGAGAAGGCAGATGATTATAGAAAAGGAATTCAGAAATTGTGCGTGTTCGGGAAAGTCATGCACTCAGCGCTTATCAACATGCAGAAAGATATGCAACATGGGTGCTTGCTGTTGATATTCTAAGCTCAAGAATCGGACTTGACCGCATTATAGGCTTTGTGACTAGTTGAAGAACAGATAGGTGTGATTCTGACTCAGGGGCTGGACGAGGGTTTTCGACGAGGACGAGAACTCCTTCATGCTGTCGCAAACGATGACAGCATGTGCCATTGAGGAAGAACACCTGAAAAGAGACGTTTCTACCCCCAATCCTGTGTAACACCATTCAAGCCTGAGACATCTGACTGTGAGATGTAAGAGCGACCAGACCCAAGAAACCATCGGGAGTCACGCTCCTGGACAAGAAACAACAGCAAAGAAACAATGCACATTGTTGCAGACCATATGGCGGGCCTCCATTACACCAAGTCGGCTGATTTTCCGCTTTCTACTAACGCCATACTGCATGGGCCTTGGTTGATTTGGACTGTGCCGTGAAATCAGGGTACCACAAAGAACGCCATGCTGCCACTCGCCGCTTTTGGACGATTTCTCGAAGCCACCATGCTGGCGTTTGAGTGCTACAGGCAACCGCAAGCAGTTATGTTGAGCTGGTTCACGTGCTCCTATGATGGGCTCAAGGTAAGTCATTCAAAGAACGAAAAGTGGCATTCGATTCCACTGGAATATTACCCGATCGGCTAGTCTCCTACCAAGCCCAGATTTATGCAGATACACCGAGCACCTGCCGTTATCGTATTCTTGACATCAACCACGAGGTCAACTAATCAATCAGAAGAGGGGAAAAGAGACGGAAAGGCACATCGTTGGGCTAGCAGAGGTCCTATGAAAGCCCCTGGACAGTCGCCCAACGTCAACGTAAGGTATCGGGCTGAGACCTGCATATAAACCAGAATGTAACTCGATGCTATCCACAAGGCAGGCAATTCTGAGACCGTGGCCTCAATCTAAGCCGCGCGGCGTGAATTGCGAACCCGTACATGGAATGCGTGCTCGGTCTTTCAATGGCAGTCGATTACTGTATCTGTTTGCCGATACATCCGACGAAACAGCCAAGCATAGCAGTCGCTGAACCACCAGTTTCTATTGCGCGACCACATATTGGGTATTTTAACCATTCAAGACCTGATGTTTTCCTCCAAATTAGACGAGACAGGACAGACGCGAACAGGTCACGGCTCCAACAACTTAGAAGTACAAGACAGGAGATACTTAATAAGAGACCGCAGTAAGACTGATCAGACTCCTGTTAGACAGGTTGAACGTTTCCACGCGGGTCGTAAGTGGAGGCCCTACGTGCTGCGGAGGTCTTTCAAGAGTAGAGTGCCTTGGTTCCCGGTCGGCTTAGTCGAAGGACTGAGGGTGGAAACACCAAAGTTGTGCAGTTGGTTGCTAAAGAGGAAGGAAACAACAGGCTAAATGATACCAATATTACGATCCGTGTATGGATCTCTCCCTCCTCAATAATAGGAGCTTGAGATTTGAGTTATGAGACGTCGCCGTCTGCTTTGAAACGTAGTTTCGGGGTATGGAAACGCAGGCAATCAATATTTTGCGTAGAAATATTGTCAGTTAAGCTGATGGGATGCGCACGGTACAGTACCTGTTCTGGAGGCTTTCTTGAAGCCCTGTGATGGCAGTATCGGCTCTTGGCTGATGCATCGTGACAAAAGCCCCATCCTACCTCGACATCAATCACAGCCGTCAGCAACTCCAGCCTGTATACCGAGACTTCCGAGTAGCATGGGGCCGTTTAGCCGCCACATCCGCGCATGACTGCCCACGAAGTGGGCAAAACAGAGCATGTGCAGCGCCGTGTTATGAGAAGTCCCCACAGACTTGCCTAGCTACCGTGTCGTCATTACGGAGTGTTTCGAAACCATAAAACACTTAATTGTGTACAAGAATCGTTATGGTGAAGCTGCGCGATATATGGCAGCATCCGATGAGTACCTTAAGTTAGCTTGCAAAGTGTGGTTCAGCGGTATCAGAGCAGGGTTTCTCGCTAGAAGTATCTAAGGCTTCCACGTGTCGTAGAGCTAATGCGAGCTAAAAAGTGTCAAAATCAGATCGGTCCAAACAACCGGGTGCCGCAGCTTTGGGTCATCCTGGGGGGAGGGAAGAAACTTGAGGCGTTCATGTAAGCCCGAAGTGAGCCTGCAGGTGGTGGTTCAAGCCCTACGGCTTCGGCAACGGGTTTTGAAGTCGAGGCGCAGGGCGGGCCGAATGGGATATCAAAACACGCGGCTCTGATGAAATGAATGAAGTCTAAGCCCCTTTGAACTTTTGTAAAGGAAACTTGTAACAGCAAACAAACAAGTTGATTATCGCTTGAGAACATAGAAATCTCCTGCTTGACATATCTGCGCGGCTTGTGACTTCTCTTGATGATCGCGACCGCCCCCCGTGATCTCATTGCCCACCGATCGGCGCCTTTCGCCGGCCCACATGGTGTCACACAAGCCCAGTGCCGCCCAAGGCGGCCGCGCAGCCTTGCATTTGCTCGCCGGTTGTCGCATGGGGATCCTGCAGTGTAGCCCATTGAAGAGGGGGTCATGAGAGCCTCAATGGCCCGCTGTGCCATGCAATTGCAGAAACGACGGGCTTGGCGACGCCCCAGACGGGTGAGCATGTCGATGGGATGACGGAATGAAAGGATTAGGCTGGTCGCCACAGTTCGGGCTTTTCAGATAAAAGATCACCGGCGCTTTCATAAAGAGTCGGCACCGTTTGTTTTTATATTTGTGATTATGCAATTGCGACAACGGCAAGCCTTGGTCGCAAAATAAGTGCACTTCGAAATTGCTACTATTGCGACTGTTCTCTTTTTTACCTCCCCCTGTCAACGCTGAAGAAATGGCGCGCGGCCCCGTGTCCGAACTGTGGCGGGAGGTATATGAACTATGGGACGCGTTGCTTCTCGGAATTGGCTCCGTGTATTACAAAGTTAGAAGAAAGGCGTGATGGAAGTTGCGCCGACTACGACAAACTGTCTTTAAGCTTACTACCTATTGTTTAAATGACGATAAGGTGTAAGCTTAGAAGGCTTTCGGTTTTTAAGAACATCTCCACCCATACCGATGACGTTGCGGCTAGTGCACACGGAGGATCGTCGGCCCCAGCTCCATAAATCTGATACACAGCGGTTCGAGGTAGCGGGCAAGGGAAATAAGGGGGCCCGTTGTTAGAGGAAATCAGTAACGCGGGTTGGAAGAATGAGGCAAGCGAGGCTGTGTTCACATCGTGATCTACCAACTGGTCTGGAGGCCAATGCAAGGCTGGGGGATCTGGAGATTTCGTGCGCTGGCTCGTCTCTCGTCGCATGCAGATACGGGTTGGAAAACTGGGGGGGGGGGGGGGCCGCGCAGTTGCCCCTGGGGCGAAGATTGCGGGACTGCTTCGGGGAGAATGGAAGACTGGCAGACTGGCAAGCTGGGTTGGCTCGCAGATTGGAGGCTTCGAGGTGGCATTTTAGTGGGGGAGCAGACACGAGAATTAACGGTGGATCAAGACTTTTAGTAGAGACACCAATGCAGACAGGCCTCGATGCGGTCGAAAGCTGCGAGAGGTTCTGAAATGAAGCGCTGAGATTAGAGCGTCAAATCCCTCTGGGCGACACGAATCTGTTGATCATGCCAAGTTAGTAGGCATTGAGCCAATCCTTGGAAGATCGCTATCAATGGTCGAACCGCCATGCCGAGCTGTTCGAGGGTTTTGCCCAGCAGGTCTCCAAGAACCCCCAAGCACGGCCAAATGGAATAGCCGGCAAGTACATACGACAGCAATATCTTGGTATCCGGTGGTCGCCCGTGGCTCGTGGCCAAGTCGTCAGTCGACGACCTCAGGATTGCGACAACACACAATGCCCAGCTGGAGCCGTCTTCGATAGAGCACAGAGCTTACGCAGCCTATGGTCTTGGCCGAAGGACCACAGCCGCCCATTGAATAGACATCGTTTCCAGAGTGGATGGTCTAGCTGTCTGGCAGGGCTTCCAGCTGGTTTGAGGGGGGCCTTCTGGATTCTGGGTGTGTGTGTCTGTCGGCCTGTGGATCGCATCTAACAGACGAGATGAACGTGGAGAATCCCATCCCAATGTTTGTTCAAGGCATTTCGCCTGCGGCTTGGTTGGTCCCGAGCTTCATCTCGGAGGTACCACTGTTAGTGTTGCATCTACCGTGGCTGCGCCCCGGCGCGACAGACACCAAACGGCGCACTAGCAGATCACCGTGGAGGCCAAGGGTTGGGATGGCAGCCAATGAGGCTAGGGAATTCAGCCCAAAACGGGTCGTCAAGTCTGTCGAGCGGGCGCCGTCACCACTTTTCGACATTCATTTGCAGTTGAGTTGCGTCCAGTCACATGAAGAATGTGGGCGCTAGTCCCAATTTCTGCATCTCGAGATGGGGCCCCTTGCATCCCCTATTCTGCCAAGGCCTGCATGGACCTGAGTACGTACTTGGGGTGGCAGGCCAGGGGAAGCATTGAAACAAGTTCTTTTGTCCCAGTCGCCCTCGCCAGTCGAGACCGGCTTGTTCTTCACCTTGATCATTCATCGTCATTTTTCCTCGTTGACCTCTTGTAATTACATTGCAATTGTAGGAGAGGGATTCTTTACCACTTTCATACTCTCATTTGGAAAACCCTTTGTTAATTCGTGCACTCATTTGCCAGAACTCATTCAACGCTCCTTATTTTGTTATTGAAAGAAGGAAATTCGGCTTGACTCGGTCCACACACGTCATTCCAAACATCAAAACACCAAGAATTCCAATAGATATTGTCCATCCATCGAACATTGGTTATATACCGGCCAACCTCGAAACACACCTCTATAGCCCAGAATCCCGGAGATCAGTATAACAATCACAATGGGTCTCCTTAAGACGGCATTGGCATCTTTGATGCTTCTTGCCGGCAATGCTGCCGCGCTTGATCCCATCATCATGAAGGGCACCAAGTTCTTCTACGAGAACGGCACGCAATTTTTCATGAAGGGTGTCGCTTACCAGCAAGACACCTCAGCCGCCGGATCCACCAGCGAACAGACGAACAAGTACATCGACCCTCTCTCGGACGAGAAGAAGTGCGCTCGCGACGTCCCGCTCCTTGCTGCCTTGGGTACTAATGTCATCCGAACCTACGCCATTGACCCCAAGGCCGACCACACAGCATGCATGAAGCTACTTTCAGACCACGGCATCTACGTCATCTCGGATCTGAGCGAGCCAGCTCTCTCCATCAACCGAGACAGCCCCGCCTGGAACGTTGACTTGTTCGACCGCTACAAGGGTGTCATCGACAACCTGGGCGAGTTCGACAACACCCTGGGTTTCTTCGCCGGTAACGAGGTTTCTAACAACGCCTCTAACACCCAGGCTTCGGCATTTGTCAAGGCCGCTGTCCGTGACAGCAAGAACCACATTGCGTCCAAGGGTGGTCGCTGGATGGGTGTTGGTTACGCTGCCAACGACGACGCCGCCATCCGTCACAACCTTGCCGACTACTTCAACTGCGGTAACTCCAGCGAGTCCATCGATTACTTTGGTTACAACATCTACTCGTGGTGCGGCAAGAGCAGTTTCACCGAGTCTGGCTTCGACACCCAGGTCGACTTTTTCAAGAACTACTCTGTCCCTGTATTCTTTGCTGAGTACGGTTGCAACACTGTTGACGGTGCCGATGGCCGTCTCTGGGATGACACCACCGCTCTTTACTCTGACGAGATGACCGGTGTTTTCTCTGGCGGTATTGTGTACATGTACTTCCAGGAGGCCAATGACTACGGTCTGGTTGAGCTTGATGGCGATGAGGTCACCACCATGAAGAACTACGAGGTTCTTTCCAGCAAGATCGAATCCGTCGCTCCCTCATCAACTGCTATGGACGCCTACCAGCCTACCAACTCTGCGCAGTCCTGCCCCGAGGTCAATGACGCGTGGAAGGCCGCCGAGAACCTGCCCCCTACTCCCAACCGTGATCTTTGCGAGTGCATGTACAAGTCCCTGACTTGCCAGCCCTCGAAGAGCCTCGATGTTGAGGACTACGGTGACATCTTCGACTATGTCTGCGCTAACGACGCTGATGCCTGCGCTTCGATCAAGAGCGACGTCCCCTCTGGTATCTACGGTCCTTACCTTGGTTGCAATGCCACCCAACAGCTCGGTGCCGTCTTGGACGCCTATTACAAGAACCAGAACAGTGCATCCACCGCTTGCGACTTCAAGGGTGCTGCCAAGATCAACTCGAGCCCTTCCACGGACAGTACCTGTGACACCTTGATGGAGGCTGCCAGCGCATCTGCCGAGTTCGCTGCCACTGCTACTGGCGGCAGCGCATCCGCCACCTCGAGCGGCAACCCTGCTTCCGTTGTCCGCATGGAGCGCTTCATGACCATCGGTGACTTCGCTGTCGGTGTCTACATGCTGATTGCCACCGGTGTTGGTGCCGCCATGGTCATGTTGTAATCTGCTTTCAATATCAGGCGCTTAGTATTGGTTAAGGGAGTTGAGTTCTGAACATGTTGCATAGCATCGAGTACTCGTCATGATTTCTTTGCTCCCCCACTCATGGGTTGGATGTAAAACAAGCCTTCCCACGAGTGAATTCCATCATGGGAATGTGGGTTGATTGGACTTTAACTGCAGTAAGGAGGCTGTTGTATAGGATTATAAGCTTTGTAACTGAATAATAACACTATAGAGGAAACCATTACTGCTATTAAACTTGATTTGTTTCGTCTCCTGTGCCATATATGACAAGCCTGGGGTTGTGGCTTTCAGTTCGTATTTGCTAACTGAGTTTGCCAGTAGGACATGTGATCCTCATGCACACCAGGTGTACATTTGCACTTGGCACCAGGGAAGGAAAACAAAAGAAACACCTGGCGAGTGATCGTCTGCACATGTATCAGCCAGAGACCTCCTGACGCGGTTGCCCTCGGGTTCAACTTGGGGTAACCGCACAGATATAATGTGAACGGGATTTCACGCTCTGTTTTGATCTTCTGTTGCCATAGTTAACAACAGAGGCAAATTTGTGAAAATTAAAAATGTCAGCCGTACATGTACCTTGCTCAAAACTCAATTTACCACTAAATCCGTGATGCAATGTCGTCAACGCCTTGCTAAATTTCTATCACAAAGAAATTTGATCGCAACTTCTCCCCTAAATTCTTCTTGATAGTTTTTCTTTTCGTCTGTCACGTTGTTTTCAGCCTCCTTGTCTGCCCCTACTTGGAATTCACAAGCGCCTACTTAGGCGATATCTGAACTTTCAAGGTGTGGCTGGGTTGAATTTTCTGATACATGTCGCAATAATCTTTGCCCCTTTTACGATACTTCAGAGTGAAGAAATACAAACCGGTTAGGACGGATCTTATTACTCAAACTAAGTCGGAAATTACCGGGTAAATACTCAGTCTAGTAGTGGAATTATAAGGGTATCTTTCCAAGCACATGTATATGGAGGTCGGCATTGGATTGCAGAATGTTGTGCTCTTGCTGGAGCCATCTTTTGTACAACAATATCCCTGAGAACCAGGACCACAGCAATACTTATCTCATTTGTTTTGTTACTTATCTCGCCATTGCCAGTAATACAGACAACTCAATGCATTGCCTACAAACTCTCGCCACCGCTGCTGATCGTCGTATACCCCGGGGATATTTGAACATGGCGTACATCAGCTCGCATCGATTTTATTCTTTAGCCATTATATTCATCAGATTTTTCAAGCTTTAAATAGGTATTTAGCCACACAACGAGAGAAGGCCAAACGGCAATACGAAACTTCAGAAAACAGGAGGAGAGCGACAAACACAACATTAGCGTCGAACTTTCGTCAGGTTTGATACATTCACTGATCCGTCAAAGGTAGCTATCATTCTTCGCCAGCACCATCTGAAAGTGTTCTCATCCGCGCTCTTCCCAACATCGATAGCACGGCATGAGGGGTTGTGGCGAGGATAACGTAATGGTGTTGCAGACATCACGATCTGCTTCATCGGTGTGGATATTCTAGCATTTGTATCCACCTATGAATGCGAACGAAAATAAGCCAAGCCGCGTTCACTTGAAGCTCTTGCACCATAGGTATTGGTTGTATAGTTGATACTGACATAGAGCGCAGGTGACACGAAAATCCCGGCATGTAGGGTATGCGACTCGGGCGAAGGCGATCGAACGAGAGCCAGAGCGGGACCGCCGGGTCAGACAGATTGAGCTCTCGGTACCAAATGAACTCCTTCCAGTGTCATAAGAGAAGTTGGGTTAGCGACAATGAGACATAATTGACTTACCGGTGCACTCCGGAATCAAGCAGCCAAGACCTGGGGTATCAGGAGCTGCACTTGTCGAATGACGCCAACATGTGCAAAATATAGCTGCGCTTGACGTGCCCACTATTATCATACGACCGCTAGTCTTTGCAAGTATCCCTCTGTGAGTCTTGGGTGGAGTGAGGCTGAACCTCCCAATTATATCCTCGAATATTATAATTCTGGAAGAAACAATGTGTCGTGAATCAACCCTCCGGTGTGTTCTCGTGAAGGTGCAGCGAACACTCATTTCCAGACGCAAAGTTCCAAAAGACGAACCGTGTACAAGCGGCCATGTCCTAATCCCTATTCATTTGTCGCATGCATACCACCGTCCTTACCCTTTTTGGGTGAGGCGGACAAGGCGACGGATCAGGCGCTTCTATGATTGAGAAGGAATTGACGTTATTGATACGTGCTTCTCAGACGGGTTCTGCGGCACGTAAAACCGGATGGGGGCGATAGCTGCATCTCGTGGTAGAGTCGGTACCTCACTAATACGAAAAGGTGACGAAGCCCAGAGAGGAATAAACCTCGAGGCTGGATCAGTTCACCGCTGTGGCCGTATACGTCCCCCCCTGTCACCGGTCTGGCGCTGGTTCCGGCGGGTGCATCAGGTTGGTTGACTGCGCAGAGGAGCTTCCCGGGGGATGGTCTCATTTGGTGAACTCTGTTGACATCCCACGTCGCATTCTGACGATAGGGGATGCCGGCGGATTTTTACGGCAAAGGAAACATGCCCAGCTGATCCTGCAAGAAGGACGAAGAAAATATCAGCAGCACGGCAAATCTAGTTCTAGAAACTAGGAGGGGCGGTTGTTGCTTCTGCGACCGACATCATCAGCTGCGTCTCCGCGGGCGGGCAGGCATATCATTGCTTTTCCATTTCCACCATGCATCGAGAAGGATTTCTTATGTGATTTGATACGGATGCAGGCCCGACTTCTGGGCGGCGAAATGCCGTATTTACCCCATCTGATAAACGCTCTACGACCTGCAGGCAATGCAGGCAATCGTCAGGCGTCCTAATAGACCTGGATTAGTAGAGCATGCAGGAGGCATAGTGACGTGCGCTAGCGCACCAGATAACGCGAAGCCTATAACAGCAGCCAATTGAGGCCTGTGAGCTCTAGTTGTCAAAAAGCCAACACAGGGAACATCCATGTGTGGGGTCGTTCAATTGATCTGCACCCATGGAACTGTGCCTTGGCTCGGGGTCATTCCCATGAATGTATAGTAATTACATGGGGGTACTTTTTCCTGCTTTCCAGTTCTTTTTTGTTGGCAGCATTTCCACCCACCCACACGCCGTGCCGAGACTCAATGTCGACGCCAACAATATCCAGTACGCGACTGAGTACAACAGTTTGGCTAGCTGGGGTGAACGACAGGCAGGTGAGATATGCCACGTTTTGTGGCGCACAGGGGCAGATTGCCCAAACATGAGCAGAGTTAGAGTTTTCAGTCATCATTGCTTTTTCAACTTGCGTTTCGTAATTGAAGGACGAACAAACTATCTAGGGAAACGTTGTACCCTGTGACCTGGTCATAACTTCTTTTCCTCCTGACCGCTAGTCCCAGTCTGAGTGTCGTTCGCATCGTCATCTTCGTCGTCGTCTTCTCTAACAAATGCGGCGGTGCCGCTGCTGTACTTGGACTCTACGTACTTCGGCATTGGTATGATAGGGTAGTCGTGGTTGACGACCTTCTTGGCTTTGTGCCCAAAGGAACAGTCCCACGGATCCTGCATGGAAGCAGGGATCGACCACCCTAATGCCTCATTGCGCAGCCAGAGTCTGATCAAATGACGTGACGACGACTCCCCATCCTGGTAAGCTTCTCTAGCATGCAGCAAGCCCCAATTGTTCAGATATACCAGATCGCCAGCCTGTTGGTCCAGCCTCAGCTGGTGCTTATTGGCCACCTCCTGCACCACTGCCAAGGCCATCTCCTGCTCCAGTGTCAGCGGGGGAATGAAGCCCTTTGAAGACGCGTGGGGACCAATGCGCGCTGGGTCCATAGAGACCATGAGATTGCCTTCGTGATATTCGAGGAGTGGGGATAGGATGTAACGCTTTGGGCTACTGAAGAACGGGTGTATCAGTCTAACGATCTGAGAAGCGCATGCTTGTAGTGCTTACGTCCTCACTGGCCAATCTGATCTGGCCAAAACTTGAAGCACCTGTGGGTTCGACACAGCCAGCTCGTTATAGACGGCGCTGAATGGAACCACACACGTTCGGCCTCCAGTTTGGGCACACTCGCGGACTTGGATGGCAAGTATATCGCATCCCTAGACGAGTCAGCCAAAACCAGCCAGTATGAATCACCGCCAGAGAAGCCAATGGATGCTTACCATATCATTGTGAAACGGCTACGTTAATATTAACTCGAGTGAATAAAAGAACTTCAGGGATATAGGGAGACTTACCAGATAGTGGTTCGTGTGTATACCGTGTCGTCTGTCCTTGGGAACTGTCCAGGCCTTGAAATCCGTGACATGTGCTAGACACAGTTAGAGACCGAGACCCAGTGAGGAGATACATGACTTACTGATCATTGTTCCCATCGACCGGTTAATACCTTGTATTCCTCTCATACCTCCGAGGTAGCTTGAGATGCCGAGGAAAATGATCATATTGTCTTCAATAGAGTAGTTCCTCGGATCCAGCCCCTTGATAACACAGAGACCTGGTCCAAAGTGCGTTTCTAGAGCACATTGGTCGAGCCTTTTCTCAAGACCCGGTAGCGGGAACCTCTCACGATTGACATCATCGCCGTTCATTTCAAGACCTGCTATAATTAGTGACTTGCCATAAGGGTACGTAATGCTAGGACTGTACAATACCTTTGAAAGCATGCAAGGAAGTCTCAATCTCGTCAATGTCATCTTCGCCTAACTCTACAACATGCGGAGTGATGGTGTTGCTCTGAAGGGATATCTCTTGAATAAAGTCGGGAAATCCTGGGGGTAGCTGAATGCTTTCATTGTCTCGAGAAACTTCCTCGAGTGGAAGGGCAGCGTTGATAGAATCAGTGCTATAAGAGTAGCCACATAGGCTTTGTAAAGCAAGGGGTTTGAGGTGAGCTGTCATTTTTGATGAGTGCGGGAACAGACAAGAAAGATCTGGAGATGAGATTGATGAAAGAGATCGCTGCAAGCGACTATTTAAAAAAGATTTATCTGCTCACCGGTTGAAAATCCCAACCGTCTATTACAACGTTCAAGCGATATTTGTCCATGATAGTGCTATAACCAGACAGATGCGGGACAAGTGACGACTGGAAGACACTAGCCATTGTCCAGGTCATTGGACAGAGAATGGATACTACATACCACAAGAGCCCTGCTCCGAGATAACCTGGTTTCCTTGGGGAGTGGTGCAGAAACAATGCTTGCATGAGCCAAGCAGACAATACACGGAGGAGATTGATTCCCAGCCTGGTCACACGAGTAGAGCCAACCGTTGGGCTCATGGGGGTTTCACATAGCCCAAGAACGCATCCGAGTGAACTGCAAATCTATACGTATGAGAAGATAAAATCAGCAGATTACCGCCGTACTTCCTAACATGCAAGGAGCCAAACCCTATTGTATACACAGCATCCATCGTCCCCAGCCGCGTAAATATGCTGTAACACACAGGCGCAATATCAAAAATACCAGGCTTTATTTGTTTCCAGCGAGGCCGACAGAATCGCCTGACAACGAGCTGGCCTTTCGCGAAGCGACGTCCCAATCCGGAGGCATCAGGAATATGAAGTAATGCGGGTAGGTGGCTCCCAGCCGTATCTTGTCACAGGAAAACACTCGATCCGTTTGAGGATTGCTATTTCACCGTGCATATCGACATGCATATCAGGACGATCCCACGATGAAGATCAAGAGATTGACGTGGCGGCTTTGGGGGTACCTGAAGCTGCAGGAGCCACTTAGGGAAGGCTATCTAGAAAGAAAACCTCCGAGACTTGAGAGGGTCGCGATTGGTACATGCTGATGGCGGGAGCTAACTTGGCGCTTCTGGGCTGGATCCAGCTTCCGGGAAATCGGTTTTGCCTAGACGATGCTTTGCTTAACCGGTGTAGCGGCCTTATGTAGCAAGGCATGCATGGCTGGGCCCCTGGCGGGTCGACCCGTTACATGTAGTTGGTGCGATTTGAGATACCTGGTTTGCAGATGCTACGGTCTTCCACACTGCAGAATGCAGCCGAGCTGGTGCAGCAAAATGGATGACGAGGCCCTGGCACGACCACCCACGAGAGTGAATGGCGCGGAAGGAAAGGCATCCTATACAATCCTCGGATGAGTGACGTCGGATATAATATTGTCAAGCGGGATGTCGAGACCCACCGATGGGGAACCTAAGTTAGCTGCGTGTGGATCTGATTATGTTAGGACTTTTATATTGCCCCCGCTTTTCTGGACAGTGTCCCATTTCCCATCCCAGACGCTGCGGCTGCTTATTATTGCCCTGCTCGTGCAGCTGCAGCCTCCCTTGTGGAGGTTGCCACGCAGACGTATCTGGAAAACCGAAACCGGACACTGCGGAATGACGGCCGCAGTATGTGGTGTGGTGGTTGGTCCATCTTGCCGTGTCCGGTTTTCTCATCCGTCTGCGTGGAATGCTACCAATTTGTCCCGACGAGCTGGTGTTGCCCACGGGCCAAGACGCGAGGGAATGTGGGGGGCAAGATCTGTTCCCATCTGTGCTTTTTCCATACCCCAGCCCGGGTCAAGATTGAAGGTGCGTTGTCACCACCATCGGCAGCTTGCTTTTTGATGTTTTTCTTTGGCCCCAGTACGTTTCGTACTTGTAGTTGGTGGCTGGCTGACTGCCCGCTCGTGCTGGCTCGAGGCTGGGCTCGCCTGGCCGTACAGTATGAAATCGAATGAGGGTTTCCCCTCAGGGAGCAGGGGTCCAGCACGACATTCGAGGACCCCTTCGACCCCCGCGGCATGAACCCGGGGGTAGGCAAGACGCACAGCCTGGTCTCCAGAGGACCAACATCTTACAACTCAAAGACCGGCGGCCGACATACATGAACGCAAAACAAAACCTTGTGGTTCAAGACCTGCATTACAGCACGCGCGACCGTCTTCCTGCTGTCCAGGATTCCTAGAACAGTCATCCGAATACATCCATCCTCTCAAGTCTATTGTAACTTGGCCGCGCCAGCGTCGTAGCAATTTTGTAGCCGTACCACCCACGTCGATACCTCTAGGCTCTCCGTATCACTTCACCGGTTTCCTTCCACTCCACCAAGGATCCGTTCTTACTCGCTGACAGTCGCTCCCGGGGCTACTGTGGTACTGGCAATCGACGGGGTCTCGGTGGAGAGACCTGCAACGCGCTGTTCCCTGGTCAATCAAGGGCGGCGTGCTAGTATGGACGATCCCCTCGTCTTCTTGGTGCAAAATATGCCACCCGCTGTCGATTTTACGGTAAGGTTGCCATTCCTCGCCGCCCCCCTCCTTTTCTGGTGGCCACTCCGAGCATGGGGTATTGACGAACCTGCTCCCGAAGTCAAGAAAGAGGTCTCATGGTGCGTCGTCTCCGTCTCAAGCAAGACGCGCGCCCGAGTACCACGGTCATCTAGCCAAGCGAAGTAAAGGGCGAGATACCACCCAAGCACCATTGCAAAGGCACCGGACCTCTCCAGCAGTATCTAGAAGGACCTCAATTTGGAAACCCAATGTAGTCAGCACATCGTTTGCTGCTGCGGCCTTTTCCACCGCCGTTTCGCCAGCAGCCGCTGCACCGCGTGATGAGACCGGGATTATTGTTGGGCATCAGAATCGCTGTGAACCAACCAGTGTGCTGTGTCAGCCGAACTTTCCTGGTGGTCTGGCTTTTCCAAATATGGGGTCGGGGCTCGAGTATTCGGCCACCTCCTCTCCACCTCTGCCTTCGGAACTTGACACTAGTCCATCTGACCTGGCTCACCATAACTTCCAGTGGACCTCACCTCCCCTTAATCCAGCCTTCACTATGTACACGCAACCTGCCTATCCCTCCTACGCCGGTCAAGACATCCCCATCATCGAGGATCTCGGCCAGAATTACCAGTTAGATGCGCCTCCCTTGCCCGACACTTCTTACCAACTCTCTTACCAACAACACTTTGAACATCAACAAACCGCATTCCCAGATTGCGGTCATGACCATACCCTTGCGTCGACTGGCGACGGCTTCACATCCTTCCCTGGAACATTCAATTTCGTCCCCGTTCAACAACTATCAACCGCGATGTCTAATATGAACCGCAATGTGGACGAAGCAGAGTGGACAGATGTGAATCTTGATTACTCAGGTGAAGGCGAGAGTCAACCCAGCTCGGAAGATTCATCCAGTGAGTCTATTAGTCCAGAAGCGACCTCAGCCAATGCAGAATCCTTGGGAGACGAACACTGGAACTGGGTTCCATCTTATCGTGATGACATTCTAGAACTCCGCGATAGCGTCAACCCGATGAGTATGCCCTGTACAGGCCCGCGATCTGTGAAAAACGGAGGGCCCCTCAACCAGAAAGGCAACCGGGGAGGCAACCGGGGAGGGCGAATCGCTCCACTGAACCCGGAGCAGCGCGAACACGCTAGCAACACTCGTCAGAAGGTCGCCTGCATCCGTTGCCAATACCAGAAGGTCAAGGTGGGTGGTTTCCGAACTTGGTAATATAAGCTAATTGCCGGGCAGTGTAAAGCAAACCCAGATCCCAATGATGACAGATGTTTGACTTGCTTGGCGGTAGATCTGGGCTCGAAGAAAACCATCCATAGACTTGTCTGCAAAAGATGGAAACTCTCATCAACCGTCCTATACCGGTCCGGCGGTCTTGAGTTTACGAAGAGACGTGGCTGGGAAGGTACTCAAGTCGCAGATCTCGAGCCACACAATTGGACAAGCGATCAGCCGCGCACAATAAAATTGACTCTAGGGCTGATAGACGAGCCATTCGAGTTCAGGGTACGGAAATTCAAACCTGAGCCAGGTGACGTTCTCAACCGAACTTGGTCATACAACGGCATGACCTATGAGACTCGGATCGCGCCATACGCCATGGAAAACACTGATCATGCTCGAAGAGTTCTGTTCAATCATATCACCGCCAATGCAAATGCTGCAATCGAGAACTATGCCAGGGACCCACAACTGCATGATCTTGTTGGGCAAACATACAAGGCAGCGTGAGTGACCTGCGTACCCCGTTCTCCAAGCGCTACTTGATACTGAACTTGGTTCTGTAGCTGGGACCATATGATCCATGTCAACAACAACAAAATGAGACCGAATTCGACTGGTGTTGACCCAAAAAGATTCATGCAGGATCTTCTTGCATTATGGTTCGCAACGAGTAAGAAACCCAATTTCCATTAGGCCTATCCAAGTGATCTAATCGTAGACCTGTAGAAAACTCGTTGCGGTCGGCTTGGTTGGTAGGCGACGAGAGGTTGGACATGGACTTCGAAACACGTCAAGGGTATCCTTTTCCCAACCGACTTTCCGTCCCCCGCATGATCTGTCAACAATTTGATGCCCTCAACGTCAATCTTATCATGCAGCCAGCCAGAGGTCGTGTCCTTACAGACCTTTGGAAGCTGATCTCGAGTACCGACCCCCAATGGTTCTTCACGATTTACCTGGCTGTATTCATCCTTCTCCACCAGGCATCAGCCATATCGAAGGACCGGTACTGGCACGCTAGACATCGATCATACGTTCGCCGCTATGACAAGGAGCGTGACATGGAAGACATACAGGAAGGTGCCAATATTGTTCTCTTGTGTTGGCACTACTACAACCGCTGTCTTAGCCCGTTGACTGTCCCCTGGGAAAAGATACGGAAGGCGGAACCGGGGAAGAAGACAAGGGAGCGTATTTATAGTGATATCAGGCCCGACCAAGAGAGGCTCATGAGGGAGCTAGCCGAAATCTCAGCCTTGGAAAGTAAGTATCATTCGAGCCAATCCTGGAGCTCTCCGTGCTGACTTGATGAACCAGGCGTCCCTGAGACCGATGCCGAAAGGTATGGGTGGGATGGCCTGATCATTGATCACAAGTACCCACTCATCTGGGAACGAGATCTACATTTCGTTTCCCAGATGTTTAAGAAGGACTGGGCCCCTGAGGACACATGGCGCCGATCAATGGACGATTAATGAATTGTTTTCCAGCCTCAGAGCAGATCATCTTCTGGTTTCCTTTTAAACAATCCTGAGTATGTTGCATATTCATAACAGAGAATCTTTACCGAGGGACGAGATTGTACGATTCTTTTCGTACGGTGAGCTTGACACAATCGTTTAGCGGTTATAACATTCTCATAAACCCTGGGACCTCTTGGCAAGTGATAACCGTACAATTGCATGGGGTTGTTGTCGCCGCGTGCTGCTCTCTTATGGCTAGTACTCCAAGTCCCCATTCTCTTCCACCACAACCTTTGTGACGGTCTCGCACTGGATAGCCATTCCCATCACCTCCCCATTGCCCATGCCGAACCCTTTCAAGCTGATCTGACTCTTATTCGCATCCTTCTCACCCTTTCTCCTCTCGTCCTCAAAGCCTTCACACCTAGACACCACGTCTTTGCCACCCCATTTCCACCATCTTTCCTTGTCCACACTTTCGCCATCCCCCCTCCCGTTCGCGTCGTCTCCCCCAGCAACAAAGACAAAATTGCCGTATCTCCGCGCTGATGGGGTTCGCATGAAAGCGAACGTCTCGATGCCCACATCGCCCTCGGGTGGCGGCCGACATGCGCTGCTAAACACGAGCGATCGTCGTGTTGTTGAGTAGAGTACGGCATCGAGCCACCCGTTGCACGCGATCATGCTGCCGGCGAAGCAGAAGTATGCAAGAGATACATCGTGACCCGCCATGCTGTATATACGCCCCGCAGCAAGCGGAGCGGTGCAAATTACGTATATTAGCGGATAGAGGAGGAAGGCAGGGTGAGAAGAGGTGGAAGGTGGTGGTCGAACTGCTTTTCGGGGCGGTTCATGTGACGACCTCGGATGCCCTGCGTTGGGCGGCGCTTCGCCGTCCTTGGACGGTAGTGTGGACACGGAAGAGACAGATGGGTTTGGGCTCAAGGGCACAGAAAAGGGATGGCGATACCGCAGGTCCAGACTCGTACTCTGGGTATTTGGGTAGCGCAGGCTCGGGCTAGAAGCCCCAGATACTGGGTTTCGCTTCTGGAGATGAAGGGTCAAGTAGATGGAAAAGTAGATGACGGAGGTCACGCCGAGGGAGATGAATATCCATAGATAATGCAACGCCAGGCGTAGGTCCTGGTATGAGGCGTTGATCCAACACTGTTCCCCCGTCAGCTTGATCTCTCCTTTGTTCTTCTATTGCCTTTATCCACTGACTGCGGAACCCGTGATGCGAGGCTCAGAGGGGCCATGGAGACATTCCATCGCCAAAGAGAACGAAAAGACCGAACACATACCCAAGCGCCAGCTCTGACGTATAACCCCCCAACCCTCCTCCCATTCTCCGTGATAAGAACGCCCAAGACCGCCATACCGTACACGAAGCCCCAAAGCGCTGCGATGCCCGCGTAGAAGACGCGGGATGGCAAGTGGTAGCCGCGCGCTACGCCGAGGTAGGTGTGGGCGGCGATGGCGGTGATGAAGACGCTGCTGGCCAGGTCCCCGACCGAGACGAACCAGCCCTGCGCCCAGCACGCCGCAGTGCCCACGGCCACGGCATCCATGCGCAGCCAGCAGGCATTGAGCAGAAAGGCTAGCGCCTGCTGCATGTCGGCGAAGAGTAGGCAGTATATTAGCACCAGGAACTGGTTTGGCCGCGTCTGGAGTAGCAGGGCCCAGAAGCCCGGCCGCCGCCGACGCCGCCGAGGCTGGAGCTCTTGATCTTCGTCATTCGGGGGGCACAGATATGTGTCCGGGACTAAGAATCCATTGACATCTGTAGTACCCAGTTCGTCTGGAGACTCAGCCTGCTCTGGGCCTGATGCTGCTGCTGCCTCTAAAGGTTGTATATTGTCGAAGAAGGGCCGCATTTGCCAAACGGCGAGCCTGTATGTTAGATACACAAATAAGGTCAGCGAGGTCGCCCAGGACAGTAAAGCGAACGCAGAAACAGCGATGAGGCCACGCTGCAGCACGGGAGGCAGCGGCGCGATGGAGCCCATCGAGTCCTCCGAGTCATACATATTGTCCATCCTAACGCCACCCATAGTGAAAGGCGAGGTGCCGTGTATGACCACAGAGCAGGGGAAAGGGAAGAACACCTCAGCGCAGCGTCTGTCCGTATGGGGAAGCCCAAAAGGCACCCGCGCGTATTGTGGTTCTTCAGTATATGGCCGCTTCAAGGGGTTAGAATTGCCCACGAGAGAAGACCAATTCGGCAACGTGGTATAGCATAAACAGAACCAGAAGAATTATGCTCACTTATTCTCCGAAGACAAATGAAATCAAGTAGATTTAAGGCTCTTATGTTTCTCCTTCATCAATAGCTGGGGAACGTATAGGAGAAGCCACTCGGCTGATAACGAACTGAAACCGACTGCATACTCCGGCTCGTACAGAAGCTGCATACGACATGACACCGGATGAGACTCATCGCAACGAGACAGCAGCATGAACGTCGTTACAAAGGGCGACTATCAATCTCACGGCAACGAAAGCGACAGAGCCTCAACGTGGCGCCTTTTTCGCCCTGCGTTCAAAAGGAGTGTAGGTGTCTGTACGTGTCTCAAAATAGCCTGAAGGACGATCCTCCTCAGACCCGCCGGGCCTTGCATGGGTTGGGGAAACACGAGTAGAACACACCACGTGGAGTTCGCTGCTCCTTTGGGGGAATGCTGGCATAATGCTTGAAGATGCCCTGGGGGCGATCGATCGTGGAGATATGTTGCGTTGTGCGAGACCATCATTGGTCCATCGCGTCGCATGTAGTAGATCGTAACGTCCTTTTCCACGTCCCGCGGCTCTGTGACATCCCTTCAGTGTTTGTTCCTGCGTCTAATCATTTGTGGAGAAAGGTTCGGAGATCAGGGGCTGGAGGGAGAGGGTCGTCACATTTTACTCTTGGCTGGGGTGCTTGAGCAAAGGATTTAGGGATGGACACGCCTAGCCGTCGAGTTTTAAGATCGTGTGAGCTGCGAAGTACACTGACGCACCAAATGCCAGCTGAAGTGGCGAGACAACAGAAGCCGCATCCAAAACATCGATGCATTGGGCAGTGTAAGCAGATATCGGTCGTATCAATATGTCCGTAAAACTATGTATGAGTGGGAAATTCAGTCATGCTTGTAACAGCCCAAGGCCGCCAGCTTAAGAGTTTTCAAACTTGATGCCTCTCTAAAGTGAGAACGCCCCCGCCGTATGAATATGCCTCCGTGGTATCAATGCCCTCCTGTTTGCTTGCCTTATTTACTGTGTCCGTGTAGTGCCCACCGACAAACCCTCCTCAAGTAACCTTGCCCGTTCGCCTGTATCCGGACATTCACAAGTGCAATGTAGAAGATAGGCCAGTCTTGCTAACGACTTGACCTATAAGCCGATGAGTCGATTTATGCTGTTCAGGATGAACTTGAATATTAGCACGAAACCCCCGAGCATGACGAAAACCTTCAAGAACTCCCACGGATACTGTGTTCGCACTTCGGTTTCGATATGTCCCTTAATACCGGCACCGTTGGCTGGAAATCGACCGGTGGAAACGTATTGCTCTAGCAATTCATCCTTCTCATACCAACGTGCGCGTAGCCACCGATCGAACTCCTCTTGGTCGTCAAGGGGCATATCGGCCAGCGCGAATCGTCGCCAGTAGAAGTTGACAGACTTTGGAGGCCTTCCCCTGAAATAGGTGCTAGCAAGAGTGAAGTACTCCTCACCGTAGCCGCCGCGACTGGATGAAGTTAGTTACACGAAAACCAATTGAGTGTGTTCACCCAATAACTTACGGGACGCCCTCGTAGGCAACCGTGCAATCATACACGTAGTCGACCGTCCCTTTCAACTCGTTCAAACAGAAGAAAGTACCGGTACTGCGAGGTAGCATAAGGTGCGCCGGATCCTTGACGCCGATCTTCTCTGCCCACTTGGCGGATTTGACTCGTCCGTTATTGGAGAGGTTGGTCCCCTCTGGAAAGAGAAGCAGCCACATGGGGTTCAGGAACTCCTCGCCATCAGGATCTGTATGCTTTGTCCTCAGCTTGCCAAGTCGATGTGCCAAACGAGGTTGATCCGTAGCCATCTTGCGGGACATGAAGATGAATCCGAAAAACATGCACCCAGGCCCTATTATGGGGATCCATTTGAGCGACTCCTTGAGAATGATGTAGATATGCCCGTGCATGGATGGGACATTCGTATAGCCGACCCACCAAAGATACAGCCAATCTGTGTAGATCTGCACGACCATGTTAGCATAGCACACCGCATGCACCCTTTTCTCTCCATGGAGCATTGAGCCCTACCTGGTGGTTTGCAATCATGACTAGGCGTTCCGGGAAGGAGCACTGCACGCGGCCATCCGGCGTCAAGCTGAATTGACCAGCCACAGACGCATCTCCGCTTATTCTTATCGTCGTTGGTGCCCACCAGTGGGTCATGGTCGTCACCACCAGACCGAAAGACTGCTTAGGCAGAGCCATGTAGGCATAGTAGAGGTCGCGATTCAGCCAGTACAGCGGTGCACCCAGGAACTGCGTGATGTGGAGACTATATGGCTACGGTTAGAGACCACGTCGAGACGCTTTGGGCATGGGCATGAGGGCCATACGCTACACAAGAGCTCGTGAAGTACACGGCGAACGTGAGGGCCCTGAGATAGGAGACGACTGTGCCGTGCCTTTCTTTGCCGGAAGGATGTGCAATCTTCGTATCTTCTTGTTGGCCGGATGCGCCGGCGGACAGGTTCGGGGCCGGCACGTCCTTGGCGGCCGGCCGCTGGCGCAGCTCTCCGGTAGCCATGGCCTTCGGGACCTGAGGAACGGCCGAAGTCGACACGTACTGGACGAGAGTCTCTTGCGAGGGGTGGCACGAACCCTGATTTCCACAGTCGGGGAGGTGGAAGATCTGGCCAAGCAACGATGGGGAGGAATGGAAGAGAGATCGGGCGAGGAGCAGAGCAGTCACAGGGCACTCTCGAGAGACTGGTCGGGTTGCTGCCAGCTACGAACGCATCATCAGTACGAACAGGCTAGGAATGTGTACATGTCGCGTGCTCCGGTTGCATTGCACGGTTGCCTTGGCCAAGCGCTGCAAGACGCCCGCCGTGCAGCGAATCGCGATAACGATAACTTTGGACCAGCTTGGAGGGGCGGCGGTGAAAGAGACGGAAACGCACCTGAAGCCAAAGTGTCAATTCATATTCGCGATCCTTATCGGGTGAGCGCTTGGGGCTTTAGGGGCACTGTCGACCTAGGGTGAGAGGGAAGAATGTGCACGAGGGCTCAGGGCGGAAGAGAACAAGTCGTCAGCTCGTCGTTGGCTTGGATGCCATTCCATCCAATATTCCCATTCCCGTCCTAAATCATGCATGTGGTCATCAGGCGCCGTAGCTCGACGCCGTGCCCCCACCAACTTCCCTGGATGCAACCTGGCAAGGCCCAGCTGCTGCCCTGCTTTCCGGGGGGGTCGGACTTTAACTTACAGTCCCTAGTTACCGACCCAAGTACCCACGGTAGACACATACCCTGGCCACTACCTAGGTACTTACAGTAAGCCTGCAGCACCTGTAGTCCGATAAGCTTCCATGGGTTTGATAGGCAGTGGTTCCAGCGCCACAGCGTGGCTGTTTTGGTAGGTTATGCTAGCTTCACTAAGTTAGTGGCATGAAAGGGTCAGTTCAGTTCCAGCTAACAGAAGTCTGTCGTGCCAATACATCCTACATGTAAGTTAGGTGCTCAACTCGAGTCAAAATATACTGTTACTTATGACCGGTTGTTTAATAACTCCCACTTGGATATAGTAATGCTTTGTCCTTAGCAGCCTCAAAACAGGTCCCACGACCTCTGGGGAAGATGGCAGTTCACTCACTTTCATACCCGTCTCCCACGGACGGCGCCAGCACATCGTCACGGGATGTCCTGATCTATTTCATCTCCGGAAACCCCGGGCTCATCGACTATTACGAGTCCTTTCTGTCGACTCTCAGACACCTGCTTGACTCTTCGCCAAGCTCAAGGGACACTCGTTTCCATATCTATGGCCAGGACCTCGCTGGGTTCGACGACAATGACCACAAGCCCTTCACCAGTGCCAACCCACCACACGACGTGGCGTATCAAATTCAGGACTGCTTCGATACGCTGTCAGGCCTCCGCGTGGAGGATGGACCCCGAAAGGGCAAGCCGTATGACGACGTGTTGCTGATGGGCCACTCAGTGGGCACGTATATCATCCTGCAGATATTCCACCGGCTCTTGCGTGACCCGGCCTCAGCGCCGCAACTGCATCTCCGGGCCGGAATCCTGCTATTCCCTACCATCGAGCACATCAACCGGTCGCCACAAGGTTTGCGTCTGGATCTGCTGCGGCGGACGCCAGTGCTGGGCGCCCACGCGCACTTGGTCGCGCGCGGGTTCCTCCGCCTGTGGCCGCGTGCCGCCCTGAGCTGGTTCGTCCGCACCGTCCTGGGCTTCCCGCCCCACGCCGCCGACGTGACCGTCCGCTTCCTGCAGAGCCGCGACGGCGTCTGGCAGGCCCTGCACATGGGCATGGACGAGATGCAGGCCATTGGCGAGGGCCAGTGGGACGACAAGCTGTGGGAGATCGAGGCCGAGGCCGAGGCGGCTGCGACCGGCAATTCCCAACAGCAGCAGCAGCAGGTGGTGCCAAAGTTCTTCTTCTTCTTCGGAAAAGATGACCACTGGGTTGCCAGCCACCTGCGGGATGAGTTCATTGAGCGGATGAGCCAGAAGGCCGAGCGTACGCGGTGCGTTGTTGATGAGGGCAACCTGCCGCACGCGTTCTGCATTCGTAAGTTTTCAGCCTTCGAACAAAGTCTAGCATTCAATTCTCAAGTTAATGTTGAATCAGGCAACAGCGAGACGGTGGCTGAGAAGGCACTTCACTGGATCAATGAGATCTATGATGCATAATAGGAGACACTGCGCCGAAGGGAGCTTAGCATGGTAAAGACAAAGTTGTGGCAACATGCCATTCTGCCTTCAAGGAGCTTAAGGATAGAGGCTGGTAATGGAGCTGGCACGCGTCATAAGGTGCGACAACCTGAACAAAGGGGAAGCATTCTGCTAGCGACCTAGAGCATAGAACTTAACACGTCGAGACGTCGATTGCGCCCGGCATAGAGCCTGGCTGCAAGCATGAAGCGAGTAAATGGGGAGTTGGCCTCAAATTTTTGCTTCTTGCCATTCTACTACATCATATGTAATATTTGAAAAATACGAGGAGAGCAAAGAGTGCACTAGTATCATACGCTGCAAACTAATAGATTCCAGTACTCTTGGCAATCTGCGTAGGACCGCATTTATATTCCTCGTGCCATTATCTACGAGGCAAACAGGTTTGATTTTGCTAGAATACCGACAATTTTCACGTGGGTTGCAAGACGTACGTGGAAATACATGATGCTCAAGAGCCTTGAAGTGAATTATTGTGGGCTAGTAGGGGACTATCCAGTGACTATCCAGTGTTTCAATCCAGGTAAACTTCCCTTCCGTCTCTATTGCTTTCCCTCACGGCCTCGATGATCTTCAGGACTTGACTCGCCTGCGCCGCTGGTACGGGAACGTCCTCCTCCTTACCGCTAGCCAGAGCCGCCGCGAGGCGTCCGTAAAACTCCCTATACGTAGGGGGCTTGACCGTTGGGTAATTTTGCTCTTGGCCTGTCTTGCCATCAGGACCGAGAGTGTTCAGCTTCCCTACCCAACTGGCGGGTTCCACACCGAATGCCTCATCGTCAGGCTTGAGGCCGCCCTTCTTGCCCTCATTGAAGGCCTTCAGTTGGTCTTCCTGCGGGTCGAGATTGTTCTTGCGGTAACTTCCCTTGCTGCCCCTGATCCAGAAGCGCGGCTGCTCCTGCTCAACGCTCAAGACTCCAATGCGCACGAGTGCCACAAGACCGTCATCGTAGAACAGCTGTGCCGTCACGCTGTCCGTCTCATCCTCATGAACCTTGACCCTACATCCTGGGAGCTTCCCATCGCGTTGGCTCGCAAACTTGGCGAACACACTGCGCGGCTTGCCAAAGAGAGCATATACCTGGTCGATCAGATGCGTGCCCAAATCGTAGATGGCCCCGTTTCCATCGTTCGTGGAGACCGTCCCCTTCCAGTTGGTGGGCTTCTCGGCCTTATAACGGTCAAAGTGAGTCTCGAACTCGACGATACGCCCCAGTGTACCCTCCTTGATCAGCTTGCTGGCGGTGACGTAGTCGGCATCCCAGCGGCGGTTCTGGTACACACAGAGGAGACGGCCATGTTCCCTTGCGAGGGCCACGAGTTGGTCAGCCTCGGCGGCTGTGGGCACGAAGGGCTTCTCGACGAGGACGTGCTTGCCGGCCTTGAGAGCCTGGCTAGCCAGGTCAAAGTGTGTTGGCGGGGTTGTCGTCAACACCACAAGATCCAATGCGGAGTCGGCGAGGAAGGAGTCGTAGGTAGTGAAGTGCTGGAGGTCCGGGTAGTCCGCCGGCGCCGAGTCGGACGGCTTCGGCGAGCGCTGCAGGATTGAGTGCAGCCGGAAAGATGGGGTCGCCTTGATGAAGGGAATATGAAAGACCTTGGCTGACATGCTGTTAAAGCATTATGTTAGCAAGAATGCTCCGAGGCGCATAGGATGCGGCGTCTCTCACCCATAGCCCACCACTCCAACATTGAACGTCTTAGAGCTAGCCATTGCGTCCGCGTGTGTGTGTAAAAGACTCGAGGGACGGATGGGACGTGGATAGTGCAGGAAAGGATCTTGCTTCACTTGAACTGGCCAGAAGGAATTCGAGCTTAAGTTTATATAGAAAGTGCACTGATTAGTATACACTCGTATATGTGTCCCATGCAAGCCAAGAGATCAGTTGTCTGCATTCATCAGCAACTCTCGCCGGCCGAGTCAAAGCTACTCCGCACCGGGGCTTCAGCAGTATCGTCGAGCCATGCGGGGCAACTTTCCCAAAAGTTGTTTGTCAAAAGCCCCACCACTGGCAAGCTTGCGGGAAGGTCCTGGCGATAGCTCAAATAGCTCAAAGCCGCATTAGGTAGCGAAACCCGGCGCTGGTTTGGCAGCATTCGGCGGCATGACTCTCGTCTGCTCGCCACCCAGAGATAATTGTCGAGATCGTCGGGAGGAGAAAAAATTGGTCTCCAAGAGAAACAAAACCCACGACGACTGCTTAGAAATCCAAAGCCCGCTCAGCGGCTTGGACCTTCGATAAATCATTGTCGCTACACATGCTGGCTGTGGAATGATGTCATTCAGTCTCGACTCAACAAGCGGCCAAACATCGGCCATGGCGGTTGGGAGATGGGCAGCCTTCACATGCGGGCAAAGAACGAACTCCCTGGCTGGCAAATGTGACTGTCAAGGAAAGGTTCAAGACATTCTGGACATTCGGGTTGAACAAGGTTGAAGAACCCTTGAAGAACCCATGGACGCAAATGCCAGCCCAAGGGTCTTTTGGGGGAAATAGGCGGCCGATGATTGGCTGCGTGCTAACGGGGATTCCATCGGCTTTATTTTCCCCTGTAGGCTTGCCGTCGCCTGTCTGCATCATGACTTCGACCCCGACTTCGACCTCAGCAGCAGCAGCAGCAACAGCAACAATTGAAGCTGCCGAACGCAGACTCTTCTACGCCATGGAGTGAGCCAGTCTTCTTTGGTCAAGCTTTCACCGACTATTTGCACGCACAAGCCAGGTTTGACGAGCGGAAGATGACCATTCGCGGCGAGAGCTACAAGGCAGCTTGATTAACCGAAGTCATTCTCCATGGCCTGCACACGGGTCGCCTTCCGGCTCAGACGGGGCTTTGGCCGCGAGTTTTCGACGACTGCACGCCGACTAGAGATACGCGATGTTTCCGAGCTCCCACAGCGTACCGTTCCGCGATACAGAACCAGTCCCACGTCGTCGCTGCTCTCGCTCGAGTGGCCGGAGCCACCACGGAATGTACTCGTGGTCCCGAAGCTATATGCGCCCAAGGTCATCACGTCGGCTGTCGATTTTGTCAAGCATGTAAACGCCGAGTACCCCAACATCAACTTCATCTTCGAACACAGAGTGGCGTCTACGATTCACGACTCGCTGCCGTTCCCTATCTACAGCTCCGAACCGTCGCATTTCCCTGCCAAGATCGATCTCGTAGCGACCCTGGGAGGGGACGGGACAATACTACGGGCTGCTAGTCTGTTCAGTCTGCACACCTCTGTGCCTCCGATCTTGTCCTTCAGTATGGGAACCCTGGGCTTTCTGGGCGAGTGGAAATTCGAAGAGTACAAACGCGCCTGGCGCGAGGTCTACATGTGTGGCAGCCGGGTGGCAGTCAGCGACCTTCAAGGTCCTCATACGCAAGCCGCCAACGGCCGCCATGGTCAGCACGATGGCAGTGAAACACTGTCCGAAGGTTGGGCGAACATGCGGGGGAAAAATATGGGTGCGACCCGCGCAAGCAAGATTCTGCTCCGCCACCGCTTGAAGGTTGGTGTCTACGATGCAAACGGGGTTAACATCAACGAACATCTACTGCCGACTTCGACCGCTGCTTTGCACCAGCCTCTGCCACCCGTGGCCCCAGAGGTCAAGGAGATGTCCAAGTCAGGAGAGCCAGTCATCCCCGATTTGCACGCCATCAACGAACTGGTTATTCACCGTGGACCAAACCCACACCTAGCCATTGTCGATGTTTACGTCGGTAACCGCTTCCTCACCGAGGCGGTCGCAGATGGCATCCTGGTCAGTACGCCGACGGGGTCTACCGCCTACTCATTGTCAGCGGGTGGAACCATCATTCACCCTCTGACCAAGTCCATGCTCTTGACACCGATATGTGCTCGTACGCTGAGCTTCCGTCACTTGTGCCTCCCCCTGAACAAGAAGGTTGTGCTTAAGGTTAGCAAGAAAAACCGCGGCCGCGAGCTTGAGGTCAGTCTTGACGGCAAGCGACGAGCCGGTGTCACGATTGGGATGGAGATCAGAGTAACAGGCGAGGTCGTCGCACCTGATGCCACGGGCAAGTGGACTGGTGGTGTTCCTTGCGTGATTAGGAGCAGTGGCCAAGGCGATGATGGAGACGACGATGACGGGTGGGTAGGGGGTCTGAACGAGAGACTGAAGTTCAACTATCCTGTTGGATAGGCCGGAGAGAGGCTCCGTCAGGGTGCGCATCTGTGGCATATAGCTGAGGTATTGCCAGAATCTAAGAAGTGGTTAAGCCAGGCTGGGGGCGGTATATAATACATGGGGCGAGAAGCCAGGCGGATTCAGGTAATGTACATAAGGAGTGCAGCCCCTTCCTAGCATTTTGGTGTTTGGTGGATTTACTTGGTCACTAGTGTTTAAGATACCCCATATTGAAATGGACTTTCTGTATATGTCCCTCCTCCTTCTGGTACATGTCTCTGGCGGGCAATCCAGGCCGCGTCTCCTATTGCATAGTGGAACTCGGTCGTCTTGTCTCGGCACGACTTTGAGCCACCCAAACAGAACCCCGCTCTCAAGCTGACAGATTGATAGATAGCTTGCAGACTGCGCTACTACACCAAATTCCTGCTTGATTGAAGCAGGTGGATATCGCTACAGGTCGATACTCGGCGACCCGGAAAAGAGGAGGAACAGATACCTCCTGACTTAGGCGTCCTCTAGTACCTATGTTGAAAGCATGACATTCCCTGGAGGGTTACGGGTCGCCTAGGTGGGGAGCCAGTACACAGTATGCAGCGTCTACTCAAAAAGGAACTGGAGTCCATCTGCTGCGGGGTCTGCGGCTGACAGCCAAACTCTATGCAGTCGTGGCCCAGTAATCGCTATCACATCAACGTGCCATTTACGTGGTTGTCGCGTGGCCGCCTCTTGGGCAATGTTGTACTGCAGGCATTTTAGGTGCCCTTTTAAGGCTCGCCCCGTTGGAGGGGGGACCATCTGAGCTTGTTCGACCACGTGAAGGGGTACAACTCGCTGTTGGTTACCTGAGACAAGCGAAAGCACGCATTCCAGTCGGATGACGGATCTGGTTATGGTGTGTCAGCTGGATGGGACCTATTTTCGGTCACTTGGACGACGGGAAGCTCCCTCGAGGTCCCCTCTCTCTCTTATTTGATTCACATGTAGCTCGTCACAATTGACTTCCTCCACCAAAGCCACACGCTCCCGTCTACCTAATCTCTCGAAGCTTACTCGCGCGGACCGGCGTATCTGCATAACAGGCCGCCAGAAGCTGCCGAGCCGTGATTGGCTTCTCGTACGACCAGGCAATTGCATCCAGGCAGTCACTGTAACCGGGCAACATACGCTACAGCCAGGGATAGGAGCGAGTATTCCAAGTCAAGCATCTACTGCAGCGTGGCTTGTCGAGCTTGATGGTCCTAGGACAGCGTTTGTTCATTTGCGATTGCGGCAACGGGAGCTATAGACGACGTTACACATATCCGGCCCCGGGACTGACGGCTCACATTTTGGCCCGTTCCGTCTCAAGCAGTGCAAACACTCTCTGCAGACTTGAAATTGGCGCTGCGGTTCTCGACAGTCTGCAGTTCAGGGCAGCAGCCTTGAGGAAGTAGCGACGTCTTTCCCAGCCGAAGATAGATCAGGCTGCACCAGGCTGAAGTCAACAGGAGCGTCCAGGACTACTACTTCAATACCTAGGTATCGACGGAGCCTGATTCTGGAAAGTGCCTCCTTGGTACGCATTGTTCCACTTCTTGTTATCAACTCTTTGCAAAGTCTGCCTGGCCTCAACATCCTATGAAAGAGCTGTTTTACTTTACTTCTTTTCTTACTTTCACCATTTCTCTTCGCCTACTGTAGTGTTTCGTTTACCGAACCCTGCAAAATCCAAAAGAAGCTCTACTTGCGCAACCATGAGCTACGAGCCCTTGTTCTGATCTCTATGCAGATCTACCTAGTCCGTACAGCTTTGCGAAGGGCCTGAATTTCCACCTGCTGGCCCAACCATAGCCTCGTCGGCAACAGAGTCTGCAGTTCCTCCTCATGTTCAATCAGACATTCGTCCGCCATGGGGCCTCGACTGGACCAAGTCAAAAGCCTATCACGCCGACTTAGTCATTCCCGTCGTGCTTCGTCAAGGAAGCCCGATAAGCATACGAATATTAAGAGCAGCACTTCCAAGGAAGACACGGCAGACGTGGAAGGAAGACTTGTGGCAGCACTGGCAGAATATTCTGCCGCATCGGTCCAGCCGTTCGACCAGGAGCACCTCGGAGACACGATGGGCTCGCAGAACAGCGGCCAAGTGACCTGGTCTTGGGCTCCAGAATATGTGAATCACATTCAGCCAGGGTCGTCTTCTCTTTATACTGGCGGCACCTGGAACAATCCTGTCGACTTGACCATGGCCACCCCGCGCTCGAATCAGGATTCGGCCGAAGCGATTTCGGCCATTCCCTCGCCGTTCGTGCACTCTTGCGAGACTGATCGGAAGCTCACTTCTCCCTTGCCACCTCTTGCGCCAGGTAGGCTGTCGCCAAGATCCTTCGAGTTATATCAAGAGCCATCCTGGCCACCTCCGCAGCCTCTTTCGCCCCTGAACACTCCACATTCGAATCCCGCGACAAACGCACCCGCCCTACAAAACTCAACAGACAAATCCCCGGCCTTTGTGTCCCCGTCAATGGCTAGCGGATCGCACAGTTTCAGTTTTCCATTGCACCAAGCAGCATCATTCATCCCTGAACTGCCATCAAATCTGGATAATGCGAGTTACTTTATGGAGCAGATCCTCAAGGATGAGGAACTTGCGCAAGCCTTGCAGCTCCAGTATAATCAAGAGCTGGTAGACGCGTCCGCAACGGGGAAAGAGACAGACATGGACATTGGAGCGGCTCCGTTGAGTGATTCGACAGGGCATGGTGGTTTCATTCTCCCTAACGTGGGCTTCGACGTACTCCCTGATCCCTGCTTCCCAGGGCACCCAGGAACACTGGCACCAGATGCACCGACTGAGATGGAAATCGACACGTCTTCCAGGGTACTTTCCCCACCACCTCTTTCTGTTGCTAATGAGGACGAAGAGGACTGGGCCGAGATTCCCGAGGAAGAACAGATCTGTCTTGAGCAGCTAAGGCAATACACCAGGTCGCTCAATGTTCCTTGCGCGGCGTGCAGCAGAAGAATCACCACACGACAAGAAGACATCCCGGATATGACACGGAAGTGGGTTGCCAGCACAGGTAAAATAGTGTGTGGACTGCAGTGTTCAGGTGGTGCTTTCTGCTCGGCGATAACTTGCCCCGGTTGCAGAACGATAATCAAAGCAGAACCTTCCCAATCATGGGGCTTCGCTTCTCAGCACATATCGCCGCTTTCTCTCCCATCCACCAAGATCAGCGTTGGGGGCATGGAGTTTCTGGTCTACTACTGTTGTGACGGTGGGCGAGAGTTTGCGCTGTGGGCTCTTGCGTGTGGGTGGGAGCAGTTCCCCTCGAGATCTCTGAAACAGGCGGTTGTCAATAAGTTGCGATCACACAGACCACAAACCACCTGGCATACCCAGGGAGGCAGTCCATCACATGCTCGGCACTCTCGTAATTTGTTCCACAGAACTCCAATCGTAGCCAAAGGCACGGGTTATGGGGGCGCTGATGCCTGGTCGATGCCATTCGGACCCGGCAGGAGGCAGAAAGCTGTCAACACCATAATAGCACCAAAGCCCCTAGATGCCAAAGAGGATCTAGCGCATGAGGCCTATTTTCGACTGGTATCTGTACTTCTGCCGTCCCTCAACGCACCAAACCCTACGAACATAGATATGACGCCGCCCATTCATCTCAGTACCATGCTGGCTCGGAGTCCACTTATGACCCGCGCAGCTGTTATGCTTACGAATGATTCGATCGACGACATTTCGAAGCAGCACAGCTGTAAGTACTACATTTTCTCCTAATTTTCCCTTTTAAGCAACCCTGTTGTAGAACACTTTGTAGGTATCACCCATGATCAACCTGCTAATGACTCCAGTATATGACGGCATGCTTGATTTTGTCAATGCGTTAGGCTGCCACACGGCAACGGCAGGTTTAATCTATAACCAGCGCCAAATATTCACGAAGTCAGGATCAATGCTTAATGTTTCTTTCCGGAAAGACGGGCAGAAGACCAAAGTCACACCACGAGACACTGGGAAATCTTTGGCAGACCTGCTCTCGCGCCTTGCCACACAAGGGAGGACTTTACGGCAACATGCACAACACAATCAACATGACTTCATGGGCAAGAACGAGACTGATTTGTTGCTCTGGGCCGAACGCGTTGTTCAAATATCGGCTTTCCACCAGGCGAACTCGCAACAGTTCAAAGCTAATGAGATGGATATCGATGGTGGGAAAGGGAAGAAGCCTGCGACACTTAGCTGGAGCGAGTATCATCGGGAACATGCCGTCAGGGAAATTGAAGACGATCGTATTCTTCACAACCACTACTTCTCAAAACAAGCCAGCGCTGCTGCAACCTCACTACCACCGAAAGGGCGCATGAAACGCCTCATTACCGAGATATCTACGTTACAGACATCTCTGCCAGAGGGAATATTTGTCATCCATGGGAGCTCGAGACTTGATGTGATGAAGTTTTTGATCATCGGGCCCAAAGGTACGCCCTACGAGTACGGCTTCTTTGAATTTGACTTGTACTGCCCTGTGGACTACCCGTCAAGCCCTCCGAAGGTTCAGTTCAAGACGACGGGAGGCGGTAAGATTAGATTCAACCCGAACCTGTATGATGATGGCAAAGGTAAGTTCTACTAATTCCTTCCTCCGTACACTACGTTAACCACTTCTCAGTATGTCTGTCGCTGCTAGGTACATGGTCCGGCGAGCCTTGGCGGTCTGACCACTCCACCATCTTGCAAGTGTTAGTTTCGATACAGTCAATGATTCTATGCGAGAATCCATGGTACAACGAGCCTGGGAGAGAAATGAACGAGAGCAAGGGTCAGAGTACCAAGTACAATAACGAAGTGCGCTCATGGACTATCCAGTATGCCATCTATCCGTGGGCCAGCGCCATCAGTGCAACTACAGCACATCCAGAGCAGACACAGCAAGTTAGCTCTGCCTGGCGCTCACTCGCTCAGACCCATCTCCGTATCTTTGGTCGCGAAATTGATTCAATCTCGTCGGCTGCCGCGCGGAACAGCAAGTTCTTTGGGCTCGAGGCATCAGCACGCAGTCTGCACGAAGCATTAGATAAGCAGGGCTACCTGGCTTAGGGCAGTCAGAGAGAACAAAGGAGCACCGTAGTAGCAAGTCAAACTGACAGCACAATACATCACAGCAAAGCAAACCCTGTACCGCCCTCTACCCCTGCGGGTTCTACTAAGACCAGTAACAACTGGTTCAAGGTCCACAAGAGGGAACTTCTCCGATCTTCGATCTCAGGAGACAACAGAAAGTCTCGATTCCGGTAGTAGAATGTCTCTTGGCTGTCTTCGATAAGAGTTGGCGACTCATGAAGGAATCAAGAGAGACGTCATGGATTTTTCCGGTAGTTACAGATCTTGAACGTGACCACGAGCATACCATGCTCCCTAATCAGTGATATGAGAGAATACTTACACACCCTAAAATGTTTCCTCGTGCGGCATGCTTCCGTCAAGACGCGATTTGCAAGATCTTTGATGGAAGATAAATCCTCTCTAGTGCGATGATCACCCATCGGATAGACCCATATCAGACTCCGTGGTTCTTAAGGTGATCTTATGAGCAGCGAAGCAGGTTGGCCATATGGCTCTAGTATCAATATCAATTAGAGCCAAGGAAAGCAGACTGCACTAGGGGATGCAAAGTCTCGTGCTCCGGAAACTTGCTGACGGTGACCGCCAGCGGACTTTTGTGGAGCCGTTGCGGGCGGATAGCGGGTTGCGGATGACCTCTTAAATAATTCTGATGGCGCACAGCGGAACCCCATGGTATGGTCCATTAGTATATATTCAAGTACTACTCAATTATCCTCTCATATGCGTTTTTCGTCCAAGAAACTCAAACTAGTTCCTCAACCCAGGTTGCTCAATACTGCAGAGTATGTCGGACACGCAACTAGCAGATACGTCAACGCCCCTGGGCCAGTGGGTTGACGAGCTGTTTAAGAATATATTCTTTCAACCTAACGATGCACATTCCATGATCGTATTCGATGCATACATTGCGCCGGACCTGGTTGTTCGGTAAGTCACAACGCTTGTATGGCGGATCACTTTGGCCCCTTTCCTGACCTCTGAAGTCGTTTTCATCCCTCGACGTTCTGTAACAGTGCCAACAAACCCACAAGTTCAATTTGTCACCAGCGTGTCATGAAGCTGATGAATTATGTCATTCGGACATTTGATTGTACTAACCGGAGACCTCCTCGCAGTATCAACCACAGCCTCTTCACCCGTGACTCTTGGCGCGAAGCCACCAATACTGTGCGCGCCGGAAGCTTGCTGACTATGGACTCAAATGATGAAGTCGCGGCATGGCAGGCGCCGGGTCAGAGCGGCGCGGGATGCGTGGCGCACATGTCGCACTTCACTCAGCGAAGCAAGCAGGATAGAGAGGCGACAAGCGCAAGATCTCTGACGCTGGCCAATGTGGCAATCAGGGAGGGGAAGAGGTGCTTGGTTGAGTTGACGGAGATCGCCACTTGATCAGACTAGTCAGATTCTTGAATGAACGTGTTGGGACGCCTGATCCCATGTTGAAAGAGGGCCTAAAGGACTTGTCTTCCCAATCGGCAATGCGTATCCAGAAACGTTGCTACAAAACGTGAATATATACATATATATATGCTATGGTAGACATCACAAATTATTACGGGAATGTGGTAACTCTATTTTCTATGGCTCAAAAATCGAGTGTGACGTCTTTGAACAAGAACCTGAATACACAAGGATACAGAAGGATATGGCAATCGATCGATAATCAAGTCCATAGACATTGTTTGGCCAAAGACAAACTATTATGCAAGTCCGGAGATGGCGCTCATCTTAGATTCGGCCCCCGCAGTATTCAAACATACTTTGTCGGCATTCGCCTGTTTTGATTTCCCTTTCTATTTTACATCTCCCCCGTCTTTTTAGTTGGCTACTGGACATTCTAAGTGTCATTGTTCTATCATCTGCACAAAAACTGTTATGAATGAGTTTGAGTTGGTAAATTGCCAAGCAAAATTTTCAATGATGTGACATTATAAAGCAATGAGAGCATGGTTCGAGTCTTGGCCGTGGAGAGGGCAAATCTGATAGAGGATTAATCTACATCCACCAGAAGTTTCCATCGAAGAATAGTCACTATCAATACAAACGATTTTAACTGGCTCTTTCCGTTATTTTACTTCATAAACAACCTCAAGTAATTCGGGGCAAATTTCTCCGAGCACGAAAAAAAGTCACAAAGAAAAAGCCTGTACACCACCCTCACTTAGCGCAACATAGGAATTTGAGCTATATATGAGCTATACAATAATGGATGCTCACGTCTCTCCTTTTAAACGTGTACATGAAACGTGACGGCGCTTCTTTAAGCTGCAAAATTGCGCTTAGTTTGACCAGTTTAAAAAAGCGTGCACTTAGATACAAACAGTTGCACGTGCCAGTCATGGGTACTGCTGAATACTGAAAGCGGGACAGAGGCGCACCACGGGGGATCTAATCCTATTCATCGCATAAAAAACCTTTCATTCGGATCCAGTCTAATTTCAGACAGTAAAACTCACGATAGCTCCATAATACGTGACTTGCTACGAAATATCCCCAGGCCCTTGACAAGTCTATGTGCAGTCTGAGCCGCCAGGAACGAAAGTTCCATCCGAGTTCTCGCAGCCGCAAGTACCGTCATCCGGTGATCGGATGCACCCAGCACCATCGCCATCACTCTCACCACTGCCATCCCAGAAAAAGGTCCAGCAATCCTCATTTGAGTCTGTCATCTCCGCACTCGTGGGCACCGCACAGCTGTATGCGCTACATGTTCCATACGGCGCTCCGTGTGATGAGTCGTATTGGTGGTCGGTCACAAAGACGGCAAAGGTCTGACCGGAGGTTCTAGTATTGTGGGAGCATTCCGCTGCCTGAATGGCTTTGGAGACTTTGGAAGCTGGAATCAATCGTCAGTGTGGGATCCCCAGGGCCCGATGTTGCAATTTCCGACGTACCGGAGCAGTTGTATTTGCCGGGGCATGTACCCTTGGTGTTGGACGTAGCTGGGTCTAGAGTTCTCTTCTGAACGTTTCTCTGGAAAAGGGACAGGGGGGACCATGACGCCATGGCGAGCGATGGAAGTGCGACAGCCACGAGGCCAACTGCAGAGAATCTCATGTTTGCGGTTTCTGGGATCGGTCGCAATGGCTATTGAGAGTTCTTTGATCTGTCATTCAGGTTCTAATGCTCACTGCGAGAGGCTTGCACCTTATACCGGGAAGCCTCCATCTCGAAACACGCAGTCTGCGGGTCTATAGTCCCTGCTAGCGCATCGGGAAATATAAGTCAAACGAAGCTTACATACCAGGGTGAGTTATCCGCTCCACATTGCTTGAACTAGATTGGTCTCGGGTGTGACATGCGGCCCGCGCTCTCCCCCCACAGGGGAGTTCAGATGAGATCTCAATCAAACTCGCATGGGTTATCCGGTTTACAACTTCTACGTAAGGCGTGCTTATTGGCTACTGTGGATTCGTGAAGTCACTTATACTTCTTATTCCACGCAATATCTCAACTTGGTGCATCGTTGGATCCACCTTGTACGGCACTCGGCGTGGAAGTCTTGAAGACATTGGTGAAATCACGGCAGATGGTCGTCAGCCTTATTTCCGAGATACACCATAACAGCCCATAGTCTCCAGATTGACTATTCCTTGCGACACCAATCTAATGCAGATCGCAGCGCGGTCTGAATTGCAAACCGAGTACGTATCCGCGTCCGGTCGTTCGATTCTACCCTGCTACAGCTATAAGCCCATTCAGTCGATTGCTCCTTGACCTACAGTTTGACAGCACGTTAAGAAGATAACTTGCCTCTAGTCCCATCAGAAGAGTCGATCGCAATGTCAGGAACTTCCCTGGCTGTATCAAGAACCATTTTGAACTTCTTCCTCCCACAAAACTTCTTCCCGAGACTCTTGCAAACTTGTACCATAACTATATTGCCTTGACGTTCGCACTCGACACAGGCGCCCGCGAGATATCGTAATGCGCATTCAAAGCTTTGCTTCTTCTCATCGTGAGTAGTGACTGTTCCTTTCGGGGCCAGACTGAGCACGCTACTCTCACTGCCGACGTTTTTCAAGACATCCAAAACTGCTTTCGCAAGCTTGTCTTCTTCTGAGAACTTGAGCTCGCAGTAGACAAAAGTGAGGCGAGAGAGAGCGAGCTTGGGAATGGCCGACATGATTTCACGGATTCCTTCTGATGAAAGTCAATGTCTTGGGAGAGTGCTTGAATGCCCGTAATGATCGCTATCGACATGCAACTCGGCATATTCTGTCGTCCTGCTCTGATATAAGTGAAACATCCCCGTGCACTCACGCACACGCAATCAATATATCAATGCAGAGTGAACATTACAGTTACTCACTCAGCAGGCTCATGAGGCATCGCACTTGTTCTTTGCTAATTCAAATGATCTACAAGATTGTGCTTGGAATTTCGGCAGTTACTCTGTCGGTCATGATCGGACTTGATTGTAAGGCTGAGATACGGGCTTTGACAAATGAAGGTAACTGATCTTTTATTACGTATCCCTATCCAAACAGAACACAGTGACTGTTTTAAATGACAGTACGTGACTGACACGTCATAAGAAATTCTTCGTATTCAAACGACCCTGGTTTAGAACGTTATTTGTTGTGAAAATTGCTTCTCTTCTGCTATGGCCAGCATCGAGGTGACTGAATTATCGTATCCAGACTGCCTTTGCAGAATATGTAGATGTCAGTGGTGACAACCACAGCGAATAGTTTGTCTTGCTTTGTATCAAAATGATTATGACATGCCTGACGCACCCTATTCACACCCCAAGGGCAGTATTGCTTGCTTAGCATTCCCTTGAGACCGTCTCCGGCCAATAAGGTAAGTGCATGGTTCTCCGTCATAGGTTCTCGATTTTAAAGCCCGGAGCTTACCAAGTCTACGATTAGTTCTCTCCCCGCCCGCGGTCAGTCAGTAGTTGAGCTAGTGGGAAAGAGGGGGAGGCCTATGTGGGGACGGTGCACAAGCAGACCTCTTGTCCCCGGAGATCTGGCGCCAAACCTTTAGAGGTGAAGTGTGATATACATACACTCTGTAAATCATCGCCTGTGAAGGAAGTTGTAGGCGAGCAGGCCGTCTGATAAGACCTTTGTTCTCCTCTGCGGCATCAATTCTTACTTTTGACGATTTTTCCATACGACAGGCCACATCAGATTCAAGACTTGCCTCCTTATCCCTTTGCCGTGCAACGAATTATATTTGCAGCAGGTAGAAGTCAGGTGGTGCGGGATTATTGCCGTAACTGATTGCATAACTAACAAATCAACATATCGCGCATAACGCTTCAATTGTCCCGTTCGGATTAAACCAACGACATGGCACTCCATCCCTTCGATCCCCTACGTCCCGAGGAAATTGTTCGGGTAAGTTACTGCCATCTCACCAACGAACCAGTAAATACTCATAAATACTCGTTTCAGGCAGCTGAAATCATACGTCCCATCTACGAGGGTCAAGCCATTAATTTCCGAGTGATCACACTCAGAGAGCCTCCCAAAAATGAGATGGTAAAGTTCCTCGAGCTCGGAGCATGCCGAGAGTCTGAGCTTGAGAAAGAAGAACCTGTCCGTTGCGCACGCGTTGAGCTGATAGCGACGACCAGAGGCGGAAGAAACGAACTCTTTGAACTCCTGGTCAATCTTGATGAAAACAAATTAATGAGCCAAAAACTACTTGAAGGCAAGCACGCGTACGTCGATTCGGCATATATGAAAGAGGTCGAAGCTGCGTGTCTAGCTGATAAGAGGGTACAAGAGGAAATTCGCAAGTTGAACCTTCCGCCAGGGTCTACCCCTATAGTTGAGCCTTGGACTTACGCTACTGATGGAATGAACGACATGTCAGAGCGTGTCAGCATGGTGAGAATTTCAATCAAGCGTGTTTAATCAGATGCTGATACACATTTGAGTGTTGGTTCTACTGTCGCCATTTAGATCACAGCGATGCCAATTACTATGCTTATCCGCTCGACATTTGTGCCGAGGTGTCGGAACGACTTGAGGTCACTAGAATCTATCACATACCCTGTGCCCCAGATGAGAGAATCAACGACGAGGAACGTGCCTATGATCGCCGTAAAATCCACGCTACATCCTCCAGTGAGTATCATCCAGACCTAAGGTCTGACTCTCGATCTACCACGAAACCCTACCAGGTGGTACAGCCTGAAGGGCCATCTTTCGACGTTCAAGGCAACCGTGTGAGCTGGGAGAAATGGAACTTCCGTGTTGGGTTCAATTATCGAGAAGGCCTCACATTGCACGATATACGTTACGAAGGCCGGAGCGTGTTCTACCGGCTTTCGCTTGCAGAGATGTTTGTGCCGTATGGGGACCCACGAGCTCCATATCCACGGAAAGGGGCATTTGACCTCGGTAATGATGGGGCAGGCATAAATGCCAACAACCTCCAGCTAGGCTGCGATTGCCTAGGTAAGGTTTCCAGCCACCTTTCAAATTTGACTTGAGACTCAGCTCTCTATTCGTTTAGGCACTATCAAATACTTTGATGCATGGCACAACACCCAGTCCGGGGAACCAATGAAATTGCCCAATGTGGTTTGTTGTCATGAGCAAGATGACGGAATTCTCTGGAAACACACCAATTTCCGCACCCAAAATGCGGTTGTCACACGATCCCGTATCCTTGTGTTGCAGACGATCATCACCGTCAGCAACTACGAGTACATATTCGCATTTCACTTTGCCCAAGACGCGTCAATCTCTTATGAAGTTCGTGCAACGGGTATCTTATCGACTGCTCCCCATCACCTCGACCACAAGGGCACAGTTCCATACGGGACTATTGTTGCACCAGGGGTAATGGCTCCTTACCACCAACACCTCTTCAGTCTCCGAATCGATCCCGCCATTGACGGTCATAAGAATACATTGGCGATCGAAGAATCCAAAGCCATGCCTTTCAATGATGCAAATGTCCACAACCCATTCGGGGTAGGCTATTACAGCGAGAACCATTACATCGAACTGGAAGGGGGGTTTGACCTTGATATAAGCAAGGGGAGAGTCTTCAAAATTCTCAACGAGAACAAGACGAACCCGATCACGGGCACTCCTATCGGATATAAGCTGGTCCCACAACCCAGCCAAATGCTTCTTGCACATCCAGACTCTTTCCATGCCAAGCGATCCGAATTCGCTGACCATGCCGTGTGGGTCACGCGCTACGGGGACGACGACTTCTTCCCCGCTGGTCGATATACGATGCAGTCTTCAGGAGGAGACGGTATTGCCTCAGCAATTCGACGGAGGAAAGAAAGTGGTGACCCTGACGCGGTCAGGAACGAGGACATTGTCATTTGGCATACGTTTGGTTCAACACACAATCCTCGCATCGAGGACTGGCCAGTCATGCCTGCTGAGAAGATGGTCGTGGGTCTCAAACCGGTCAACTTCTTCACGGGCAACCCAGGTTTGGATGTGGCTGTGTCGACTCAAGACAAAAACAAGAGCGTGTCCTATGATGGTCCAGCAGATGAGCCAGCAAGTAAATGCTGTGTGCCTCAGCCTTAGTCTAGACAGATAACCAGAGGAAGGGGGTTTGGTAGGACCTATATCGTTATAAGACAGCGTATTACTGATGCCTAAAACAACTGCAATATACAAAGACTGAGGGGTTGACATAAGTGAACCTCTAGCGAACGCTGCGCTTGGACAACTGGCGAACATTTGGGTGGCGGAGAAGCGTTTTGCGAAGGACTCCGCAAATGTGATAACGTGAAACATGTCGAGTGCTTGCCCTACTTCCCCTTCAGCTCGAAGATTTAGTGATGCTATGAGTATTGCATGATCGCATGTTTGATCCTGTCACAACCTTTAGATGCAAAAGCTCGTACAATTTCTGAAGTCAGACAAAAACCGATGATTGGAAATGTTACTTGCGCTGAATAGAGACCGATTACTTCAAGGACCAGTTCACTATCGATCCTGAATAGAGCATAAATGTCAGTATCGCTTGCACTACGCGTGACGTACAGCTGGCGAAATCTAATTACGCCACAGCGTAATGTGGACGTTTCATTGTGTCGGGACTGTGCTAATAAGGTTTCGGTGGGCATGGTGAAGGTATATAATAACCTTTGACGCGCGGTATCTAATAAGTGCAGCGCGCGTGCCGCGCATGGTGACGGTAACAGGCATGATAATCGAAAGTCCTCTGCACCTCCTCCAAGTTCTACCCGCGGGCAAGACAATTCCTTGAAGCGCCAGTCGACATTTGATTTCAACTTTTACTTACTGCATCATCTTGCATGTCAGTACATTGGATGCTTTCGGCTTTCAACTTCAACTTTCATCAATCCCTTCCTATGTGAGGCGGTCCGGGCTCAGCAACGAGGTGCTCAGGGCTCCCATCAACTCAAATCACCAGGGCTACTGAGACATTCTCCCGGGCGACACGTCAAAGCTTACACCTTTTTACGATCTGTATTTACCATCATGTCACCTGTCCTGGCAACCCAAGAGCTTGTCAGATCGCCTTTGCCGCGATCCGCGTTATCAATGCCTGTTATCACACTGACCAAACACCCGATACTATCACGAGGAGAGATGCGAGACTATGACGATGGTCCGTACTACTATAACGGCTATGATGACTACCACGACTACAACCGGCATTACGGCCTCAGCGCCGGCGCCATTGCCGGAATAGTGGTGGGCTCCGTTGTGTTCCTCCTCATCGTCCTCTGGGCGCTGTGGTGCTGTTGTTCACTCGGCCGCACGAAGAAGCGCACGCACTACCCAAGGGAGCGCAAGTACCGGACGCGGTCTGTCGAGAGACGGACATACTATGTGCCAGATCGGAGGCACCATCACCATCACCACCGGTACGACTGTTGCGGGCGGGACAACGTCGAGAACGTTTACATCGACGACACCAACATCAACATCCGGCCGGCGGAGCCGACGCACGCAAATCACCACGATCGGTATTACTACAACGACCCGCGTTACAAAGAGTACTACCGCAAATACTATACATGATGATTGGGGCTGATAGAAGCTTGTGTGTTTCTCAGAGGGTGGTTTTTATGGAGTATTATGAGGGATATCTGGAGTACAGGGCGTCCGTGCTATTATGAAACTTGAATCTGAAATACTAGGCTACTACACCGGGAACAAAATGCTTTTGATGGGATGCGGAGCATCTCTATTCAATTTCCACACTAGGAACATACCGCAGTGTTCAAAGGTCTACATTGCTAAATGCTTTCCGTTATCCAGAAATAACAAAAGAGCTTCCTGCGAGATAAACTCTGGTACGCGTGTATCGGCACACCGATGACATTCTCAAGTAGCTGAAGGCTGTATGTTGGTCAATATACAAATATCAAGACTAGACTTCTGACTTGGTGAGGGACGGATCCCCACTCCGTAAGTGGATCGGGTATACGGAGTGGGACCTACTCAAGGAGGCTGTCTGTATGGAGACCCTGACAGACCACCTGCTCCGGAGTACGAAGCCTTCTCTGGCGTCAAGCTATGGCATGTCATGAACGTAGCATGCGAACGTGATGGCCGCATCCCTACGATTCCAGGCCTGTCAAAAATGCCGTAGCGGCAAGCGACGTGCCGTGCACCGGATCGTGGCGGTCCGGCTGCTCGCTAGCGGCCCGTTGGTACGCTGGGCTGGCCCCCACTCCCACTCCCACTCCCACACTCCCACCCCCAGCGTTGAGCCTGGACCTGTTTGTAACTCTGACGTGGCGGTCCCGCGGTCCAACAGCCTCACCGGCATTCATCGGACATCAGGGACTGGGCTGAGCTTTCATCTTCAGCATCATCCCTATCTAGCCCGGTGCCACTTCGATCCAGGCCCTAGAGCTTCACCCGTTCATTCCCAGGATTCCTCTCAATTCTACAAGAAGATGATTCCAGATGGATGAGGTGATGATGGCCACCTCGCATTGCGACAGTCCGCCACAGTACGGCACTGTCGTACGCACGGTCGTCGGGTCGTAAGCTTGGATTCCTTTGCCCCATCTGCTCTGATACAATGGTAGCTTACGAAGGAGCAGCTTATTATGGATCGCCATCATTGCAGCATATACTCCGCAATACCACCGCATCCGGAAGGAAGGCACTAAAGGGATATCGGCCTACTACATCCTCAACCATGCTCTGTTTTCCACCACGACGCTGGCGTTACGGCTCAGCCACAGTGTCTTTTACACAACCTTCAACTGTGTGGCCAGCGGCGAGCTCCAAGGCTGGAGGGGATACTCTGCGTCTCTGGACTTCCTCGCCGTCTTTGTCCAGTGGATGTGCGCTGTGATCCTGTATGTCAGGCTGTCAAGCTAACACCCCATCCTACGGTCTCGCGTCACAGACAAGTCTAATTGGCGGATCTAGCTTGGTTGTATATGTGCGACATCGTACGCCCGCTGTGCTACCAGACCAGGCGCCGATCCGCCGGCTCTCGGACTGGCAGCCTGAGGAGGCCCACGAGCACAAGCTCACATCACACAAGATGCGGAGAATGCTGGTGGCCTATGCCGGTGCTACCTTGCCGATATCGTTGCTGCTGCTCATCTTCAACGTGCATCCCACTTTCCAAAACCATCGGCTGCATACGGCCGTCTATGTTGTGTTCTGGTCCATTTGGGTAGCCTTGCTATGCGCGGTGGATGCCTTCCTCGTTGTGTTTCAGTTCATCAAGCAGCTGAAGACTGTAGGCAGGCTGCGGACTCGCGGGTCCCTCAGCATTGTCTCGGTGCTTCTCCTTTCCATCGTCTTGATCTTACTTGCCGTGACTCAGTTCTATAGATCTCGGGGCAACATCGTCCTTCCTCGCGAACGGCATGTGAGTTTCGGGCGCTTCCTGCAGTTGTTCGGGTACGTCTATGGTTGCGTCAGCGTGGATGTCATGTATCTGGTGGCGGGCCTAGGATATTTGGTTCTTTTCCAGCTATGTGTGGTATTTGATTGGAATGATCTCTTTGGTACTCGTCTCGGAAGGATACATCTAGTATGAAGGAAATGTAACGAGCTAGTAGGGGAATAAGAATCGGCATCTGATATTTGATGCTTATCGTGTGAATCTTTAAATCAATTGTCCCAAACACCAAACCCGCCCATCCACCAAACGTTCCTCAAATGCGCAACACTAAATCTGCTCAAGGCTCACTTCTGGGAAAGCAACGACAAGACCCTACAGCAGTCCGTCGACCATTTCGAGAAGGAGCCCGGTTCAACAGACTTTCTATTTCACTCGCCGCTCCACCCTCGACAGATCACATCCTTTCTTCAGCGTGCCCACCATGGCTCCGTCGATCTTCTACCTCCTCTTCGCGTCTCTGTTCTTTGGAGCTCGGGCAGACTTCTGGATCTACAAAGATGTGCAGCATCATTTCGGCTTGACCTACGTCTACATAATCTTCCTGAACCGCATGCCGACCTGCGACGAGGCCAAAGACGTCGAAGTCTACGGATCCTCCGACGACGTCAGCGGCAATAAGCGAGGCGTGCGTGTGAACTTCAGCCATGCCGACCCTTACGCTCCAACACTCATCGAGTTCAACACTTACTTTGGACATTACAGTGAGCAGACATCTCCATAGCTTCAATGTTGCACCAAAGACAGGCCTAACAAGTACCAACAGCGATCTACGGAGACCGCCATTATGACATGGTGGATCTGGATGGCCATGTCGTGGGACGATGCCACCCGGATACGTCGCAGACGTTCAAGTGCGATCGACCAGGTCAGCTTGGATACCAGGTTGGCTATTCGATGATCTTCTGTTCTTCCGACATCCACGCCTGAGCTGGTCCGTGGCTTCACCTTCGTCAGCTCTGATCTGGTCTTGTTCGAGAGCCTGCGTAGTCATAAATTCACTGACGCAGCTGTTTGAGGAGGGCTGACGGGGGATTTCTTGGCTCCAACTAGGCGACTTTGAGTGCCCTGGTGCCTCATAACTCTACTACTTTGCCTGTTCGTGAGGCACAAGTGGTCACAGGCTTAAGATTTCACCAGCTCCGAAGATGCCGTAGTGAATGCGATGGCTTGGGGATGCAATCGAGCGGTATGCACACGTGGAAGGAGCTCGATGATCGTGTACTTCTAATTCGGACCCATGGTTGACGGGTCTACTGTTCTAAAAGATAGTGAAGAGGCCAAAAACGATTGAATTCTTCTCACTGAACGGGCTTGCTTCGTGTAAATTGCCTTCTAAAACTCTGACCCCGAGATTTACTGTGGAGTGCTATCACTGGAATCCTCTAGGGCATCTATGTGTAAAGAGGACCCATAGAAGTCATAACATTTTCTCTGCCAGTTGTGATCTCACAAAGCCATCTATTTATTGACAGCGATGGCCTCTAGCTTTGTATCCAGCCACGGCGATGCTCTGGTCGACTTCATGACGATGTAATCGGTCATTGCGATATCCTCAGTGATTGGTATTCCAGCCTTCTGATCAGAAGCTTACCCTAGGTATCCTGTAGGTGCATACAAGGTGTCTCTCGTTTGGATCATGATTCCACTGATGCGCTGTCTAAGAGAGGGACATTGTGAGTAGCCCGGGCGCTGTGCATGGTTGAATTAACATCCTCTACGACAGTGACGCAAAAGTCTATGTACGCAAGTGAATCTGTCCAGACGTGATAAAGCAGGCCAGGTCGTCCCAGAACATTGCAGAAGCAATCTTCGAATCATTGTACTTCAATTGGAAGCTCCCAAAATTCATGGCCATTAGACGAGATGATAACGTTATGTAGCTCCCTTATATTCACCCCTCTTGATCAAACGCAATCATAACCTTGGATCTTGCCCAGGTGAATCTACGACCAAAGCTCTAGACGTACCTGCACACATTGATTTGCGGTGCCATTATTTCTTACTTCCCAATTTTCTCAGGTTCGTCAACCAAGGACTTCTCCTCTTCCCAGATCAACCTCCTGAAAGCGTACCAAACATCTAACAACACCCACCATCCACAGCCTGCAAGATGAAGTCCTTCACCACCCTCACCGCTGCGGCCGACACCTTGCTCGCGGGCAGCAGCGGCCTGGCCGCCGCCTTCGACGACTTCTGGATCTTCCACAAGGACGCCAGTGTCAGCCACGGCGGGGGCAACGTCTTCAACTTTGTCCGGCAGATCGACTGCCACGAGCTGTGGGAGGCCGGCGAATTCCCGCCCAGGGACGACGTCAGCGGCGGAAAATTCGGCGTGCGCTTCGTCGGCAGCGAGAGCGACCCGCAGGTCATCGAGATGAACACCGTCGGTGTCGACCTGGGCCATTATAGTGAGTGAATACACCCCACTTCCTTGAGCCCACGCATTCTGAGGACGGAGGGTACTGACGCTTGTTCTCTTTTCTTCTTTTTTCTTAGCTTGGTACAAGGACCGAGGCAATGCGCTCGTCGACCTCAACGACAATGTTCTCGGCCATTGTGACGTTGTCCCAATCGACCTCAGCTGCGATGGAGACGACAAGTGGGTTGGCCACTCGATTCTGTTCTGCCATTCTTGAGATGGCCCGGGCACTAGGTCACCTTTTGGCCACGGAAGTTTCTATGTCAGGACCCAATGGGCAGATGGAGGACACACGAACGAAGTACGGCTAGGAAAGGACTAGACCTCGACTGGAATGAACCCGGCCACCATGATAAGATACCTACGTAGTCTCCAACTATGCAGTGCACTACGCTCCTTCTCTCCTTATGCACACATGCTCTGAGGATAGTGCTGAGAGTTCGCCCGATTATCATGAACCCAAGAGCGATACAGGAAGCCTTGTGATCACTCCCTGTTACACAGTCTGATACCCTGCTGGTGGGCACGAACAGCAGCACCTCTGCTGGGCAATGGACTCCGGACCCAGGCAGGAATAGATCCCGTTATCAACATGTTGAGCGCGTATCTGTCCTGCTGATGCATGATGCGACTCCTTCCACCTGTATATAGCATTACCCATGTCTAGGATTTTGTGGAAAACGCTTCTTACTGGGCCGTACCACTGAGAGTGAGTTTGAACAGCACAGAACACAAAGTGACCCTGGGCTTTCGCTGCCCGTTGAAGTTGATACATGATATCAAATTTCGCTACTTGGTGGATTCCAACCAAGGACTTGTTTGGCTATTATCTACTTTATACACATGAATTTCAGCTTTCCGCTGTGTGTTTTTCCGAGCCAGCTGACAATGCAACTTGATTGTTATCGCTAAACGCTGTGGACCTGACTGATCGAGGACTGTCTGCACCGGGATCGCTCGAACAAGGACTCCTTGTACCCTCAAGCCAAGCAAAGATCGCAGTTCGGGATTCGGGACTCATACGAGAACCCGGTTCTATTGCAGGCTGGCCCTGGCGACGAATGCCTGCCAGAGTCGATGGGCAAGTACGCTCTAGAGTCGTGTCCCATGGAAATGGGAAACGCGTTACGGAAGTTGCGCTAGGAACATCATGACCAAATTGCCACGCTGTCCACCATGGTACTGGCGATAATGATGGTAATGGGAAATCCATCACAGGAACTACCATCGGAATCCCAGGCCAAAACTGCCTCTACGCTGTTTGTTCCTGAGCTGAGCCGCCTCTGCCTCTGAAAGACCCGCCTCTCCCCCCGCGCTGTCCACGTCCTCGTCCGCGACCTCTTCCCCTGCCACGGGTATCCAAGTTGGAAGGTGGCGGTACAGCGTTATAGCCTCCCTGGAGAGCAGGGTCATTGTTGGCGTGTACATTAGCGGGAGCATGTGCTGGGTTGTTGGCAATCTGTCCACCACGTCCCCGTCCCCGGGGTGCACCAGGGTGCTGCGAGCCTTGACCACCTCTACCGTTCGGTGCTGGGCGGTAAACCAAGTTCGCTGACTGCAGATTGGGAACACCATTGCCGTTCGGTTGATTTGAGCCTCCTCTACCTCTCCGTGCTTGGCCAGCACCATTGAGGGCACCACGATAACTTCCTTGCAGCATCGCTGGGGCAGGCGCATCACGGTACGTCCTTCCGTTGGCGCCGCCATAGGTTCCCGGGGCTGCAGTCTGCTTAGGAGCTGCATTCAACTTGGCCTGTTGCTGAGCATTCAAGACCACCAACTGTTGATTTGTCATGTTAAGCACAGAGTTGGCGGGTACCGTAGCACCTCGGAAGGGAGAGCATCGTGAGTCGAGCGTTGTGCCGCTCATGAAGTTCGAATCAAAGACAACATCAAGCATTGGCTTGCTTCCGATATTGCTGATTCCCACCACTGTTCCCTTAAGACCAATGGGAACTTTACCCGAGTCTGTAGCCGACATAACCCTGTCTCCAAGGCTGAACTTCTGCCCGCCGAGACGCTGCTCCGCATCCTGCGGTCGCAGCAAGGCATTTCTGGGTATATCATTGAGCTTCCGCACAATAGGTGCTGGTGCATTCTGCATCAACTCATCCACTTTCTGTTCCAGGCGTCCGACAATGACCGAATCAAGCTGCTCGGCATCCAAGGGCACTCGCTCAAACTTGCTCTTGTCTTGATCCTTGATCCACGCACCAATCTCCTTGATCCTCTTTGTAGCATACTCGGGGTCAGGGAACAGATCTGTCTCAGATAGCTCACTTCCTTGAGGATTTTTCTTAATCGCAGCAAAGAAGTCGGGGAACTGGGCCATGTAATTGGCAATGAGCTGAATAGCTGCCATACTGAATTCCCAACCAGTGCTGGACTTGCGAGAGTAGCCAAGAACCTTCAACTTCTTTCCTTCAAACTTCAAGTCCAGTCCAAGGTTGACCCTCATGCTACCTCCCATGGTGTGCACAAAGAAAGAAGCGGTGATCTTGCTGAGGACGAGTGGGTGAAGATCAAGCTCCTTAGCGAGGGCGTACGATGGCCAATACCTGTTCTCCTTTTCATACTGCTGAATCAGTGATTTGGCGAGGTAAGGCTCACTCCTGATGAACGTGTCGAGTTTCTTGGAGAATGTTGCGACATCCTCTCCCTCTTCGAAATTTGTTTTCATGAAGTACAGCGACGTTTTGACGACGGCCCGGTTGGTATTATAACCGGCGACCTCGACAGGGCGACCATAGACAGGCCGGTGAAGGAGTTGTCCATCATGATTCTTCACGGCATCGCGCTTAACCCCCATCAAGAGAAAGGCGCGCGATCCGACAGGGAACTCCTCTTCGATGGGAAGAGCAGCCTGCTCAATAAATCGCTCATCTTCGCTGATCACCTCGTCTACGACGATCTGAGCAGGGTAGTCGGTCTCGGCGCCAGGAACCTCGCCATACTCCTTCACCAGCGCACCTTCATCGGTCTTGATGAGACCCTTCAACATTTGGACGTGCACCATTGATTCGACGCTGCCAATGATGATTCCAAGGCGAGAGCTGTAGAACGACTCAATGCGGTCGGCCTTTCCGCTCCATTGGTCAATCTCCTTGCCAGTGTGTTCGCGCATGACAACTTGGCCAGAACCGTCTTCTGCCAAGGTGAAATCGAAGAGCTCATCCGACACCCGGACAACCTTGGCTTCCTGCAGGAACGGGTAGCCAACGAAACATCTCTGGCCCAGCTTGACCTTGGCGGACTCTACGCGGCTGCGCACTTCGACATCGGACAAAGTGACGACCATACTCTCGTTCCGGCTTTCCTGCTGGAAGACCCTGACCCCGTGGAAGCCAAGATTCGCATTGTACGGCAAGGTTGCAAGACTGGGGAATCCTGCCAAGGCCTCGACGTTGAGCTTTGTGCCCGGCATCAGACCTCGATAAAGCTCGAGACCATCTGCCACCGGCAGGTCGTAGATGTTCTGGATACATTTGCAGTGAGGGATCTCCGGAAACTCGCCTTCCATCGATGATGGGTAAACAAAATCCGTGTCTCGGTCATATGTGAACTTGAGAGACACGCCGAAGTCGTTCCTGGCCTTCTCATCATCCGACAGTAGCTCATCCTTGGGTCCCATGGCAGCGAGCAGTCGTTTCTCATCTATGAAGGGAATCTTCACCACAGCTTCCCAATCCATTTTCTTGCCATTCATATCTAGCTCGAAATCTCTCGGGTAGAAATCAATGATAGGCGAGCTTGGATTCGTCATGAGATCGTGATATACAGTGGGAACAATCTTCTTGCTTCGGTCTGGCAGCACTCCCATCAGCTGCTGGAAGGGTCGGAAAGGCTGTCCCAATTTAAAATTCAGGTCAGCATTGAAGCCCTTGAGGACATCTGCAGACAGTCAGTATTGGAAGCATAAGGGCCTTCGTGTTGACAAGTTGCCTCACCTGAGATCATCGGGGAGTAGTGCGATGCATAGAACCACGGCCACGACGCGACTCCTCGATAGTAGTAGTACAACACCCATTGCAATCCTTGGACATAGTTCTCGCAAAGGCTGCGAAGGTCGGCATCCTTGGTTGCTGGGGTCGACTCTAGTTTTCCCTCGTAGTACTTCTCCTTCCACTCGATGAACTTCTCCTTGTACTTGACCTGCATGGAGGCCTGAGCCTCTTCAGGGGAGACATCGACGACTTGGGCATTATCGTACCGCTTCATCACGCGAAGCAATGCGAGATGGCCTTCCTCCTCCTCTTCGTCATCCTCGTTGTCCCCATTGCTGGCCTTAGCAGGCATGGAGAGAATGAGATGCCTTCGTCCGTCGTCATCCTCGGAAGTGCGCCACTCGATGCGAAGACTATCGGCAACATCTTGGACGAATTTGCGATCTGCAGCGACAAGCTCGGTACCAAGATCCAAGACTCCGCCAGGTCGCTTCTGGACGTACTTCCTGATCGTCTTCCAGATCTCTTTCTGTCCAGATGTCATGGTGACCTTGCCCTTGGCCTTGGCGATTACCTCCTTGCCGGCATCGGTGGCCTGTTTACTCCTCAGCCACTTTTGATCGGCATTTTCGTGCTCAAAGTGGCGGTTCTCCTCCTTGGACAGCTCCTCGAGGAGCAAGGCAAGTCTGGGCAGGTTGATAACACCGCCCTCGTTGATATAGCCTTCGGCCTTGGGGAGGACCTCCTTGTAAATGCGGAACATGGTGGCTAGAGCACCTTCGTTGATGTGCAAGTAGGGAAGATTGGGAAGGAAATCATTTCCTACAAAAAAGGCCATGAGGATGAAATCATCAATAACTCTTTCCAAGTCGAACGGAAAAGGCAAAGCGCCTTCCTTTTTCAAATCCTGAAACTCCAACTCCAAGTATTCGCGGACAATGCAGAGATGCATCAAATAGAAATTCTGATGCTCCAACTCCTTGGACTTCACCTTTGAAGCACGGCCAAAGGTGACCTCTTCTCTTAGAAGGCAGAAATGGGGGTCGTGGCTGAGCAGACCCAACATAATCAGGTCGGCATCGAGGCCGTACAAACAATGGCGCACGTTGGGGTCGTAATCGGGCTGGGCCTTGGCATTACGAATGTACTCCATGATCTTGTGCTCTCCCTCGCCGGGCACCTCGTGGCCCGACAGGACGACATCGCAGCCCTGCCAATCCGTGTCCTCGGAGATCTTCTTGGCAATGAAGTATTTGAGGTGCTGGGTCAGCTTGGCCATGAACTCGGTGCCGGGGGTGATGCAGTTGCTGTCGAAGGCGTCCTCCTTGGGCATTTCCACGCCCTCACGGATCGCCTTGTCACGGGCTTTCTCGACTTCCAGGGCGGTACGGAAACGACGGGCGCGCTGCTGGTTCATCTTGGCGCGGGGGGCGACACCATCGATGGCCATGAAGAACAGCTTCTTGGGCTTGATGGTGGCGAACAGGTGCTCGATGTAGTTGAAGATGCGGATAAACATCTCCTTCTCGCTGAGCCTGAAGGTGGCATCGTCGCTGTCCTTGTGGGTACAGTTGTGGATGATGCCGTTCATGTCGAGGTAGAGGTTGTCGAACTCGGGTATGCGGTTCTCGGCGATGAGCTGGGAAATGGCAGGATACCGCTCCGAGAGCCATCTGAAGAACTTGGGGACACTGTACAGGAGGTCAGCGACGGGCACAGAGGGGTTTGCGGCCGGTTCTGAGCGTCCGGGCCAGAGGTGTGGTGGTTGACGAACCCCATGTTGAGCGGGCTGAGTGATCGATCAGCTGCTGTTCTCGGTGGGTGGTTTGTGGAACTGGTGGTGGCGGTTGTTGTGGTTGTTGTGGTTGTTGTTGGTTGCCCTTGAGCAGAACAGACCCGGCAATGCAACTAAGTCTATGGCACTTCCTCAAGAAAGAATAGAATCTTGCGCCAAGGCGGAGAGATACTCGCGCAGGTCGACTGCGACAAGACAGGATCACGAAGCCCGGATGACTAGAAATTACTCGAGAATACCGGCAGTGGTAGTGGCAGCCAAGACAGACCGACGGAAAGCTGCGATGCGACAAATGCGGGACCTAGAAAAAGTATACTCCGTAAAGGCCTAGAACTCCGGTAGGGACCTATATGGAAAAGAAAGTGATGCGGTGCGAATAGCGCAAAGGTGCGCGGTGACGCATTGGGACTTGTAGTTGTGGTGAGAGAGTCAAGACCGGTGTCAGTCGGTCTCGTCCGTCTGGGTTTTGGGGTGGAAGCTCCTCCGAGGATCCCTAGCGACAGTCGCTGCCGGGCAGGTGGACGACAGCCCTGGAGCTCTGACAACCTGAGGGAGGGGGGGGGGGGGGGC